>NC_066618.1:219296113-219610946 GCF_025201925.1 Gopherus flavomarginatus | reverse complement strand
CCCCCAGCACGCGCTTGGTGTGCTGGTGCCTGGAGCTGCCCCTGGTGTCCAGTGCCCTGCACTCCACTCCCCAGCAGTGGCTGTTGCCCTGTGTGAGAACATCTTCCCCCTTAAATATCTATGCCTTGTCCCATACCCCATCCTGGAGCCTGGCACACATGTTCCTGGCTTCCCCTGAGCCAAGTGTCTCTGCCAGGACCCACAGTGACTGGAAGACAGGACTGGGCTGGTCTGAGGAGGCCTACCTCCTCTCCTGCGGCTGGCCTGATCTCATGCACCATAGTGACCTCTCCAGCCTCTGCTATGGATCCTGCTCTCATCTCTGCACCTCCTCCCCTGCACGTGGGTGGAACATAGCTGAGTCCCAGTCTCACTTCTGAGATATGATGCGGTCAAACATAGATCTGCCTCCCACAATATTTCTATTGCAGGGGTTCTAACCCCCTCATGCCCTTCTTGTTCCGGCATCCTGTGTTTGAGGATAACTGTGCTGCTCCATTATGATAGTTGCTAAAACTTCCCTTAGGCTCTGAAGTGTTCTTTCGTGATCTGAATCCGTTGCCTTAGACCCACTTTGGTCAGTTCTAATGTCAAATGTGCGCTAGAATGTGAAGCCACTGAATAACTTTGACCTCTACAAGAAGGCTTGTATGTAGATTGCCACCTGAACCTGTTCTCCTATTTCCTCCTCAGCCATCAAGTCTGCTTCAGCTATGACATTGCTATTTGGTATTCTCTGGCTGCAGTCCCTCTTCCTGCTCTCTAGACCTGCGCCACTGTCTCCTATCTTCTTGCAATTCATGGTTGATCACTGGACTGTCGTTCCCATTGTTTGATTTTATTAGTACTGCATTTGTGTTGAAAAGCCCCAAACACCACAAGGTGGGAGGGATAGCTCAGTGGTTTGAGCATTGGCCTGCTAAACCCAGGGTTGTGAGTTAAATCCTTGAGGGGGCCATTTGGGGATCTGGGGCCAAAAAAAAACCCCAAAAAACTGTCAGTACTTGGTCCTGCTAGTGAAGGTAGGGGACTGGACTCAATGGCCTTTCAAAGTCTCTTCCAGTTCAATGAGATAGGTATCTCTCTCTGTAAAATAGCCAAGCACTGACAAGGTCCCTGTCCCAAAGAGACTACAGTCTTCCAACCTGCTCTGCACAGGTAGATTCTGTACTCTTATAGTGCCCTGTTGACTTCAGTGGGCCACCATGTGATTGTGAGGAGCAGCTTGGAGGAGCAGGACCTAATTTAAGGTAAAACTCATCAAATGAGTTTTAAAACAAACAGCAGAAGGATGGAAGGAAAGGGTTGAGAACAGTAATATGTTCCTACACTTATACATGCTAATTATAGGTCTGATCCTAAACCTGTTGAAGTGAGTGGACATCCTAGAAGCACAAATTGATGGTTCCAAATCCATTATGTTTATATTTGAAAGTAAATGAATGGTCACGTGATGTACTGAGAGTCAGTCAGCCCAGGACTTTATTCCTTATGCTGCCACAAGGCTCCTGAGTGACCTTGAGCAAGTCATTGAACCTTATCTGTAAACAGGAGTTAATGATTCTTGCCTATTTTGCAGGGCTGTTGTGAGGCTGTCCTATGTTTGAAAAATTTGAGTCCTTGGATGAAAGACACTTTATGTGCAAAGCTGTAACAATGTAGTTGTTTGTAGTTTGCTTGTTAGAATTTTGCTGATTAAAGATCTGTTATCCAGTGGCATCAGCTCTCACTTACTGATCTGGTCAAGGCTATAGGACTCCATCAGCTGAAGCTGTGAGCTGCCACTGTCTTTTGGGACTTTTCTTAAAAACATGTTTATAAGTGTGGATTTCAAAAAAGTGCTGATTGCTATTGCAGCTTTGGAACATCTAGCAGAGCTACGTGAGCGTATTGTATTTTCAACGCAATCCTCTTTATTTTATATAGTTTTCTTACTAAGAGGTAGATACTTAAATATTACACAAATTGTAATAGTAATAATAGGGAAAAGTGAATGAGTCAGATTTTGGCCATCCCTTAGTGAGGACACTGGGGTGGGAAGAAGGAGGATACTCCTTATTCCAGCCCTTGACCATAGATCTGCAGGGGGCAGCCAGAATCCTGGAGACAGGGCCAGCTCCAGTGTTTCTGCCGCCCCAGGTGACAGGAAAAATAAAAAAGCCGAGATCGGTGGCACTTCGGCGGCAGCTGTACCCAGGGGCAGCTCCAGACACCAGCATGCCAAGCGCATGCCTGGGGCAGCAAGCCATGGGGGGCGCTCTGCCAGTCGCAGGCACGTTGCCTTCGGCAGCACGCCTACAGAGGGTCTGCTGGTCCCACGGCTTCGGCGGACCTCCCGCAGCTGCCGCCAAATCCAAGGGACCGGGGACCTCCCGTAGACAAGCCACCAAAGGCAGCCTGCCTGCTGTGCTTGGGGCGGCAAAATACCTAGAGCCGCCCCTGGCTCTACAGGGCCGCTTCATTCTTCGGCGGCAATTCGGCGGCAGGTCCTTCCCTCTGAGGAAGACTGAGGGACCCACTGCCGAAGAGCTGGACGGGCCACTTATTTCCGTTGGCCGCCCCAAGCACCTGCTTGCTGCACTGGTGCCTGGAGCCAGTCCTGCCTGGAAAGGCATCGTACTGCCAGTGAGGGTAGACATTCCAAGTGGGATGTGGATGGGCAAAACCATGGTCCTGCTGCCTTCTTCATAGTCAGGGAGACCAGGGCCAATGCTTGGGAAGTGTATACCTCCTTCCTAAATGACAGTGGTAGGTGACATCCTTCAGTGTCTTCCCGGATGCTTCTGGAGCAGGGGGTTCAAATAAAGGGGAGATGGGGAGTGTAACTTCCCCTCCTTGGCTAAAATCAGAGGGGCATGCTCCCTCCTCTCCCTGGTTTGGGTAAGCAGTGCCCCCCTCTAAGTTCCCTTGCTGCTTGGTTGGTGCAATGAGAGCTCCTTACTTTAACTGCTGCTCTGGGAGCATTCTACCTGCCTAAATAAAACATGGAAGACTTGAGTTGAAACTGCAGGAGCTTATCACTGCTAATATCAGGGCCTTACAGTGTAGCCCACAGAGAGACCTAGAAATAGGCCAAGCAAAAGAGACAGGATTTTGTATGTGTTGGAGATTTGGAACCTGTACCAATGACACACAGAACCAGCCACTTAGGTTTGCAGACCTTACTACCACGGGTTTATGACTACAATAAACTTCAAACCAATGCTAAGTTGCCGTGGGTTCAAGGTTGGTTAGAAGAATTTCACAGAACTCTGTATGTACCATATATCAGAGTTGTAACTTGAAATTGAAATTCCATTTCCAGCTGTGTCCATATTTAGTGGAGAGACTATGCAATTCTGGTGGTTAAATATTCTGTGACCCTGTTAAAAAAAGGCATGTTATAAGTAGGATGTGTCAGAAACACAGTAATTATTTCCAGCACTTACTGAGAAATACTAATGTTGATGAGCATAAGAACACCTTCAGAAATTAAGCTTACATGATGAGGGCCTCAAAATAGAGTAAATAACTATTCTTCCAAAAGGAATATGATAGAATGAACCTCTCAAATGCATTACCCAGTTGTCTGGACATGCAGCTAAATATAAAATACAGCACAATTACAGATCCTTTCCTATCAAATCAAGATAATTCACTTTAGGATGTTATTCCTGCTAAACCAATGTAAGTATTTTGATTATATTAATCATTCATGCTGAATATTTTTTCTCCTGACATTGAACCTGTCTGGTGAGATTTATTCCCCTTTATAAGATAGTTCTAGAAGGAGGATAAAATTACTTTCAAGTTTTTTTTTGTCTGTGTTGCAAAAACATCCATTCATTTTAGAAAAACATTTTGAAAATAAATTAAATTTCCCTTGGAAAACTTAATCTTTTTAATTAAAGGGAAAATATCCTATGAAACTCAAAACTTTCACGATAAACAAAACTGCTTATTAGATGGGACTATCAAAGACTTAATGATTCCTATAAAGTTGTTAGAGTTTCTGGAACTTGTTGATGTTCATCATAGAAGGAAGATGTATTATATTTCTTTAGCTCAATAGATGAGCTTAGCTACAGGTAGGTGACTCCCCTATCAGCTCTAATATGCAGTCCTGATGCTCAATTTAGAGTTTGACTTCAACATAAAATCCAGTCCAAGCCTTCTACCCAGGCTTCGCTGTCCCCGGTGTTCCTTTTTTGGGGCTATTCAGCCAACCAATAGGCTTTCTCCAGCTGAGACCCAAATTTCTTTGTAAGGCAGAGAAGATCTCAAGCCCGTTTCTTCCATTTTTACTCCCTCCAACTTTTGAGCCATTCCTCCACGTTGGTATTACTGGCAGGTGTTGAGCACTAGTTTTTAGAACACACCATATCCTGGTCCAGTGTGCAATTTGTCTACCTTGTAGCAGGGAACCTCTGAGTGATGTCTTGCAGGAGGGATTCATTCAGTGATGCATAGGCATTCTCTGCCCCAGTGGTTGAAGGAATGCTTCCTTTTCTGAAATATACAGATAGCAATGAGCAAAGTGTCAGTTTCCTAGTTGATTGTGGCTTGGCTGGGACATGACATATACTGATATCTGAATAGATAAAGTTGCCATCAACTACAATTGCTGCTCCTCTTTGTGCTGCTTCAGAGAACCAGTGCCAAGCATCTGCAATTCTGCAGTAAAAACATTTGTCTCATGCTACAGAAACCAGTGGCTAACAGCTGCACATGTTGTCTCCAGTGTTGTAAACCTGTCATCAATGCTGTATTGTTTACATATGGCTACAAGGCCTTGTAGCCTAGAATCCCTAAGCTGTGCAGCAGCAAATGCTTACATGACAGCTGTGTCAACTGGAAGCAGCACAGTGAGCTTATTTGTTTCATCTGAAGCTTCAGCAACCCCACACCCCAAAGACACACATCTGAATTTTTCATTTTTTTAATGGGCTTGTTGTTAATAATAGAACAACTGCAGTGCAGATGCTGGAAAGGAAATAGCTGGCATTTCATTAACAAGGCTCATAATTCTACTAGAAATAATGGATTTCAACTGAAATAGTTGGAGCCAGGAAGGCAGCGGTTATAATTCATGACCAAGCATCCAAAATGAAATTCAGAATCTGGAAAACATGCAAAGGCTCTAATTTTCTGCATCAATGGAATATATCAAGTTCCCATTGATTAATACGAAAAGTGGTTTGGTTGTTCAATTGACAGAGCTTTATTTTGCTTGCACAGACATTTGAAAGAATTGATTCAAATATTATTGCAAACATCTGCATTTTCAAAATGCTTTTAAAACTGTAAATCGATTCCCTCTGAATTGCAAGTGATGGTTATTTAATATTTTTTTCACTCCCATCTGAGTGCAGGAACATAACTATGTCTTCTTGGGATACGCACTTGTCGCGGTATTTCTCAGAGAACTGGAGGTTAATTCTTTATTGCTTCTATGAGCTCTCTCTCTCCATAAATATTTATTGTGTAATGATAATTTATGTGGTTCAAAATGGCTCAGTTAACCAAGAAAATGTTTCTAGGGTTCTATGTATAGCATGACTTGAAGTTGCTTGCTAAAAGGAGAACTATAAAATCATTTACTTAAGAACAATATCATACTTAGCAAAACAATTGCAGAAGTATTGGTGCTCCCAGATATTACCATTTTTTATAAAATTGAGGTTAATTTGATTATCTTTAAGATGAGGATTAGAACCACTAGCTAAATGAGGGTAACTTGCAGGCACATGGTATACAAGCTGCCTCAGCTCTGCCACCAAATCTCAGTCTTGTTTCAGAACATTCTGACCCTGGATGAATCTGGTGCAGAAAATGTCCATTATGCTAAATAATGGAAAGGGTTTGGAATGTGAATAAATGTCCCCTAGGTTCTCGGATAAGGCTACCTGTGTCACTTTTATGTGCACTTCCTTTCACCGGCCGCTGTCTATTTAGATTGTACACACACTGAAAAGTTTAGGACCTGTTCCTGCAATATGCTCGGTTCCTCCTGCAGAGTGTCCTCAACTCCCACTGAAGTCAGTGGACACTAAACACATTGCTGTACGTGCTCAGCACCTGACATCATCAGTGCCTTAATTTTCAACTTCCCAGGCATTACTAATGCTACTGTTATCATGGGAGGGCTACTTAACAGCTAATATTGTAGCCATAGTTTTCCTGTTCTCTGCCAATTTGGGCTGTGAAAGCCATGGCTTTTCACAGTCCTTAGACGCTTGTCATAATACAGCAGGACTGAAATACGTTATGGGTAACAGAGAATGTCAATATTTGCAATAACTGGGAGTGTGATTTGTAGTCAGGCCACAGGGGATAAAATCTGAAGCTATTGTCCATAACAAGGATTCACCCTGGGGTGAGGCAGGCTGTGAAACTACTGCTTGCCATTCTCCATGGGAGCTGTGCCAGTAGAGGTTGCCTGGGAGAAGTGCCGAATCTCCTGGTCGGCCTGGACACGTCTCTCCTAGGTTGTTCCTAACTGCTTTTGAGGCAGTGTTGGGTGGCTGTGGTATCTCCAAAGGAGCAGGGTTGTAGATGGCTTCAGCGCTGCACCTTGTCTCCTGGTGGATTTTCTACTCATGCAGTGACTCTGGGCCATCTTATCTAGAGCATTTTGTTTATGTAAACCTGTCTACTAGTTAATCTTTCAAAATGGATTTAACAAATGAGCCAGGAATTATTTTCTTTGTCTAATCTGGTGTATTAATATGCTAGTCTAAATTGCATAGGACAAGACAAGTTGCCTCTAATGGGTATGTTTGTGCAGCCTGTGTAATTGACCCTCCCAGTCTAGGTTGACATACTTGAGCTTGCGTGACTATGCTCCAATAGCTGTATGGACAGCAGTTTGCATCTTCAACTGGAGCTCGAGCTCTCAAGGCCACCCCACTCTCTAAGCTTCAGGCTCAAGCTCTGACCTGAGCCCCAATGCCTGCATGAGCCCGAGTCCATCAACCCAGGCTAGGAAGGACACTTGATTCTGCAGGTTTGTGTAGACATACCCAAGGTGTCATGTAATTATCACTTCATCATCCAGAGTCCTCCAAAATCCTTGGTATATTCTGGTTTTTAATGTTTTGCTCTAAGACCCTTGATAAGGCTTAAGACATTTTTAATTCTCCTACAATAAGAACAAAATCTGGCACCAAAAATGCAACATTTTTAAGAAGGACTCACTTCAGCCTTGTATCTTAGCATCTGGCATTTTAAAAGGGAGAATTACTTTACTCGAAAGGCTTTGTGGTCTATCAGATAAACATATGTCAGCATCTCTTAAAAATGTAGATTGACTAGTTAAGCCACAGGAATAATATATCTTGTTATGTAATTCTTATTTAGGACTGTTTATATTAGGTCTTAATGTCATTAATTTACATTAATGTCAGGAGTACCCTTCTTGGGCACTAATTAGCTGCTTCTTGACACGAGATCATAATGCCACCTCTTTATGAGCAATTACAGTTGATCGTGAATTGGTCTATTTAGACTTTTAAATTCATGGCTCACTGATACGACAGTCTGCAGCTTTTATTCTTGGTCCTATTGCAGCTATTTCATGTGTTCAGGCTAAAACAACGTCATATGAAATTTTTGCTGAAAAAGAGACAGTTTGTAAATTTAATAATTTATTTTTTGAAACCAAATAGTCAATTGGTTATTTGTACCCAAAAATATAATTTTAATTACTATTTTCCAGTGTGAACAAGAGAGTTGCAAAATATCGTGGTCCTCCATTTTTGGATTTTAAGTCTTTTTGAAGAAGAATCTGACATTTTTTTTACCCCTCTAAATTTAAAGTGGTTTTCATTTTTCATGAAGAATTTGTTCAGGGTCTGAAGTCTTAGGCCTGGCCAACCTGAATGGCATTAATTGCAGAACTTGGGTTTAAAAAGTAAATTCATGTCCAGAAGAAAATGTACTGACTGGGTTTCAAGCGCTTGTCAAATATGGGGTTATACTTAGTGGTCAAATACTGTCAAATTTTGAAATTTTAGTAGAATTTTGTTTTAAATTGATGGGAAAAAGGAAATAAAGTTTTGTGAAAATATTTGATTCTCCCCCCCCTTTTCCAATCATCTATATTGATGGAAATGTTGATGTACATTTAGCTAGTAGAATGAATAGTATTGGTTTAGACTCAGTCTCCATAGCACTTGAAAAGAGGAAGTTTGGCAATAAAAATAATGAACAAAAGTACAAAAAATGTTGGTGCATCCAGCTATGGGAGTGCATAAACAGGTAGCTGGAGTGAACAAAAATCTAGTTCCAAACTGTTTTACGTATTTTCAGGTGGTGGTGCCACAAATCGCAGAATTTTTTTCTGAGGCCTTGTCTACATACAAAGTTTGTATTGTTTTAACTGTACTGGGATAGTTAAAGCAATACAACCTCTCACCCACCCACACCGTGTGTGGTTGCAGTTATACTGTTTATAAAAGTGCTTATACCAGTGTAGTTTATTCTCTAATGAGAATGGGAATAAGCGATACTGGTATAAGGCACTTTTATGCTGGAATAGCTAAATCAACACTAGGAGCTGTATCTGTGTAACAATTTTGTAAAAATCACATCTCTGACAAAAATAATTAATTTATACTGTTACAAGTGTTGTGTCTAGACCAGATGTCAGTATGATGTCTAAATCTGATGATGTGTTAATTCTTGCTTTATTCTGCCACTGTGGTTTGTGTATTGTGATTGAAAACCCATACAAAAATCAAGAAAACTGTCTGTCCACAAACCATTTAACTGCCTCCATGAGATTGGATGGCTTGTGTCCTGTTTTCTAACTGGCCTAGTCTCTAATCAGTTAGGGGAAAGGGGATCTTTACTTTAAGTAAGTGTGTCCTTATTTCAGGCACCAAACTGCTTTTCTCTGTGACAACTATTTTAGGCATGATTTATACATGGTTCTTGTGCCAATTTAATTATTTCAGTTAAGGATGTGATTTTTTTCACTGAACTATTTAAATCTGTGCAACCCCTAATAGGGGTGTAGTTACACTGTACAAAAATGATATATTGATATAACTTACAACTATAAATATCATTGGTTTCTAAACCAATATAGTTAAAGTAGTACAAAAACTGTGTGTGGACAAGCCCGTAGTTTGTCTCTGATTGCAAAGATACACACAAACTCCTGGGTCATCTGAATATTGTAATACTCCCTTATAGAAATCAAAGCATTTATTGGAATACTACCAGCCCATACAGGCAAGGTTAAAACTCTCTCTTCAAAATCCCCTGATCAGATACCACAACATGACATCAAACCAAAATAACTTAGCACTGAGATGCAGGACCACATATTGATGGAGGTACTGTCTACACTAATCAGTACAATATTTTTCATACATTGAAATCTGCCAGTTATATTGGGTTGATGGCACCAGTTTATAATAGTTCTCAATTTCCTGTCCCTTACTGAATCATCTGCATTGTAGTTCTGTTGACACTAAGGAAGCTGCAAAACATAAAGACAGCCTTCCAACAGAACACCAGGAGCATATAAACTACACATAGGGCATGATCACGTGAGAATTCATGGCCTTGAAAGGCTCTCTGTGTTGGAAGCACCCACTTTCACAGATTTTGAATAAGGAAAATGATGTTTGGCAGTGATATGTGAAGTTGTGTTGTGCTTGGATCTGATTTCAAGCAAACTGTCATTTTCATGGCACTCTGAAATTCCATCCCCTGGAATCTTAATGTGTGTTTGGTTACCATCCTTCACTAATTTGAACTTGTTACCTGAGAGTCACTGGTGATAAAGCAAATACAAACTGAGTGATACCCTTAGCAATGTTATATCTGCAAATCTTGACTGAAAACATGGAAAGTGAATTTGAAAGCAGGCAAAAGAAATAGATACAGTAACAGTAAACCTACCTACTATTTAGAAGGAAAGAGCACATATTGTCACATTACTTAATATATGTCTCAAACATAAATAGTTTGAAAAAGAACTTGTGATGGGTATCTCAAAAGGTAGCGGCTTAGGGATGAACTAAAACCTGAAGTACAGCACACATCTATTAAGACACAAATGGGCAACTTCAACGGGAGGGAAACTATCCACTGTAAGTTCTTTGTATCCCTTCCCAAGGGGTACAACAGTGATGGTACCATCTAAGAGCTGATTTAATGCCCCACAACAAATTGGAATTTAGAAGCTTTCATCCAGCCTCCGCTGCCTCACCCAACTGATCCCTCTGTCCAGCACATCACACTCTTGACTTGATACATCCCACGTAAAGACGGGGTCACTTAAAAATAAAAATTGGTCTTTTCTCCTGAAACAGTGCTAGGAGAAGCCACTGGATTCATGTTCCTCCTCCTTTTTCTGCCAATTGATGGCCTTCCCCATTTAGGACTATGTCATGGGGCAGCCCTGCTTGTAGCACCCTCCATTGTCACGACACAGTAGACAAGTGCACCTGCCTCAATTTCCCTTGGGACAACCCATAAAAAGAGCACAGTTTCTTTAATTGTCTGAAACAGAGTCCTGCCTCTGGTATAAATTTATTCATGTACATATACAGTAATCTGCCATACCCTCATGATAAAACTCTTCTCCCAATTTGCCCTGTAAAACATTTCAAGGTGCAGTGATTATCCATTCCCCTCTCCAGGGACATACTTCCAGGTCACCACCCATGAGTCCACCAGCACTTGGTTCCTAGTTTGTTTCTGCTCTTGTTCCAGAGTCACACACTCTAGGCTATCCACCTGAGGGTCCAGTCTCATGACTCTTCTACCATAACAACCTCCTGGAAGTGGCTCCCCAGCTCAGGAAGGTCGTAGCTAATTTCTTCTTCTTCCCAGATCTTTTTAATAATGATTATTTTTTATTTATTTTCATTTTCTTTTTAAGAAGTTTTAACATGCACACAGACATTGTATTTGACTATGAGAAAAACAGAGCAGGAATATGCATTTAATAACACACAGTATGAAATATTCATAGCTAAATAATTCCCTAGCCATCCTCCCTCCTCTCCCCCCCACAAAAAAAATAGTGTCTGAAGCCCAATCTACTTGGAATCAGTTTGTAATGTTCTCATGAAAACCAAGTGTCTTCATAGTGGGGTCTTGTACTACTATAGATTAATGCTGGTTTTTCCATGAGGATTGTGTTGGTTAGCTCAGTTATCCAATCAAAGAATGTGGGTGGAAAATGACTCTTTGGGTCACTATAAGTGCTGCAGCTATCCTTTTCCTGGCATTACTCAAAGTAGATCTTCTGGAATGCTCAAAACAGTCATCTTAGAGCACCGTACATTTTCTTCCAAAATGTGGATATACTCTGACATTCAAAGACTATCTGAGACAGGTTTGCATTGGAGCTGTCATATCACCTCCAGCATTTACTATGTGGGGTGTCACGGAGTGTGGGGGAATCAGGGCACTGTACCCCTCACTTCGTCACTGCCTGAGAGTCACTTCACTGTGACTCTCAGGCAGCCAGTAAAACAGAAGTTTTGTTAGACGACAGAACACAGTCTAAAACAGAGCTTGTAGGTACAGAAAACAGGATCTCCCAGTCAAGTCCATCTTGGGGGGTAGGGAGCCCAGTTCTGGGCCACCTTCCATTTCCCCAGCCAGCTCCAACCTGAAACCCCCTCCAGCAGTCTCACCCAGCCACACACACCAGCTCCTCCTCCAGCGTTTTGTCCAGTTTCCCAGGCAGAAGTTGTCACCTGGCCCCAGCTCCCTCCTAGGCTCAGGTTACATGTTCAAGTATCATCCCTCAAGTGAAGTCACACCCTTATATCCCACCACCATCTAGTATCAATGCAGCCAGTAAACTAGTAATACGTCCATGCACCATTACCAGATTAATACTCCATCACATAGAGTGTGCCCAACTTTATGCAATCTCTGTTTAGAATTTTGCTCTGAAAGAAATACAGAAACAGAACTGGATGTTCTGCATATATTGTGCTAGATGCTATCCCACCTGTCAGAAGCAATGGAGGTGCTTAGCTCCTTCTCCATTTTTCTTTTATGGTATAGCCAGAGGGATAAATGAAGGAATTCAGCGATTTGTATGTGTTACCCATCAAATGTTTTTGGCTAACATACTTTCAAGGTACACTTCAAGTGGAGTGTTATTTGTTGCCTGCCAACAATTCTGCAGCTCCTTTATAATTTTGAGTCAATACTTATTGTAGAAAGGACCATGCTTTATTGGTAGCTGATATTTATCATAAAGATATGAACAGGAGGTTAAAGCAGGGCCGCCCAGAGGATTCAGGGGGCCTGGGGCAAAGCAATTTTAGGGGCCCCTTCCATTAAAAAAAAATTGCAATACTATATTCTCGTGGGGGCCCCTGCAGGGCCCAGCACAAATTGTCCCACTTGCAAATTGCCCCACGGGCGGCCCTGGGAAAAATAAACCTGCACCTTGTCACACACCCAGTTTTGAGAAAACTTCTTTACAAAGTATCAGTGGTTCTCAGCATCAGCTAGTGCTAAAAGGCACTAAAGCTCATTAAAAGGGTTGGACAAATATTTTCCATCAAAACTTCTTCTGGATCGAAAACTAGGGTTTTTTAAAAAGCAGAAAAAATCATGGACAATTTCTGCTTTCCTTCAAAATTTGTTGTGTTTTTTTAAATTGAAAAGCTGAAATTAGTCTGCCAAAACCTGAATATGGTTTGGGGTTTCAGAAGTGTGTGGCCAAATATTTGCTGCTTGCTGTGTTTGACTGTTTAAAGAAACAATAAAAAAAATCTGCTTAAAAAAAATCCAAAACTTTTGAACCACCTCAGCTTGTGACCAAATGCCTGAGCCCATCCAATCAGAGACATTTCCAGGTTTCTGATACTCTGCTGGCTTCCTTGACTCATATCTGTCTCCATAACTTTGGGTTCATTTAGGTTAAAACATAAGAACAGACATACTAGGTCAAACCAAAGATCCATCCAGCCCAGTATCCTGTCTACTGGCAATGGCCAATGCCAAGTGCCCCAGAGGGAGTAAACCTAACAGGTAATGATCACGTGATCTCTCTCCTGCCATCCATCTTCACCCTCTGACAAACAGAGGCTAGGGACACCATTCCTTACCCATCCTGGCTAATAGCCATTTATGGACTTAACCTCCATGCATTTAGCTGTTTCCTATAGACTGGCTCCATGGGGTCCCTCACAAACTGGAGATGGTTGCTGTGGGCTTATCTTTAGTATAGCTTATGTACATACTCCACGAACTGAGCATTTGAGCTTGGTCCAGAATCTGGGATGAGCCTATGTTGTGAAAACTGAAATGCTCAAAATAGCACATGCATGTGAATGGACACAGGGTGCTAAAATTAAATTAACCCAGAGGTTCTCAGACTGGATCAGGACCCCTCAGGGGGTCATGAGGTTATTACTGGAGGTCGCAAGCTGTCAGCCTCCACCTCAAACCCCGCTTTGCTTCCAGCATTTATAATAGTGTTAAATATATAAAAAAGTGTTTTTAATTTATTAAGGGGGGGTGTCGCACTCAGAGATTTGCTATGTGAAAAGGGTCACCAGTATAAAAGTTTGAGAACCACTGAATTAACCCCTCTGAAGCCTCAGAGAATGCAGGGCAGGGCGGTGTCCCTTGGTAGGGTTGGGAAGGATATTGCTCTTCTCATGTGATCCCTCCCCCAGTGGCTAATTTTTAATGAAGCTATCCTCCCCTGACATTAATCGCCCTATGGCACTGAAATTAAATATAGACTATAATTTGGCATCTGAGAAGTGAAAGGGATGGTAGTCCTAATGGAAAAGCTAACAGCTTGGCTCTTCTGCAAGCCTCAAACTGCTGAATGAGCTTTAGGGTAGGGAAGGCTGTGCCTCCCAAACAGCCTGGCCCTGCCCCTATCTGACCCCCACCCACTTCCTGCCCCCTGACTGCCCACCCCCCCCAGAATCCCCAACTCCCCCTGCTCCCTGTCCCCTGACCGCCCCAACCCCTATCCACCACCACCACCCCTTGCTGAGTCCTGACAGACCCCTAGAATGCCCACAATCCAACCCTGTCCCCTGACCGCCCCCCCCAACCTCTGCACCCTCCCTATCCCCCAGACTCCCTGCCCCTTAGCCAACCCCACCCCCCCGGCTCCTCCTTCACCCGGAGCCTCAGCGTATCCAGGAGCTTCGCTCGACAGTGGCATCATGGCTCCGGTGGGGCCCCCGAGCTCCGCCCCGCTCAGAGCCGCGTGCTAAGGGGGCAGGGCTGTGAGCTCCGGGCTGAGCGGAGGGAGCTGAGCTCAGCCTGAAACTCGTAGCCCCGCCCCCTCACCACACGGCTCTGAGTGGGGTGGAGCTCAGGGGCCCAGCGGGACCCATGCTGCAGCGCTGTCCAGGGACGCTGCTGGATGCGCTGAGGCTCTGGGAGAGGGGCGGAGACGAGATCGGGTCAGGCTGGGGCTGGAGAGGGAGTCTCATCCATTCTCGTGGGGGCCCCTGCGGAGCCTGGGGCAAATTGCCCCACTTGCCCCCCCACCCCCCTCCCGGGCAGCCCCGGGTTAAAGTTGTCTGTTCAATAATATCTTTTATGATTAATATGCCCTTGGTTAGCCAGGCAGATCTGAGCTTAGAGCTACTAGCAAATTTAAATTTAGAATTGTTCCAGATTGGCATGGAAAGAACGTTGATGAGATTAGAAGTGGCAATGGGCATGATTTTCTGAAGAACACTCCGAGAGGAGGTAAATGTTGTTTTTCCTTAAAGGTGCAGGCAACTGTTTTAAAAATGGACGTGCAAAGAGAGAGACACAAAGGGGTTAACTAATTTTTTCAATCTCAAAACACAGTGAGGATTGGGAAGAGTTGGTAGGGCAGAACTGTTTTATTAAAAATCTGAATAGAAAAACCAGGTGATATAAATACAAATCTGGTAATCCCACCTCCCATTTAGTCATGATTTCCTAGGTATCTTGTGGGTCTGTGATGTCTTCATACTCCATAAGAAATGTTGCATAACTATTCCTGTGAAAGTTGAAGCAGGAAATGTAAGTAGAATTAAGCTAAATATATACATTAATCATGGTCCTACATTAATTTTTAATAGCTTCTACTTTTCCCAGTAAAGATATTGGCAGTGAACACCATTTCTCCATGGCTTTTCTCTGAGTGTGACATCTATGTTTTCATATACTGTTTTTGATAAATCAGAGCATGCCTGATGCCTAAGTAGGTTCTCTCTTTACATGAAATGAAAGGAAGATGATTTTGTATTTGAGATGGATTTGGTCTATGAGAAATATCCATCACTTGAGATTTGTCCCAATTTGTCTGAAGTCCTTATATCTCATTGAAGTATGCTGGAAGCAGTATTAATTTTTCTACCTGGATTATCTACCTGGATCTCCACAGGTTCTGAGGATAGCATGTTTGAACCCAATTCTTCACACCCTCAAAAATCGTCCCTTGAAGTCCCACTGAACTCCTACAGTGTGGTGTTGGCATGGTGGTAGAAAGGAAAAGGAAGTACATGGGTTTGGTTCCACCTTTCCATTGATTTTGATGCCTTCCCATCCTATTTTTCTTTCATTTTCTCCCTTCTGTCTTTCGATGCATATGGCTCATAGATAATACAGCTGCAGTGTTACTGCAAAGTTATTACATGCCTACTTGTGCCTTGTAAAATAAAGCAACAGCTGTGTTTTCAGTGTCATGAATTCAGTTTATTATAACTATAAAAAATAAATATGGACTAGGAATACTGCTAGCTATGTGTTTTTTCAACCCATTTTTCGTATTACTGAAATAACGTTGTAACTAAATTGCAGTTTTTTCATATTGCATACTTTCTGTGCTCATTTTCAATTGTTAATGTACCTGGAAAAGTTATGACGCTGAACTGAAAACTTTAATTCTCACTTTTCTTCTGCAATAAAAAGGCTGCATGTATTTGTTGCTAAGGCTTCATTTTCTGAGTTGAAAGAGGACTAAAACCAGACTCCTATTGAAGGTCAAAAGCAAGGACTGTTAATAAATCAATAAAGGCATCAGATTTCTTACATTATTTATTTTTTAATTATTGTAGTTAGTAATATTTCAATGTAGCCTAGAATAAGTGAATTGATTACTACTGATTTTTATGATGGCTTCAGAGCTGAGAGAACTTCTGAGCCCAGGCTTAACAAATAGGGCGATAAACTGTGAATACATTGTTAAACATTAGCCTGGAAGTGAAAGATAAGAAAGCACATGCTTTGTCTGCAGATCAAGCAAGTTGTCAGTCAAAACTACAAAAACATAGCTGAGGAGTTTAAGAAGTGAGAGGAATCTAAGTTCAGGATGCAGGAGGGGAAACATAAAACCAGACAATATGCCAATTAATGGAATTAAACTGAAAAGATTTAAAAGGGGCTTCCCTCAGGAGACCGTATGAAAGAAAAGACAACGGTTAATTCAATAAGGACAAATGCATGAATGAGCTAACTATGAGAGGATGAGAATATTAGAAATGGTGAAGAATTACGGAACACTAGTTTGCAATTACTGTGAATTTATTATGCTCCAGGAGCATGTTCTAATCTGGTCTCCTCTCTCCTATGAACAAACATGCTCTCCTTAAATTCCAATACAAAAGGAATAATCCCTTTCAGTTCCAGTCACACTATGAAACTGATTATGATATGCAAAAATTCAAAGACTTTAACGAACAGAGGAGACATCACTCAAGTTGTCTGTCCATCTGTATTGACATTTTCAGGCTTCACAGTAATTTTTTTATTTATTTAACACAGTTGTGTTGGTGGCATTCATGAGCAATGCAGGCCCCAGTGCTCCATTCCCCATTAAGTACAAAGACAGAGAGGGGCAAGATAGTAGGAATGGCATGGAAGCGGGGGGGGTGGTTCAGAGCCCCTCCTGCCTCCACCCAATTCCATGCATTTAGGACTCTGTTGGTCAGCCCAGCGTATGTAGGGGATGGAGTTAGAGAGAAGCAGCTTTCTTATGGTATGTTCCCTTACTAACTTGACAGATATCTCCCTGGAAGCTGAATCTCTTCAGTTACAAGGTATGGTGCAGGCAAGGGTGCTGTTGTGTCCAGAGGACAGCCTGGGCTGCCCAGGTACCCAAGGAGCTGGCTGCTTGTGGAGTTGGGTAGTCCTGGGAGACAACTCACTGGGGAGTTGGACAACTTTGAGCAAACCAAAAAAATCTGTTTTGATTCTCCAAAAACAAAATCTTTCTTCCCTCCAACATTTTTGACTTTCATCTCATGTCAGGATGAAAAGTCTTTCCAAATAATCAAAATGTTTTGTGGGAGGGGAAACTCCATTTTCTGACCAGTGCTAACTGGTTCATAGCGAATCAGAATGGCTAATTACTTGTACATGTTCTCCAGCCATATGATTGTAGTTAACTATGGTGCCAATCAGTGGCTCCAATTGAGAGTACTATCCATCAGAAAAAGTTCAAACTTCATAACACCCCCATCACCATGACCTGCAGGTAGCATCTTTTACAGGAACTTCCCCTGAAGCAGAGTGGACACTTTATAGGAGAAACTCCTTTCCTGGGCAACTTATCAATTATCAACAGGGGTGGAACGCCTTTTTGTTAATCCTTCTTCTAGAACTTAGACAAAAATGCCAGCTAAAGCACATTGCATTGCTTACTAATGCAAATATGCAGGGCCAGCGCTTCCATTTAGGCGACCTAGGCGGTCGCCTAGGGCACCAGGATTTGGGAGGGCGGCATTTTGCGGCCCTCGGCGGCAATTCGGCTGTGGGGGGGTGTCCTTCCACGCTCCAGGTCTTCGGCGGCAATTCTGCGGTGGGTCCTTCACTCGTTCGCTGAAGTGCCCCGAAGACCAGGAGCGCAGAAGGACCCCCTCGCCGCTGAATTGCCACCGACCGGGAATACGGAAGGACCCCGCCTAAGGCGCCAAAAACCCTGGCGCCGCTCCTGCAAATATGAAATAAGTATCTTCAAAACAGTGATAAAAGAAAACCTTATTTGTCCTGTTAGGAGACCCTCCCTTCAGAAGGGAAACTCCAGTCTACCATGCAAATCTATGCTTAGAGCTACTGCATGCATTTATGGACATTGGAAATTCAGACTAGGAATCCTTATAAAAGCACATGATCTCTGCATGCACGTTAGTTATTTCTCAAAGTTAAAATGGCAGCTGCTGTACTTCCTTCTCCTCCCCAAAAAGAATTCCAGAGGCAATTACTCCTTGTTATGGACTAATCATTTGCCAAATTAATTTTGATAAATTAAATCCCTGTTGAGTCCTGTGCAAGGGAGGGGAATGTTGGCTCTCATAAATTTTCAAATGAGCAAACCCGATATTTTTTAATTTGCTTAAATGAAGCTTGTTCCCTAGATGTAACACTGTGTGCCAAGTTTGAGCCTGGAGCAAATGTTTATGGCTGAGTTATACAATGGGAGTTTAACATCTCACAGCACTGCACAAGAAAAGTCCTGCTTCTGTCCAATTGCTTTATGTCAGATTACATCTCTGCCATCTCAGCTGTCAGTGGGTGTCTCAAGAAACACTCTCCTAATCTTTCATGGGGTGGTAACAGGTGAGAAAAGGAGCTTCATGTAGTGTTACATTCCTCTTGTTATGTTTTCCATGGCACTAACTAATGCTTCAAGTAATGGTACAATGTATCAAAAATAGAGTGGGCATGTCCAGAGGAAATATTTCAGTGTCTCCCATAAAAGCAGACATAGTGTTTTGACTTATTAGAGAATAGTTCAAACCACAGATGTATCATATCTGACCCACCCATCTTTTTAGACAATATTAACTGAGAAGAATGCTGTGGTTATTACCCAGGCCATTTCACAGAAGCATAAATGGTAAGTGCCATCAATAATTCATCTTATTTATTTTCTCCTTTTACAATGACCATGGAGAAAAGTAAATGGCTATTGCTTCCACAGTTCTTCTCTTCTCTTCCCTTCCCCATATATACTGTACAGCAAGTGATCATTACATGGAGGAATGCCAGCTCCTAGTTCTGCACATCGCAAATGCTGTGAAACAGCAGCTCATCAGTTGTCTTGGTTAGTGTTGCAAAACCAACTTTCTTTTTGTGTTCTGAGCAGTGCTCAGTACTTTGACACAACATAAGCTGTTTTGCTTTTATTGTATAATAATGAGTTTAGTCACCAAGGTACGATCTTACTAAATGAAGCAGGCAGAATAATAATTCAGAGATTGTGCTGACTACAGTCTCTATAGACAGCCTAAAACAGCCTCTGTGGCTGCTGCCCGCAAATACTCCACAGAATTATGCAGTAGCGGAGCTGCGCCCTATTCTGAGGTGTATCTCCTCAGAAGCAGCTGTATAATATCTGAAGTGACATGAAAACTGTGTCCTTCCAGTGGTGGGAGCAGTCTCTTCCCTGTGCAATGTCATACATGGCAATCCTACTGATAAGAATGATATATAGAACTGGAACTGCACTAGGGGATAGATTCCTCAAAGGATTTTAGAGATAAATACAAGATCTCCCTTACTGATAGGTCCGTTATTACTGAGGCCTGGGGTCCTGCCATCCCTCCCCAGTACTTAGGTTCATAGAGGATATTTCAACACACACACACACACACACACACACACACACACACACACACACACACACACACACACACACACACACACACACACACACACACACACAACCAGTGACAATTTGTTGTTTTTTAAGATAGTCACCAAGTAATGGTTTTTTTCGCCTTCCAAGGTGTGTCAACCCCTTCAAAAATGTCTCCAGTCATGTCAGAAGGGATTGTCCTTATTTTTGAACAAGACCCCAATGAAGTTGTTGTTTAATATTTGTAAAGCTTACAACATGCTTAGCACCATACAAGAAAAAACAAAAGAAATCCCTCCTGGAAATACTTGCAGTCTGAAAAATGAATAGAGGATTCACTGGAAAGACTAGTGTAAGTATTAACCTTTGAGTTTATATATATTAGAGCTGTACAGTAGAGAGAAGTTCTGATTGGCAAAGGATTTTGAGATTCTGAAATAGGGCTTCACTTTGAGTTGGAGGGAAATCCAAAAATTTCTAACTTCTCTGCAAAGGAAAATTCTGAAAACAAAATATTTGTTTTGGGTGATTCCAACATTTTGTTTCAACAAAATCTAAAGTTACAATTCAATTTTAACCGTTTTTTCTTTTCAATTATTATTAATGTATACTAATAGAAAATCAAAACAATTTTGAAGCAAAAAAATTTTTCAAAATGAAAAATTGAAATGTTTCATTCTAAAAATGTCAAAATGTGATGTTCTGTCATTGTTGAAACTTCTTTCTGTTTTTCTTCAAGATAAAATCTTGGTGAAATTCATCAGATTTCAAAAAACACAAAAGAGTTCTGAACACAGCGATTTGTTAAAAAGTGTGGATGGATACTCACAGATTATTTTTTTCCAGTGTTTATCCCACTCTAAAGAATTCTAGAGCCAGCCTGATAAATGTTGGATTATACTGATTTCTTTAAGATTAGCCACACTGTTTTCCATGATCACACTCTAACTAGGGGTACTTAATGCCATCACTTTACCGAATTATCAAAATATTGCCAAACCAAGTGAAGACTAAGGGGGGACCTGATAACAGTCTTCAAATATGTTCAGGACTGTTTATAAGAGGAAGGTTATCAATTCTTCTTCATGGTCACTGAAGATAGGACAAGAAGGGCTTAATCTGCAACAAAGGAGATTTAGATTAGCTATTAGGAAAAACTTTCTAACTATAAGTGTAGTTAAATTCTGGAATAGGAGTCCAAGGGAGGTTGTGAAATCCCCATTATTAGAAATTTTTAAGAACAGGCTGGACAAGTACCTGTCAGGGATGGTCTATGTTTACTTGGTTCTGCCTCCATTCAGGGGGCTGGACTTGATGATTTCTCAAAGTCCTTTCCAGCTCTACATTTCTGTCATGAAATTGGGTTGATTTCATTGGAATTCTGTTTTGAGGGGGAAAGGAAAAAAATATGAGAATGTCAAAACATTCTGTTTTGATGCTGCCTGAATAGCATATTTTGATTTTTCATTTTGAATTGACTTTTTTTGTTTTCATTTTTAAAGTCAAAATTAAACATTTCAAGTGACACAATTTTCCATCTACATTCCAATTCAGAACAAAGACAAACTTAAAAAACTAAATCCTTTGCAATACAACACTTCTGTCCTCCATGCAGTTCTGCCTGTGATCTCCTCCAGTTCAAATCAACCTCTGTTGATGGTTGTTTATAGTCAGTAGAGTGTAGTGGCAGTAATTGGTTATGTTTATGTTTATTAATTACGGTCTAGTAGTTGGGAAGCTGAGGTCTAAGGGTGAAAGGAAACACAGGGACATTGCTCTACAGAATCAAACATTGTAGGTAAATTCTATTATGCAAGAATCTGGGATTCTTCTTGTGTGATAATCAAAATACCTAGCTGGATGGTTAGCCTATAACTAGTAGTTGGTGAACCATCAAAAGGCTTGGACATCCAGTTCTTATAAGCAGGGCCGCCCAGAGGATTCAGGGGGCCTGGGGCAAAGCAATTTCAGGGGCCCCTTCCATTAAAAAAAAAAGTCGCAATACTATAGAATACTATATTCTTGTGGGGGCCCCTGCGGGGTCTGGGGCAAATTTCCCCACTTGCCCCCCCCCACCTCTGGGCGGCCCTGCTTATAAGCATGAAGTCTCTGATTTAGCAAAGTATTTAAGCATGTGCCTGTGTGATTTCAAGCATGTGTGTAATCTTATTGACTTCCATAGAACTATTCCAGTGCTTAAAGTAAGGTGCATGCTTCAATTCCTTGCTGAGCTAGGAACTAAAACATTTTGTGCTTACCCAACCTGTGACAGATATTGCAATCTCATGCCATATCACTGTGGGTCAGGGATTGTAGCAATTTTGGAGGTATAGGTTATCACAAAAACAATGGGAGGTGATAATGGTGAATCACTCATGTTCTAAAAACCTCCAAAGTGGTACCACCCCATGAGAAAGCTTGCATTTACTGGTTCAAACTGGGCTTTCCAGAGACCAACAGGCAAAGAGAAGGGTCTTTTGATATAAAAGGCTGAGCTGAAATTGATTCTGGACCTCTTCTGTCCAAGGGGAGTGGGAGGGGATAGCTCTTGCAGAAGTGTTGGGAAGACTTTGCCCTAGTAGGTCCCCATAAGACTGAGAGGTGACCTCTGGTAAGCTTTTAGTACAGGCATAGGTTCTTGTGGTGGGTTTATGTATTATGTTTTCCTTAATGCTTTTGCCTGAAGCATAAATATGCTTGCTTAGAAAAAGCTTGTGTCATAAACAGATAGTAAGAGTTAATAGAACAGAAGTACTTCATATCTCTTTTGCCTGGAAAGGGTTAACAAGATCAGTGAGCCTGGCTGTCACCTGACCAGAGGAGCAATCAGGGGACAGGATACTTTCAAATCTTGAGGGAGGGAAGTTTGTGTGTGTGCTGTTAGAATTTGGTGGTTGTTCACTGTGGGGGCTCAGAGGGACCAGATGTGCAACCAGGTTTCTCTCCAATCTCTCCGATACAGGCTCTTATAAGTTCAGAATAGTGAGTACTAGGTAGATACAGTGAGTTAGGCTTATGTTTGTTTTCTTTATTTGCAAATGTGTATTTGGTTGGGAGGAGTTCAAAGGTGTATTTGGCTGGAAGGAGTGCAAATTTGTATTTTGCTGAAAGGATTTTAATTTGTACTTGTATACTTAGGCTGGGAGGGTATTCCCAGTGTCTACAGCTGAAAGACCCTGTACCTATTCCGTTTAAAATTTACAAAGATAATTTTTACTGTTTTTTCTTTCTTTAATTAAAAGCTTTTCTTGTTTAAGAACCTGATTGTTTTTTTTTATTCTGGTGAGACCCCAGGGGTCTGGGTCTGGATCCACCAGGGAATTGGTGGGGAGAAAGGAGGGAAGGGGGAGAGAATGGTTAATTTCTCTCTCAGGGAGAGTCTGGGAGGGGGAGAGAGAAGGACGGGGGAAGGTGAATTTTCCTCTCTATTTTAAGATTCAAGGAGTTTGAATCACAGTAATCTTCCAGGGTAACCCAGGGAGGGGAAGCCTGGGAGAAGCAACGGTGAGGGAAAGGGTTTACTTTCCTTGTGTTAAGATCCAGAGGGACTGGGTCTTGGGGGTCCCCGGGTGAGGTTTTAGGGGGATCAGAGTGTACCAAGCACTGGAATTCCTGGTTGGTGGCAGTGCTACAAGTACTAAGCTGGTAATTGAGCTTAGAGGAATTCATGCTGGTACCCCATCTTTTGGACGCTAAGGTTCAGAGTGGGGGTTTATGCCATGATAGCTTGTAAAGTGTAACTGCTGACAATATGCTCTTTGTAGCCTTCAGAGAGAACGCAACCTGCAGGTGCTAGTCTTGAGGCAGTCTGGCTTGCTGGGGATATCACAGTATAAGGCAAGGAGCTGTGCAGCCTCAACACCACCTCCCCAGCCAGGAGGGGAAGAGAGACATAGGTCTCCATCCAAATGAAGTAATGGCTGGGAGCTGGAAACCTTAAATGAGTGCCCTTGAGGGAGAGGTGGAACACAGGAAGAGTTACCCTGAAGCTATAGCATGGACTATCTTCAGTCTGCATAACTGATTGTGAACTTTCATGGCAACGTCCTTCCCTCTTTAGACTTCCATTATTTTTTGCACCTGGTCAGTCAAGATATTGCACAAGAGGAGCCTTTCTCACAGTATTTTGATATTGCTACTGCCTGTCTAGACTGGACCCTAAAAATGGATGAATATACAAAGCAATGAATACCTTTCTTGAACCTCTGAAGGTTGTGTTAGGGTTCAGTTTAAGCAAATGTTCGTGGCTTTTATTTTTTTCCAGACTGGTTCCTCCTTCCCTCCTTTCTCCATCTGTTTACTGTGTGTAACATCACAATTTTGGGGGAGGTGGAGGTTACATTTTGCACATCAAAATAGCTGTCCTCTCTTCCCCACCTCTTCCTTCTCCCTTCACTTCCTCGCACCCACCCTACCCCACTCCACCCCAAAAATGGAGTTAGATATTTATCCATGTAAGTGTAAAAATAATGCGACCTTCTGCATTGGTACTATCGGTCCATTAGCACTGTTGCTGATTCCTTTTGCATTTATTACCTTCTAACCACATTTTACCATTTAATAGTGCACATCATAAAACTTCATAGTCTTCCACAAAGACAAGTTAATGGTGTCAATTTAGAGAGCTCCTGGGTGAGTTTTATTTTGTTTTTTTCCAATGACCATTTCAGTTAACTAAAAAATCATTTTAGTAGCCCCAGTTTAGTTTATTATATTTATACATTAGGATGACATAAAAACATTTTTTTATTTTTAATTCTGTAATGGTACAAGACTTCTTAGGATCTGAAAATGAAAATCAAATCCCTTGCTATAGGACACAGAGGCAAGATGTTGCTATGATGAACACTGTGTGCAAGGCCTCCCTGTCCAGACAGATGCCAGAATTTTAGGGTGGTGTTTTCATAAAGACTTCATAAAGTTGCATGTGAAGTTCTGGACATAGAACATGACCTATTTTATCCTCTTTAGATTCTGAGTAAAATAATTTAAAGCTCTTAAGTGACTTAGGCACTTAGGAACTTGGGCTTCTAAATCAAAGTGCTTTTGAAAATTTTACCCACTGACAATATGCACATCTTAGACGTGCCATTTTTACATAGGACCTAGTTGGATATCTCTCGAAAATCTAAACTAGGTTATTTTCAAAAGGAAACAAGGTTTGTTTTGTAGCTCCTTTGTTTGAGCAGATTTATTAATGTCTTCCTGGTCTTGTCATTTATGGTCAAACATGCAGTAATTAGAGGAGGGGTCCCAGGACTCCAAGGAGCATGGAAACTCCTGACCTACTCCTTTCAAGCATCTTGGGTATGAGAGTATCTCACCTCATCCCAATACCAGGTTTAGAGGTATTTTTATAAAAGGAAGAGGGAAGGAAAAAAGTCAGATTAAATAGATATGTGATCATTTTATCCTAACATTCACCGATAACTGCCAACACCCATTTCTGTGTAATCAGGCAGGTCTGTCATAACTGCAGCATGAAGCTTTGCATTCTCTTTTTATTTTCAATGATTCTCTAGTTGCTAGATTGAATAAACTATTTTCTTTAAGATAAATTGTAGTTGTGGACTGTTGGGATTCTTGTGAGCTATCCAGAAGAGAGAGAAGTTTGAAGGTAGCAAGTCTCTTCGGTGAGTTTGAAAGAAGGTCTGAACTTTAGCTCAGTTTGGGTTCTTGATCATAGACATTGACCAAAATGTCCTATCTTACAAGGTGGTGTTGTCATTCCAGCAGAGTAAACCCAAAACACAGAAGTCATCTGAAGAAAACACAAACTTGTGTTATCTGAGGAGAGACAGAGCAGAGTTAAAGGGTGTCTGACTTAGAGCAGAATGGAGTGCATCCCCAAAAGGTGAGAGCAAGATGCTGTCTGAGGTCATTTAGGAGTCTGGATGTACAATGAGTTATGGTAACCAGGTACTGGAGATTGCAAGGGCAAAAGGAACAGGCTCTTTATTTGAGATTATGCTGGCAGACGAAAGAGAGTGACTATTCACTACTCGTTTCTATACTACATCCTTTCTGTGATTTTGAATATATGCTTTCTGGCACTGGAATTTTAATATATAGCTAAGGCACGGCAGCTCTTAAAAGTGGAGAATTTCTAACTACTACAGTGTACATAACTCTTTGGGTCTCAAATCATCCTGACATAAGTCAATCAAACTTGACAGAGTTACACGAGGGTTGAATTTAGCCCATTAAGTCTCAGGCGAGAACTTATTGTCCATCAAAAATGGCCTTATAAACCCAGAAGATAAAAATCCACCTCTACTTTATCTCCTCATCTTAACTCTCATAATGCTGTCATTTTTCAGCTGCCTATTTGATTGATTTACACTATTTATATTGATGACTTTAGCGCTTTGTTCCTTTTTGTTAAGAAATCTGTCTGCATTGCTTATTGACTACTCACTCCTTTAACAACTTCAATACCATAGACAATCTACGTGCAGGGACTTTGCAGGTTGTATTGCATGTCATTGCTTTCAATTCGATGCCATGACTCATGTTGTACAATTGTATGGGTGTCACGCTGTGCTTCACATCCAATATACTGATGGGAGCACATTTTGATGGGTACAAGAGTCTTCTTCATAGGGCAGCTCTCTCATACAGGGAGGATAAATCTTTACCAGGAGAGGTTTGGAAGGAGTGTGCTCTGTTCCCTTGATCCTCCAACAGCCTTGTGGGGATTGATCTTCAGCCTGAAAGCTCCATGGCACCTAATAGACAGCTCAGTTTCTGCACAATCAGCTTCCCTCTTTTTAAGTTAATTGGCACCTCATGCTCTGTCTGACATCCCCAGCATCAAGTTTTGTCTCTTCTTTATTCTAGACTAACTACAATGCTTTTGCATGTTAGTAGTCCAGGCTGGAAGTGTTAACTAGAATCCACTTCACTCTTGCTCCTTAAAGATACAGAGATCATAGCATTGTCTACACTAGAGAAATGTGCTGTTCTAACAGCTGTTTGCCCCTGTAAAATGCTTGTGAAACACCTGTGGCCATACACAAATTGGCTCCAATCAGCTTACATGTGTTCCACAAGCTATTTGCATTATACTTGCTTTGAGCAGTTCTAAGAGCTGTTTCAATCTAAACCATTCTATAGTGCCTATGTGGATGGCACTACAACAAGTAATACAGAAATGGCTTAGCGAGTTCTCTCGCTACAGATGAGCAATGCAATGGTGGCCTTGGATGCCTGCTGCTAGCCAGTAAGCACGGCAACGAAGAGGGTTTAGAACAGCGCTAATGGGGACATGACAAAGCTGTAATGAATCAGCAGAGCTAGTGTGGACACACTGAACTACTTTTGCTTAAACCAATGCAATCAAATGAGTTTAATTAGGAATGGTTCAATCCTCTAGTGTAGACACAATGTTTGTTCTACACAGTATCAAATATAAATTTCAGATTAATTTTGATCTGCTACAGATCTGATCTGTGGCAGGGTAGAATCCATTCTGCTGAGGTACCACAATCCAGCACGATGTATTTACAGTAGCTTATAACATACCCAGCTCCATTTTACTTACTTCACAACTGAAAAAAAATTGATTACAGAACATTATAGAATTTGATGTAAAAGGAGAAAGCTGAGAAATTTCTCTCTCATCAGGTTTTAGGCAACAATTTCCAAATGCCATTAATGGGGCTATTCACTGGGATGACTGAAGAAACATTAATAATTTTGCCTGTAAATCACCTCTTTTATTACATCTTTCCCAAATGTTTATGCTATGCCAAATCCAGAGCAATTGTCGTGTTATGCATATATCATGTTAGGTAAACCCTATCATTTTTGCTCAGACCCTCAATGACTGACTTCAAAGACTGTGTTTGTATCAAGAGTAAAGATTTCAGTGTCTAAATATGTATAGTTAATTGCATAGCGCAGATAGAACTATGACCCAAGAACTTAATGCCAGTTTGCAAGGGGGTTACCAGAATGTCCTGATTCTAGTATGTACATCATGTTTTACCAAAGAATGTCATATATGTCTTAAATGAAAGCCAAGGTCACACTGGTCATTAATATCTTTGTGACAAGTATGTACAGATACTATGTAAGGAATTATGTGTATATATACTGAAAATATGTACCAAGGTATAAATCATCAGCAGAGGTGAAAACAGCTTTTCCTCCAGTCAGAAGGGAAGAAATTTAGAGCTGTCTGTTGGGAACTAAATTAAGCACTATAGGCTAACACAGTGGATGCTTGTTTACATATGAAGTCAGATGTTAATGAAAGATGTGAGGTCAACAGGGAAATTGCCCACAGGAAAATCAAACCACGGGTGGTTATCCTGTTTCTGAGGTCAGATAGTGAGCTTTGTGGGTATATGTAAGTGACATCCCCACATCCTGCACCTAGGAAATAAATGGGCAAAGTCATGAAATCAGGATCTCAGGCAACCTTGGTTGAAAAACTGCAAAAGACATTGGGGCAAGAAATTTCTTTAGACAGGAGGTTAACTTGTTAGTTAAGTTTAGCTTTTAGAATGCATCTTATGATTTTATTTTTAAAAATAACCTTTTGTTTCCAGTGTCCTTACTCATTATCTCTTGAGATTTGAACCTTTGATTATAAACTTATTCTTGTTTTCACGATAAATATATCTAAGTGCTGTGATGTTTAGGAAAGTGATGGTCCGGAGCTGAATCTTAAAAGTTGATGTGTATGCTGATCTTTTGGGGGTATTTCTGTGAGCAGCTAGTGTCAGTGGCTGGATAACACAGGGGGACACTTCAAATGGAGTCAGGAACTGGAGTGCACCTATTGTTAATCTGCAAGGCAAAGTGAGGGCTGGTGTGGCCCAGAGGAGAGAACTTGAGTGGCTAGAAGGCTGACACCCAGCTAAGCACAAGCAAGGACTCCCTCATGCTGGAGATAGCAGGTAACAGGTTATGCAAGACTGAGAGTCACCTTGAGAATTTAACAAGGACATGACCTGCTTTCTGACTGATCACCTTTTCCCCCCTCATCTCCCTTGTAAATTCCACCTAAAAAAGCACCTAATCAGTAGCTGTTTGATTTAACTGGTCAGTGATGTACATAACCAGAGCCATTGAGAGAAACCATTTTCATGGCACTCAGAGTAAATCTGTGGGGAGGAATATGCACCCAATGACAGTGGGGTAAATTTTCATAAACTTGCTCTTCATTTTGAGGGTACAATTTGCAAATCTGACTACTGGATTAGTAGACAGAAGCCTGACCTCAACCTGGCTGACAATATTTCTGTCTCAGTATACTGGGCTACAGGAATGCAAACAATATCTCTATGTATAGCTTAACAATAAAGGTCATGTTCCTTGGGCTTTGTGCTGATAGCTGATGCATAAGAATAAATTCCTAGTTTGTTAAAATGGTCTGTTTTAGTTAAGGTTGATAGCAATTCCAAATTGATAACTGGAAGTGCATTAATATGAATTTATAATAAGAATGTGCACTTCTATTAGGAGAAATGAATATTGATGTCCATAATATATAGAGACAAATTAAATTCTAATGATTTCGTAATAAAGTAATTTGTTCATTGATCGCAAGGGGATACAAGCAAGAAACTGCTAATGGTAAGCAAAGTAATTATTTTTCAGCATCTAATTACACCTACACAACTGATTTGGGCTACATTTGCTGAGCTAAATGATGATACAGAATGTCTCACTGAGGTTCCCATTCATCGTTAAAAGCAAGTTCCTGGCCTTTGACAACAGGGCAGAGCTGCTCCTGAAAGATAATTTAATATAATTAGGAGGATGTGATGTTTACTAACTTCATAGTGTGCTTTCTTTAGATTAAATCAAACTGGAGAAGGCTGGGATATTATTCCTAATATTAATTTTGTCATCTTAGATCAGACTTGCCCGGTTTTCTGCAGATGTTTGCCCTCCTTACCCAGTCTGACTTGGGCTTAATAACAGGAAAGATGCAAAATTGCAGAGAATCAGAAAGTTACAATAATAATGGGGGTGCTGGAGCTTCAAAAGAGAGTCGTACAGCTTTAAAGAGAAATGTACTCCTGACTTACTTTACTTTACTTGGCCTTTGAATGAAGCATGTTGGGAAAATTCAAACATAAAGGAGATTAGGATTTTCATAGTGCTCTGGTGAACCGTTCATAGCAAACACAGTTTATTCAGTTAATTTTGCCCTACAGACTGATTTTTATAAATTTGTCTATACAAAATAATTTAAC
Organism: Gopherus flavomarginatus; assembly: GCF_025201925.1. Taxonomy (NCBI): domain Eukaryota; kingdom Metazoa; phylum Chordata; order Testudines; family Testudinidae; genus Gopherus; species Gopherus flavomarginatus. The sequence goes on along the minus strand of NC_066618.1, from coordinate 219,581,186 downwards.
CAGCTAACAGAAGTCTGCTCAAGGATGGCATTTACCACAAGCTTTTGCTATTTGTTATTATTTCTATCTAATCAGTCACCTTATTCACATGGCATTGTTTACACTCCCTCCCTGGATGAGTGTAATTATAGCAAAGAGAGGACATGTGTGGAGAAGTCACTGGGATGTGTAAAGAAGAGCAGATTAATCATTTTTGAGGTTAGGAGGCACCATCAGAAATAGAAGATTTTTAGGATATTTTGAAGGTTGCCTGCAAAGGATTTTAATAAACAAAGCTTGGATCTGGGCTGGGAGGCTCACTCTGAGCTGCAATGTAGACATAGGATTCTATAGGATCTTGTTTGGTCCAGGGCTCACTTCTCCTTCTCTCCAGCCAGACTAGGGGCAGAAGAGCAAGCCTTGAGATCTTCAAGAAAAGGAGACTACCTGGTTCAACTTCACAGCTACAGCAACCTTCAGGTGGTGTATACCAGCTGGTGTCCCTCCTGCTGCTCCTTCTAAGGTGGATGCTGGGCCAGGTGCTGATGAGGATTAGGAATCTCTCTCGCCTTTGATTCAGTTTATCCCTTTGAGTCTGCAGGGGAAGAGCTTATGGAGTTGAAGCGCCCACCTTGGAATGGGACCTTAGTTCACCTGCCTTTCACAGAGTTTGCAGATCGCTTGTTTCCTGCAACCTCTTTGAAGTGGGTTCATTTAGGTAACGAGTGGATTCTCTTTCTGCCCTGCCCCATTCCTTTTCCAATGTACCCTTCCTCTTTCCATGCACTCTTTTTCTGCACCAGTGTCTACCTTTCACTCCCAAACAGCACAATAAAATTCCAAGATGACTATTACACTACTTCCATTTCCAGCTGAAATGTAATGAACATCCCAAATTCTGGCTGTGAGCTTAAACTCCATTTCCCACAAACATTCGTATGAACAAAATTTGGCTTGAGGGGATGTGATCATGGAGAGTTAGGAATTTAGTTTTTAATTTGCTGAAATGTTTCAAATAACATTTCTCTTTATTTGCCTCCTTTGATTCAGCATAATAAATATGCTCTACAAAGGTGGGAGACAATATGTATGCCGGTTATTAAAAGGAAAAGCTTTCCTATTCATATATATTTTAGATATAGTATTGCTTAGGACAGTTTCACCCCTGTGAAACATATTACTCCTGTGCTGCTATTAAGGAAGCTATCAAAATGCCTTATCTGCTGTGTAAGTAGCGATCACATAAATTAAAGATGCCCAGAGGCAGTTTACATTGACACCTAACAGTTTTGAAAAATGACCTAATTTTGATTGCAGTCAGTGTAACTATCTCTTTTGCGTGATAGTCCTTTTTTATTCTCCTCATTCTCCAGCCTCTATTTTTGGCCTCTACAAACACTTACAAAATAGTATTTATTTTATAAAGATTTTTAGAAAAAACAAAAGGCTTTTCAAGATATTTATTAGCCGTATACCTGTTATAAGTGGGAAACATTGAATTAAAAGAAAACTGAAAATAAACAGAATTTCCACTTAACCCTCCTGTGGTTTTTGAAATGAAGGTGTGAATCAGCCTTCAGGGGAAAAAAATTTTTTTTTTTTTAATAGGGCTTTCCTTAATGTTGAAATATCTCACCAACCACAATAACCATTCCTCCTCTTTTCCCAATAACACGCCAGTGGAGCATCTGTTTAGATGTAGTGGTTTGAGAAATATGTACCCTTATGCAGTATTAGTAGAGGCAAACATACCGTGAAACATATTCCTTAAAAGAAATCAAATCACTATGTAAATGCACCAGACACTATTTTTATTCATAACTGCCCCATCCCAGGAGCAGACCAGAGAATGAAGTCTGACTCAGTCACAATACCTCCCATCATAGTCTGACAAAGGAGTAATTTACTTCACCCCTTTTCACCGAGTAGCTCATTCCCCTATTTGTGTCTAGCCAGCCACTCTGTCAAATAAGCAGGTGGGCCAAGCTAGGGCTCCTCCCATTCTCCCATCCCTGCATGTCCCCTCTCCACCCACTTGCTCACAGCAGACAGTGTCCAGTGAGTGTCCTCACCAGAGCTGTTCCCTCAATCTGAGCACAGCTGCTCAGGGGAGTAAGAGGAGGGGCCTTACTCCTCTCACTGCCAATTTAGAGCTATATCAGCCTAATAGACACTGATTTGAAAAGCATGAACATTTATAAAGAAAATAAATATTTGTAATATGAATGTCAAAATTTTCAGCATCCTCTTGGCTTTAATGTCTCTGTGGCCCAGTTTCCCTATCTATCAAACAGGGATGAGTCTATGTTACTGCCTCACCAGGTCTTTGATGAATTTAGCCTTACGGTATATGTAAAGTGCTCCAAGATCCTCAGATGGAATTTACTGTTGGGCCTAAAGTATTATTTGTGTACTATCGATATAAAACATGCATTATAAGCCAGCCTAATGGCCAAGTCCTATAGCCTTTACATGGCTAAAGAACATCTGAGTTTGACTCCTGATTCTGATCTTTCCATTACAGGAGGTGAGAGTGTTACAAATGCGCCACTCTCAGCTCCTTAGGGAAGGGAATACTTCACGCTGTTATCTTTGTGTCCTCTAGTCTTCAAGATAGAGTGATTATAGCAAGTGTGAAAAATTGGGATGGGGGTGGGGGTAATAGACACCTGTATAAGACGGAGTCCTTAATATCAGGACTGTCCCTATAAAATCTGGACATCTGGTCACCCAAATACAGTATGATTTGTGTGAGAACCAGTGCTGTGAAACAACCCCCAGCTGGAAGAGGATGTTGCCCACAAAATGCCATTTGATACAGGGATTGATTGTATGCTGATTTGCATCAGCAGAGGGTCTGGCCCAGAGAGCCACAGTCCCTTCACTGGTATTATTTGGGTGAAACTGCAGGCACAATTTAACCCACAATGTTTATTATTTATGAGTGTGTAATGTAATAACAGCATTCTTCCTAGGGAAACATTATGGTCAGCCAGGTGCCAATGCAATTTAGAATTCATCAGCATCTGAGTGTTTAGTGCTTTGCTGTAAATCAGATGTGTGCACACCAGCGTTGAAAAACACTGCATGTGTCAATTCATTAGTCAGTGGAGTGGGAAAGATCAACATATCAGTCATGAAGATATATGAAGTCTGCCTCTTAATGATGTTAGCTTGTAGGCAGATTGTGATGGAACCTTTGTGGCCTGATAACTGTGTTTAATATGTGTAATCCATATCCCAATAAATCTGTAGTTGGCAATCAGAGTGAAGGCACTTTGTTCCATTTATGGAAAGAAGCACACCATGTATTGTGGGGAGCGTTAACAATTAACAGTGTTTTTCCTGAACATAGGGAAGTTGTTTATTGGATCCAAATTAAAAAGTAATAATGACCCAATAAAAACAATCAGCGTGGGTAATGCTGCTTTTCAAGGCAGGCAAATTACCTATCAGATCCCATTACTGCTGCAGTCACGTCAGTGTCTGGAGGAATTGGATGCTTCGTGGACTGCAACACCACATTAATCACTCCAGGATTTGTCTCTGTGGAGAGCTGTACCAGCAGAAAGTGTGGGTGAGGGCTGACTCACAGCCTATAGTCACCCTTTAAAAGAAAGAGAAGCTGGAGAATACTGTGGATTTCAAACAAACCAACAAATCCTCTGCTCATGATGCAAAGATTAATAAAGAAAGATTTAAAAGAGCAGAGCTTGGACAGATTAGGTGGTCAGAACGATGCTTATTCACCTGCAAGTAATTGTGCACAACGTTAAGGACTAAATCCCCAGCTGGTGTAAGATGACTCCACTTAAGTCAATGGAACTATACCTGTTCACAACAGCTGAGGATCTGGCCCTGTATGGGTAGTTCTATAGGTTCTTTCTAATATTTCTGGTAGCAGTAATAATGTTGGGAGTTTTGTTTTGCTTTTTCTCAGTCCACTTAATATGTAAAGAACATATATATAAAGAATATATAAAGAATCAGGAATCTCATTCCAATCATGTTAGGTGATAATGATTTGTTAACAATCAATTAGAATAAAGTAGTAACCTGCACAGATGAGCCAAACTGATTAGGTAGCCAATCTGTCCTGTCAACCTCAAACTAATCAGAAACTGTAGTTGTGGTCTCATCTGCACACTCAATAGTCAGATTGGGTGGTGGGACGAAGTGTTGGTATTCTACCTGAATTCCATCCACAATCCCAGAGTAGCTAGATGCTTCTGCTAAAGAAAACAGTGAAATAATGAACATAAATTAACATAGTGGAAATTTACATTCTCTCTACCATTGGGCCCCAGAGTTAATACCCCTCTGAGATATATGGCGCAGTCCATACATCCCATAGGAAATGTGGTAAATTATCTGTAATCTTGGCAAAAGAGCATGCCCGTGGTTCACAGGAGTAAGTTTGGGGTGTTTTTGTTTTGTTTTTCCACATTCATAAGAGCTAGGAACATTTTTAAAATAAAAGCTTGCATACTAGAAAGAGCAATGAGGCCAAGTGCCAACTTGGTGCATTACCAAGTATTGGTTTAATCTCTGGATATAATTTCATATTTATAGATTTATAGATTTTTGGTTGAATTACAGGGTATAAAATTGTTTCTGCCAAAATGATGCAAACAATAATTCAATTTTAGAGCCCATGAAAACTAGAGATAAAGGTGATGGTGTGGGGGAGGGATAGCAAGCACCACTGAACCAAGCTTATGAACTTTTGAAGGTATTGCCAGGAAAAGGCAAGTCTCCGTGATTGGAGACTCTTTACTGAGAAGAGTAGACAGGCCTGTAACTAGACCTGATCGGGAGAACAGAAGAGTGTGCTGTATGCCAGGGGCTAAGATACAGGATGTGGACTTGAGACTGAATACGATCTTAGCGGGAGCGGGAAAGAATCCATTGATTATCCTTCATGTGGGAACGAATGACACGGCTAGTTACTCGCTGGACTGTATCAAGGAGGACTATGCCAGACTGGGGAAGAGGCTTAAAGACATAGAGGCTCAGGTGATCTTCAGTGGGATTCTGCCGGTTCCTAGAGCGGGGCGACGAAGGAGTGACAAGATTATGGCGATCAACAGATGGCTCAGGGAGTGGTGTTATAAGGAGGGCTTTGGGATGTACAGTCACTGGGAAGCATTTACGGATAGACGACTGTTCGCTCAGGATGGACTTCATCTCAGCAAGCAGGGAAATAGAATTCTAGGATAGAGGCTCGCCGACCTCATCAAGAGGGCTTTAAACTAGGAAGTTGGGGGAGATGGTTGGGAGATGTTCGGGAGATCTCCATGCCAGAATATAACCTGGAGAGGGAAGTAAAAAAAGTGAGCGGGGATACCCTTGCGACCCCAAGATTTGATCCAAGGAGGAATAGTGGAGTAGAAACCAGAGTAACGGGTGATGCTGGTGGTAGAAAATTTGTGCACGACGGGGGAAAGAATGTCACTGACGCCAAACGCTGAAAATTAAAAGGTCTGTACACTAATGCGAGGAGCCTAGGTAACAAGATGGAGGAACTGGAGTTACTAGTGCAGGAAGTGAAGCCGGATATTATAGGGATTACCGAAACCTGGTGGAATAGTACTCATGACTGGAGCACGGGTATTGAAGGCTATGTGCTGTTTAGAAAAGACAGGAAGAAAGGCAAAGGTGGTGGAGTAGCCTTGTACATCAATGATGAAATTAAATGTAGCGAAATAAGAAGCGATGGAATGGATGAGACAGAGTCTGTCTGGGCAAAAATCACACTGGGTAACAAAGCAACTAAAGCATCCCCTGAGATAGTGCTTGGGGTGTGCTACAGACCGCCGGGATCGGATTGGGATATGGATAGAGACCTCTTTAATGTCTTTAATGAAGTAAACACAAAGGGGAAATGTGTGATTATGGGGGACTTCAACTTCCCGGATATAGACTGGAGGACGAGTTCTTGCAAGAATAATAGGGGTCAGATTTTTCTGGATGTGATAGCGGATGGATTTCTTCATCAAGTAGTTGAAGCACCTACCAGAGGGGATGCCATTTTAGATTTGGTGTTGGTGAGCAGTGAGGACCTCGTAGAAGAAATGGTGGTAGGGGACAACCTTGGTTCGAGTGATCATGAGCTGATTCAGTTCAAACTAGATGGAAGGATAAACAAATGTAGATCTGGGATTAGGGTTTTTGACTTCTCGAGGGCTAATTTTAAAGAGTTAAGGATATTAGTTAGGGAAGTGGATTGGATGGAGGAATTAGTGGATTTAAATGTGGAGGAGGCCTGGAATTACTTTAAGTCACAGCTGCGGAGACTGTCGGAAGCCTGCATCCCGAGAAAGGGGAAAAAAACCATGGGCAGGAGTTGTAGGCCAAACTGGATGAGCAAACAACTCAGAGAGGGGATTAGACAAAAGCAGAAAGCTTACAGGGAGTGGAAGGAAGGCAGGATCAGTAAGGAAAGCTACCTTGCTGAGGTCAGAACATGTAGGGATAAAGTGAGGAAGGCTAAAAGCCACATTGAACTGGAACTTGCAAAGGGAATCAAAACCAATAGTAAAAGGTTCTACAGCCACATAAATAAGAAGAAAACAAAGAAAGAAGAAGTGGGGCTGCTATACACTGAGGATGGAATGGAGGTAAAGGATAACCTAGGCATGGCCCAACATCTAAACAAGTACTTTGCCTCAGTTTTTAATAAGACTAGTGAGGAACCTTGCGATGATGGAGGGATGATAAACGGGAATGTGGATATGGAAGTGGATATTACCGCAACTGAGGTAGAGGCCGTACTTGAACAGCTCGATGGGACGAAGTCGGAGGGCCCGGACAATCTCCATCCGAGGATATTAAAGGAACTGGCGCGTGAAATTGAGAGCCCGTTAGCGAGAATTTTTAAGCAATCGATAAACTCGGGGGTTGTGCCGTATGACTGGAGGATTGCTAATGTAGTTCCTATTTTTAAGAAAGGGAATAAGAATGATCCGGGTAATTATAGGCCTGTTAGCTTGACGTCTGTAGTATGTAAGGTCTTGGAAAAAATTTTAAGGGAGAAAGTAGTTAAGGACATAGAGGTCAATGGTAATTGTGATGAATTGCAACATGGATTTACTAAAGGTAGATCGTGCCAAACCAATCTGATCTCCTTCTTTGAGAAGGTGACGGATTACTTAGATAAAGGAAATGCGGTAGATATAATTTACCTAGATTTCAGTAAGGCGTTCGACACGGTTCCGCACAGGGAGCTGTTAGTTAAATTGGAAAAGATGGGAGTGAATATGAAAGTTGTAGGGTGGATAAGGAACTGGTTAAAGGGGAGACTCCAGAGGGTCGTATTGAAAGGTGAACTGTCGGGCTGGAAGGAGGTCACCAGTGGAGTCCCTCAAGGATCGGTTTTGGGACCGATCTTATTTAACCTTTTTATTACTGACCTTGGCACAAAGAGCGGGAATGTGCTACTAAAGTTTGCGGATGACACGAAGCTGGGGGGTATTGCTAACACGGAGAAGGACAGGGATACTATTCAGGAAGATCTGAACCACCTTGTAAACTGGAGTAATAGAAATAGGATGAAATACAACAGTGAAAAGTGCAAGGTCATGCATTTAGGAATTAATAATAAAAATTTTGGATATACGTTGGGGGCGCATCAGTTGGAAGCGACGGAGGAGGAGAAGGACCTTGGGGTACTGGTTGATAGCAGGATGACTATGAGTCGCCAATGTGATACGGCTGTTAAAAAAGCAAATGCGATTTTGGGATGCATCAGGCGGGGTATTTCCTGCAAGGATAAGGAGGTGTTAGTGCCATTATATAAGGCGTTGGTGAGACCCCATCTGGAATACTGTGTGCAGTTCTGGTGTCCCATGTTCAAGAAGGATGAATTCAAACTGGAACAGGTTCAGAGACGGGCTACGAGGATGATCCGAGGAATGGAAAAGCTGCCTTATGAAAGGAGACTCAAAGAGCTTGGCTTGTTTAGCCTGGCCAAAAGAAGGCTGAGGGGGGATATGCTCGCTCTATATAAATATATCAAGAGGGTTAACGTTAGGGAGGGAGAGGAATTATTTAAGTTTAGTACTAATGTAGACACGAGGACGAATGGGTATAAACTGGATATTAGGAAGTTTAGACTTGAAATTAGACGAAGGTTTCTGACCATTAGGGGAGTGAAGTTCTGGAATAGCCTTCCGAGGGAAGTAGTAGGGGCAAAAGACTTTCCTGGCTTTAAGACAAAGCTTGATAAGTATATGGAGGGGATGTTATGATAGGATCGTTAATTTGGGCAATTGATCTTGAATTACCACCAGACAGGTCTGCTCAATGGTCTGCGGGGAGATGTTGGATGCGATGGGTACTGAGTTGCTGCAGAGAATTCCTTCTTGGGTGCTAGCTGGTGACTCTTGCCCACATGCTCAGGGTTTAGCTGATCGCCATATTTGGGGTCGGGAAGGAATTTTCCTCCAGGGCGGATTGGCAGGTGCCCTGGAGGTTTTTCGCCTTCCCCTGCAGCGTGGGGCACGGGTCGCTTGCTGGTGGTTTCCCTGCAGCTTGAGGTCTTCAAACCATTTTTGAGGATTTCAATAACTCGGTCCTGGGATAGGGGTTGTTATAAAATTGGATGGGTGGGGTTTTGTGGCCTGCCTTGTGCAGGAGGTCAGACTAGATGATCAGATTGGTCCCTTCTGACCTATGAGTCTATGAGTCTATTAGAACATTTTTTAAGTACTGCATTTCGAAGGACATATGATACAGAACTGAAATTTCAAATCTGGGTAAGACATCATGCGAGTGAATGTACTGAGGATGGGGTCCCTGTGTGCTTGCTTTTTTTTTTAAATGTAGCCAAAAAACTAGAACAGGGGAGGGGGGATAAGCTTTCAAGTAACCTCTCCATCTTACCACTTACCTGTTATTCCTAACAATAGATTATTTCAGTTGTCCCACTTCCTTTAAACAATAAAATACAATTCCCAAATGCTTAACAGATATGTAAGGGTCCCAAATTCCATTTGAGGAAACAAGCTGCTCTTTATCAATATTCGCCTTGTACTTTGAGAATACAATGATGATTCTTCAGATCCTGTCCTAAACTGTTGTGAAGGGTGTGTGCTGTCCAACATCTACCACACTTCATCCTAAAGAGGGTTTAATTTAATCAGGTGAAGTGTTTCCTGCTTACTGTGTGTACAACATTTACTGTACCTTTGGGAGCCTCCAAATGAAAGGGGCTATATACATGCAAGGACCACGTTAAAATTCTACTCCCAAATCTATTTTGGAGGGCAAATATCTTTGTGTTGCAGGTGCATGGCTGGTTATCAGGAATTTAATGCAGCAAAGAACCTTTTATTATTTCTGGTTCTCGTATTCAGACTGGCTGTTATTCAGGGAATGGGAAGCTCAACACTGTGTGAAGAATTCACTGTTAATGGTTAATTTCATCCTTTCAGCCCTCGTGGATTCTGTAGAAGACTAGTTATATTTAATTTTTGTCTTAAAAGGGAATTTACTGTTATATGCTTTATATGTAGTTTTTTAATGGATTTTCATAGTTGGGTTAAGTATCAGAGGGGTAGCCGTGTTAGTCTGGATCTGTAAAAGCAGCAAAGAATCCTGTGGCACTTTATAGACTAACAGAGGTTTTGGAGCATGAGCTTTTGTAGGTGAATACCTACTTCGTCAGATGCATGCCTGAATCAGCTGGCACAGGCTGGCCATGGGTGCTAATTGTAGTGCAGACGTACCCAGAGAGATAGGAAAAGGGAGCAAAAGAAGGTGGGCTTGAGGGTGGCGGGGAGGGCTATGTGCAGGAGACAGTGGAGTTGTAAGTGAAGATAATGAAATAATTTGGAGGAGGTCTGCTCAGTGAGGGAAGGGGGAAACTGAGACCAGCAGGAAAATCAGAGATACTGATGGATTGAAGGTCACAAAGAAATTGGGTAGATGAAATTAGCTGGTGATCAGAAATAGGATCATTGGAGAATGAGAGATCAGAACAGTACTCAGAGAATATGAGGTTCAGACAGAAACCAGCTGGTGGTCAGAACAGACAATAAGGGAGCACCAGCAACTTCAGTAGTTCATTCTTCATGGCTCTGAATGGAGAATCTACCCTTTGTTTAAAATCAAAAAGTCTGGAACAAGTTCAATTGCTATTAATCACTGAAAATAACAACTTTGCTAAATTCAAACTACTGACATCTGCAAAGGTATTTACTGCATCCTGATGAAGACTGATGATGCAGCAATAAGTAAAGTAAGTGGCTGGGAATTCATAGCTCAAAAATACTGAGTTGCCCTTGAAGCTTTTCCTAACTGAAGTCAGATAACTTACTTCAGTGAAATGTGAGAACAAAAAGATGATAGTCCAGAAAGATTTATCTTCCCAGCAAGGCCTTGCATTGCTTATCAAGGTTTACCAGTAGACCCACTGCCCAAGGCAATTGGTTGCATGGTAAGCTCTGATTAGAAGCGAAACTCTGTGGGCTGAGATTGTTTCCTGATTGCAAATGCAGGGGCTAGGGGATTGTTTGGTAAGCTCTGTGTGTGTTAGAAGAAGAAAGCAAACAGACTGCAAGAGAAGCAGTCATGACCGTGGTCCTGAGAGGGAGCAGAAAGCCAGGCCTCTTTTAGCATGCAACTGACTGGAAAGGCAGGCTTGGCCATTGTAAGCAAGGAAACTGATGGTGTCTGTTTCTCCTGTGTTTGGGGAAACAGGACTTTGTGTACATTCTTTGTAACTAAACAAGATTCTATCAAAGAAAATACCTAACGCCCACCATCCATTTCTCCTAACAGAAACAACTCTTCAAGGCTCCCAGTATTAGCTAACCACCTTGGCCAAATGCACAATGGTATGTTCAAAAGTAATTTTCAAAATTATTGCTATGTGTTTGTTATATAAATCATGTGTTATTGTTTCTATTGTATGATTAGATGACTTACGTTACTGACCAGTGCAGTGTGAACTCCAATTGTTGCCACTGAATATACAATTCAAAATCTCCACTATATCTCTTAAATATAACATATTAAATATAGCACAAATTACAGATTGGGGGTTGGCTTCTCTCTTCCACCTGAAGAAATTTGTGAATAATTTTGATTAACAAATTGCTTTAAAATGTCATGATGTTTAGGTGGAGAAATTCACAGACAGAAGTAGGGTCAAATCCTGGCCCACTGACTTCAGTGACAAAACTCTGCTTTTAATGGAGCCATGAGTTCGGCTGTAATGCCAAAATTAATCAGATAATTTATTAGTAGCCAATTATGTGCTCCACTGTCACTACGTTGTTTAACTTCTCCTTAAACAAAAGACAACTATCCATGTGTGTTGCGGGTGAATCAGTGCAACTGTGCTTTAATGGGGACTTGTGAAGTGTACTTGAATAGGGAGAACAGTAAATATTTGGCTGTAACGGCCTTCTGCTGATTCTGCTACTATGATGACTGAACATTTAGATGTTTTTAGAGCAAGCTTAAATCAATGGGAGGAGGGAGAGATTCTCACTTAGAAACTTCGCCATTGGGGATTGAATGAAATTTTTCTCTTCACTTAATTAGGCTAATATCTTTTTCTCATGTAAGACATAGGGACAACAGTGTTGCTGGATGTACAATGCACAATGCCATGAGGAGCAGATAAGCTCTGCAAGACTGGTAAATAAACCGTAGTCTGAAATATGTACACATGAGCTTTATCTGCCTTACAAGTTCCATTAGATTTTCAAATGTATTATTTTGTTAGCTGTATCAGCACATTACAGTCTGAGAGAGTCATTAATGAGGATAACTAAATTAGGAAAGGGGAGAAAAAGAAATTGTTAGTATTTGGAAACTGCAGAGTATTCTCTTTGATTAGAAAGCTGGGTTACTTCCAGGGAAAAGATAAGGATTAAATGAGCATTCCATACAAAAGGCAAAATACACTTACTCAGAAATCAACTGACTGCAATATTTTATTATTATAAGCAATACATTATAATGAAGATTGACAGAGCGAAATATATGAAAAATATTAAATCAATCAAACTCTACCATAGAATTTCTATGGATAGAATGTCATGCTTGAATAATACGATTATAGCAGCAGGAATATACTGTTGACCACCTGACCAGAGTGGTGACTGTGATTGTGAAATGCTGAGAGAGACTAGAGAGGCTACAAAAATAGAAAACTCAATAATAATGGAGGATTCCAACTATCCCCATATTGACTGGGTACATATCACCTGAGGATGGGATGCAGAGAGAAAATTTCCAGACACCGTTAATGATTACTTCTTTGAGCAGCTAGTCCTGGAACCCATAAAAGGAGAGGCAATTCTTGATTTAGTCCTAAGTATCACACAGGATCTGGTCCAAAGGTGAATATAGCTGAACCACCTGGTAACAGTGACCATAATGTAAGTACATTTAACATCATTGTGGGGAAAAATATCAAAAAAACCCAGCACAGTAGTAGTTATCTTCCAAAAGGGGAACTGCAAAAAATGAGGACGCTAGTCAAACAGAAATTACAAGGAATAGTCACAAAAGTAAAATGTCTGCAAGCTTCATGGAAACTTTTTTAAACAACATCAAAATAAAGGCTCAAACTAAATGTATACCCCAAATAAAAAAAAGTAAGAGGGTCCAAAAATGCGATCATGGCTAAACAGTAGAGTAAAAAAGGCAGTTAGAGACAAAAAGACATCCTTTAAAATGTTTACTGAGGAAAAGAGAAAGGCAAGACAAGTGTAAATGTATAATTAGTCAAGCCAAAAAAGAATTTGAAAGCAACAATGTTTTTAAGTATATCAGAAGTAGGAAACTTGCCAAACAATCTGTGGGGCCACTGGACGATGGAGCTGTTAAAGGAGCACTCAAAGAAGACCATGCCATTGTGGAGAAGCTAAATGAATTATTTGCATCGATCTTCACTTCAAAGGATGTGAGGGAGATTGAAGTGTCAGTGGGGGAGGTTTTGCAACAGACTGATGAATTAAACCGTAATAAGTCACCAGGACCACATGGTATTCACCCAAGAGTTCTGAAGGAGTTCAAATGTGAAATTGCAGAGCTACTAACCTATCACTTAAATCAGCCTCTATACCAGCTGACTGGAGGATAGCTAAAGTAATGCCAATTTTTTTTTTAAAAAGCTCCAGAGGAGATCCTGGCAGTTATAGGCTGGTCAGTCTAACTTCACTACCAGGCAAACTAGTTGAAACTCTAGTAAAGAACACAAATATCAAACACATACATGAACACAATATGTTGGGGAAGAGTCAACATGGCTTTTGTAAAGGAAAATCATGCCTCACCAATTTCTATCCAATGAATATATAGTGTATTTGGACTCTCAGAAATCCTTTGACAAGGTCCCTTACCAAAGGCTTTTAAACAAACTAAGCAGTCATGGGATAAGAGGGAAGGTCCTCTCGTGGATCAGCAACTGGTTAAAAGATAGGAAACAGAGGGTAAGAATAAATGATCAGTTTTCACAGTTGAGAGAGGTAAATAATGGGATCTCCCAAGGATCTCTACTGGGACCAGTACTATTCAGCATATTCATCAATGGTCGGGAAAAAGGTGTAAACAATGAGGTGACAAAGTTTGCAGATGTTACAAAATTATTCAATATACCCCAATTATGTTGTTATATGTATATAGTATTAATTTACAACATATTTTAATTGCATTTCATTTGGTTGATTTCTGTGTAAAATTACTATGTTGTCTCCATTGCATCTTTATTCATAATGAAAGAGTGAACAATGTATAAATTAAGGATTTATTGCACATCACACTTGGATACTTTTATTTTAGATGGCATCCTTCATGCCTGCCTGGAATAGGATAGCTTAAGCTCTGTTTTTAGACTTTGACTGGTGATCAGCCTGAACCCCAAACTTATAACTTCTTAAGCACAGGCAGATGGCTGGGACCATGCCTATGAAGTTCCCGGATTGGAGCCAGGATTTGTTGAACTTTAAGGTGTAGTGGTTACTTGGGCTTTGGCCTGTGGGGGAGCATAGTGGGCTGTTCTTTCTTCCAAGAGGTGTGTGGCACTGCAATTTTCAGTTTGTCCATTTCACAGAATACAGCTGGCTTATAGCGGTTTTATATTTTTGCTCCCAGAGGCAGTGTGATGGGTACAGTTTTGACAAACTAAAACATAGTACATTTTTAAAATATCAGGTGGTAACTACTTCTCCTCCTTTTCCCAAATTGATGACTGAGATTATACAGAATCACCTGGAGTTTGCCACTCACTGTTTTACAAGAGGATGGAGAAGACACTCAGCTTCTCCTTCTTCCAGCTAATGTAGCCGGGGTGGGATGTGAGTCGACAGGTGTGTGTAAAATAGAAGCTGATCACTATTTCTTCTTTGCAATTGTGTTCTGGCCATGTTCATCCCAGGATATTAGAGAGACAAGGGGTGGGTGAGGTAATAAACTTCTGGATGCATCTGCAAAAAACGGGGGAAGAGAGTACAGGGAACTTCTTCCTGGCACTACAACCACACAGGTGCTAGACTCAACAGACTGTGCCTTCTCCTGCAGGCTAGGTTGTGGCATGCCCAAGGCAGTTTCACAGAAGCACAGCCAGCTGGGTTGGGTGCATGACCCAAACTCTGCACTCTACCCACTGCATACTTGATGTGGAGTGTAGCCTATTTCTTTCAAAAATGTGTAAGCGTGCTCACCCAGTGTGCCATAAGGCATTCTGGCTGAATTGCCCTGCACAGCCAGAATGTGTCACTACCTAGCATGGTACCATACACCTACCTAGCACTGTAAAAAAAGGAAAAAGGCCTATACCAAAGCTGAACCTATATAATGACCCACAGTATATTGTATAAATCTGTACAGAAGAGTTACAATGTCATAAACTTCACTTTTGTTTATTACTCTTTCTTGTCTCATACATTGTACAGTACAAATTCTCCTTAGAGTACCCTCCAAAATCCTGGCAGGTGTGTATGCCCAGGTCATAGCATGGTCAGAAAGTTTGTTTCCTGAAAAAGCTGTGTTGTAGGAAGAGTGTCTTAGTCTTTTGCCTCATTTTGTGCATAGTTACCAAAATATATAAATTTAAAGATTTTTTTTTCAAGTAATGGTATTTGCTTTTACAATCATGTGGTTTGACTTGGACCATTGAGAATGTGAACAAACACAGAAAATTGTGTAAAAACAATGAGGAGTACTTGTGGCAGATATATAAACAGTACACGAGAAGATGGGTGTTACATGTACTGTTATATATCTTCCTACTGTATTTTCCACTCCATGCATCTGAAGAAGTGGGTTTTAGCCCACAAAAGCTTATGCCCAAATAAACTTGTTAGTCTCTAAGCTGCCACAATGACTCCTCATTGTTTTTGCTGACTAACACGGCTACCACTCAGAAAATTGTGTGTGCGTGCATATATATATTTTGTTTTTAACTGCTTTCCTTCCCCTCTTATACCAAAAATCCCACACACTTCTCTTGCAAGTATTACACTATCTCACCTTGCATGGCTTAATGTATTGAACCTGTAATCAGAAGATTGAAATAATGAACCTAAGTATCTGGGTGAACTAGCATAGGAAAGATAACTGCAGTAGGAAGAGATGAGAGTATACTAGTGACACCTGGTGTTCAAAATGAAGGATGTGAAAATGTAGTCAAGTAAAAATGTGGTTTTGTATTTAAGCTGTACGTTTAATAATAGATATAGGAGGTGCTGTTAATAAAGTTCTTGTTCCGATGGTAGTAAATGTCCATTGTGTATGTGACATTAAGATATGGTTTCAGGGAAAGGTTACTGGAACATAAGAGAAGAAAGGAAAACATGCATTGACATTAAGAAGCACAGACACTATGGCCAGTGACACCTCACAGCCTTGAACGGAATTGCAGAAATCTAAAAGAGGCAGTGATGACATTGGACCTGTATTTTGCTTCAACATGTCTGCCACTTCTGTGACAAAGTGACAGAATAAATGAGAGCCTCTAATGGAACACAGCAGCTGACTCACCACTGTCATTACAAGAACACAGATTATGCAGAGTTTTTTTATACGTTATTTGTAGGCTATTGAGTAAGGACAACAGAGTAAGATACTAGTCAATATAAGTAAGTGGGACAGAATTTGGCCTCACAGTACATCAAACTGGTCTCTCAGGAAGAGCAACTTTTGAAGTGATATGAACAAGTGAGAATTAATCTAACCCATTCAGTTACATAACAAATTATTACAACATGTGGCGTTCTGTTTAAAATCTGGTGACTACAGTATGGCCTGCGATCCTCAACTTTATTTCTACTTTCCTTTCTTTTATATCTAGCATGCACTTCGATTTCCTTGTCCAGTGGAATTTTGCAGCGTAATTTAATTTGCAGTACTTTGAGCTACGGGCAATGACTGGATGACTGTGTAGATTATTACTGGAGTACACATTTCTATTTAAACTGTGCCCCCCCACATTGTGAATAATGTAGTAAAGAGATGGAGCAATGTAGCCTGACTTCTTATAGAATAGGAGGGTAAATGCTTTGGAAAGCAGCATTGAAGTAAGTAGAATTTAGCTTATACAGCAAGCAAATAAAATTCTCAGTGTGCGGAGTAGCTGAAGCCAATATAATGTCAGCTGACATGCTTCACAAATTCAAAGAAAAGGAAGAGGTCATACCAGTGATAGTTATAGAATATCTGAGCTGGAAGGGACCTCTGGAGATCATCTAGTCCAAGCCGCTGCTCAAAGCAGGACCAATCCCCAAACAGATGTTTGCCCCAGCTCCTTAATTGGACCCTTTAAGGATTAAACTCATAACCGTGGGGTTAGCAAGCCAATGCTCAAACTACTGAGCTATCCCTCCCCTCTAATAACAAAGCTACAGGTTGCTGAATTTAGTGTTCCTAGTAGTGAAGCTATCTGGCAGCTGAGTAGTTCTTGGATCTTTTAAATATTCATTTTTTTAATTTTAGCTTCTCATGATAAAGAGAGCTAAAATATATAAACTTGTATCAACGGGTGAATGGGTTCATACTATGCTAGCAAAGTTAAATTAGTTAACAAGTGAAAAACTAAACATTTTTGCACGTAACTCAAAAATTCAAATAATATAAAAATATTATAAGTGTAATGAAATAGTACGATTTTTTTTCTAAGCATATGATGTAAATACATGTTTAAAAAAACAAGAGATTGGTTTCCCATGAAATGTATCAGTAGGTAGGAGAGAAAAGGTAACAACAAAGCTTGGTCATATGGGAAAGTTACTATATAAATAAAATGACAAACTCACAGACTGGTTCATTATAGAGAATCCAAGTGAAAGTTTAAGAATTTGCTTAGATCCTGGAGACTTGAATACAACTATACTTGAAGAGATTACTTCAAAGCTTTTAGATGCACGGGACTTTTGAACCAGAGACAAATTGCAGGTTTTGATATCTTAAATTAGATAAACGTAATCTCATGTTTGGTGCTGTGAAAATACCATATAGGCACTAGAGATTTCTCAGACAACTTTTTGGAATAAGTTCAGCACCTGTAGTGTTTCATAAAATAGTGACACATCTGTTTAAAGATTATGAAGTGAGGATCATAGAGTGGCGGTCATTTTTACAAGAACATGGGACACACCACAGGAAATGACTAAGAAGGTTCTGAGAGATCCTGCCAAGAATTGAGGAAAAATTCGTTATAGGGACGTAGCTTTTAACATTTTGTTACAGAGAGGAATCTCATGTTAAAATGAACTCTTTGGCAAATGCAGCTATACATAGATGACATTTTGGCATGGAATGCTGCTAAGAAATAGCATGAGCACCAATTAAGACCAGCTGAAGACGAAACAAGACAAGCAAACCTCAAACTAGAGAATGGTATGTATAAAAACATGCAGTCCAAAAATTTAGTTAATGGGATGCATACTTATAGGAACTGAGGCAAGAACAACCCACTGTAGAAGCTGTAAAAAGTGAATGGCAGTGAAAATAAGGCCTGGTCTATGATAAAAATGACCTGTTGCTGAAATGGGTTTTAGCAGGAGGTGCAGCTGAATTGGTGCTGGACACACTTTAGCAGCTAGCGTAGTCAAAACCAAACTACTCATAAACGCTTTTAAAAATGTTTTTACCATCAGTGTCTCTGTTTTCCCATCTTTAGCATAAGGCAAAAAATATTCACTTTACAGAAACATGTGAGAATAAAAGACTTTTAGAGTCTCGAGTGAGAGTTGTCATATGTATTAAGTGCAATTTATTATTTATTTCTATCATGGATTCTATACAGACCAAAGAGACAGGAATGGGAAATACTGTAGAAGGATTGTAGTCAGCTGCCTGTGAAGGTAAAACAGTAAGAACTTATTCCACTGAGTAGCTGAAGTTGTGGTTTATAAACATGTGTACTTCTCAGTAACAGAGTTCCAGATCATGGCTTCTGTCCTGATCCATGCATGGTGGTGGTACATACCTCATCCTTCTGTCTAGAAAGGGAGGCTCAGCTGCCTTCATGGCACTGCCTGATTTCATCTTCTCCATGTTTCAGAATGAGCTGTGAGGGGACAGAGATGGTGTGGACTATGATGGAAGGGGACAGAACAATGGTGACAATTCATACAGCCTAAGACAATATTATATATATATATATATATTCATACAACCTAAGACACAAGTTTGTGGGGGTAGCAGCTTTCAGGGAGTTCAAGGTAGCATGGTTTTGCTGGAGAGTGTGGGATGGGGAGATCCACTGGGGGCTGTAGGATCCTATAAGCTTAAGGGTGAATCCGGCAGCTATTTCCATGTGGAGCAAATCCCATTTCCCTCATACATACCCCATATCCTCCAAATGGACTGTTTGGAGGAAGGATTACCTTGTAGAGAATTTCTCCTAAAAACTCCCTTCCCTCCTCCTTTCACACAAGAATGGATAATTTGTCTTGTTGTTATGCTAGGAGAAAGATATAATGTGGGATTCATTCTGAAAGATTAGAATCATTATTCAGGGTCACCACTAGGGGGCATATATTAAGGAGGTAAGAATCTTTGTAAATGGGAAATACAATAGAACCTCAGAGTTACGAACACCTCAGGGATGGAGGTTGCTCATAACTCTGAAATGTTTGTAACCCTGAACAAACATTATAATTCTTTCAAAAGTTTACAACTGAACGTTGACTTAATACAGCTTTGGAACTTTGCTATGCAGAAGAAAAATGCGACTTTCCCTTTATTTTATTTTTTTTAGTTTACATTTACACAGTATTCTACTGTATTTGCTGCTTTTTTTATGTCTCTGCTGCTTTCTGACTGTGTGCTTCTGGTTCCAAATGAGTATTTGGTTGACTGGTCAGTCCATAACTCTGGTGTTTGGAACTCCGAGGTTCTACTATAAACAGTCTTGCATTCACCCAGGCCTCAGAGTCCTGGGTTCTGTACACCTATGGTTTCTATACCTTGGATATCTACCAAACGTTAAATGACCAACAATACTGCACAAAAACAGACCATTTCCCACAGGTGGATGCTCATCAGATGTTGGAAAAGATCATAAAAATCTGCAAGGTGCTTCTACAGAACTCATTTGATATGGCTACTACTTTTACTCTGACTTCCTTGTAATGTTGGTATCCCTAACCAGATCATTCAGATCTGTAACATTCAGATCTCCTTAGATAATTACAGGACTGATATGAATCTCAGAAGTTTTTTGTTAAACTAGCAGTGACACCTGTTAAATTCTAAATCACAAGCGTTTTATGCTTATGTCATAAATAATTGCTTTCCTCAGCAATCTCTCAACCATATGTCCATATGTGGAGAAGAGTACCACATTCTGAATCAATCTCCTTTTAATCCACCTACAATAAAGCTGATTGTTTCACCTCCTTAATGTGATTAGGGACATAATAGGAAGAGTTATGAAATTAACCTGATTTCCTTCGCATTGTAGAGTTGATAACTCTACTAACTTTGAAGGTAGCCTTCATTTTGTTTGCAATGTGTGTAATATATTTTGGTAATGTCCTATTGGGTCAGATTCCTTTGCATGTCACAGCCCCCTTGCACTGCTCAGGCTATAAAGATGCTGTAATTTGGCCACAAATTTCTAGCGGAGAATTCCCCTGGCATAGGGAACTCAGTCCCACTGTTGGGTCAGTGCCTCCGCCTACCCCTGCTTTTGGAGGCGAGATGCTGTTGGGCGGGGGAGAAGAAGGTGTGTGGAGGATGTGGTGAAGGAGAACGGAATGGCACCAATCCTCCAGTCACATAGGGTCCATTACATAGGCACCAGCTTCCTCTGGGCTCAGGGGTTGCTTAACCCCCACAATCTGCCCCAGGTCCTTCCCCCAAACTCCCACCCCATCCCACCTCTTCGCTCTCCTGCTCCACCTCAGGCTGTAACAGTGGTTTTCTGGGGCAAGAGAGACGCTTGTATTTTTAAGATCTGGAATGAGATCCTCCCCTCACTCAGGCCCCTGTATGTTTGATAACGAAGCCCTAAAAGCCATGGTTCAACAGGCAGAGTAGTTGCCACACACAGGTACTGCAGAAAACAGCCATAAGGCTGCCTCCAAAGGATCCCCTCACAAGACTCAGCATAAGGAGCATGCTGAGGTGAAACTGAGGATGGGGGGGGACATGAGGGGAGTGGCGCTGCTGCATATTGCTCAATATATTGTCGGCAGTGGCTATCCCTCAATATGAGGATGTCTGCCAGGGGGAAAACACCATCAATGAGACTTAAGATAGCTGAGGAATCCAATCCATGCTCTACAGGTTTTTCCACATATACGACAGATTGTTGCTTGGAGAGAGCACAGCTGCTGACCAGGATGCTGTACACTTCTCTTCCGTCTTTGCCATTTCTCAGCCTCTCGAGCAAGGTGAGTCTCTGAAGCTGAGCTGCAGCTTGATGTATGATGCAACACCTTTGCAGTCTATTGCCAGTCAGCTCTTCCCAGTTCATGGGGTCAATGCCTCCCTTCTTATGATATACTTTCATGTTGCCCTTACAGTCTTTCCTCTGTCATCCATGAGTCCTCTTACCATGACTAAGTTGAGAAAAGAGGACTTGATTTGGAAGAGGCGTATCAGACATCCACACACAATGGCCAGCCCAATGAAACTGATGTTTCATAATCTTTGCCTCAACACTGGTGATGTTAGCTGCTGAAGGAATGCTGGCATTGGTGCGACAATCTTCCCATCTGATACGGAGAATCTTCCAAAGACAGTGCTGGTGGTACCACTCCAGATGCCTAAGATGGTTTTGGTATGTCACTCATGTCTCGCACCCATTAAAAAAGAGTGGAGATGGGGATGACTACTGCATTGTAGACCAGGATCTTAGTTTTCATCTGCAGATCTGTCAATAAAGACATGACAAAGCAACTTTCCAAAGGATTCACTGGCACAATGGATCGATGTTCGATCTTCACTGGGAGAGATGGCTATCAGGGTAAGGGAGATGCTCAGCGTTTTCCAGGAGTTCACCACTAATGACAATTTATGGGAGAAATGGGCAACTTGTGCTGAGACAGGCTGGTGGTGCTGAGGGAAAGTCCCAGGCTATGATAGCCACCTGAGAAAAGATCTAGGGTGGATTGCAAGTCAGTATTTAGCTTTGGCTAATATGACCTCCATGGCAATGCCCAGAGGCTGCTCCAATTTAAATAGGGCAGCCCAAGATCAGGAGGGTGCAAAAGTGGCTTAAAGCCACCTTAGCTCCTGATGCCCCTAGGCTATGACTTCTATGCTCTTCCACTGAATCTCAATATAGGCACCATAATTTGCAGTTTACTTGGGTAGGGAGGATAATGCCTCAGAAATTTTGCACATTGGAACAATGGCTTCAGTAAATACACCTTTTCTTGAGATTTCTTTCACAGGAAAGCCCTGTGAGCACTCACATTTACCTCAGTGGAGGCAGGATTGGGCCCAGTACACGTACAGCTTGACTTCCTCCTTATGTCTACTACAATATGAAATTGGATCACATATTTCTGTAAGGTCCTTCGCTATAAGTCTACCTCTGATATAGAGCTCAAGAGCCCAGTTTCTTTTAAATCTGTTACAAACACCCTCCTCATCTGGCTTACATCCAAAATAGTCTTATAGAAGGAGAGTAGTGTTCAACTAAGTGCAATAAGCAGTTGTGCCAGTTTTCTGTTATATGTACATAGACTTTACCAGGATAATTCTGTATTTCTATACTATCAGGGGAAAGTATTTTAAAAGTGATTCATGTTTATAATACAAAAGGTAGGGTTGCTGCCTTTCTAACTGCTGGTAACTGGACCCTCGATACCCCACCCCCAAAAGCCCGGGCCCCTGCCCTGCCTCTTTCCCCCAAGGGCCCACCCCCATCACTCACTACTCTTCACTCCTCCTCCCCATTGCTCCCTGGATCATCTCCACCTTTCTCTCCCTCCCCTCAAACTGGGCTCCCTCTGCTCTGGAGCTGGGACAGGAGCCGCTGCACCCTAACAAGGAGCCTGCCTGCAGGAACTGGTGCAGGTTAATGACCCAGCACCTCCCCCAGTCCCACAGTAACCTGACTTTTGGTATGTGGTTAGAACATCTGACCGGACATTGCCAGGTCCCCTTTTTGATTGAACTTTCTGGTAAAACAACAAGCACCTGGCAACCCTAAATGGCACCTGAACACAGAAGCCACAAACAGGACTGTCCGGGTAAAAGCTGGATGGGTTGTAACCCTAACAAAAGACTGATTATTGTGAAATACTTAGACCTGCATTATTTCTTAGATATTCCTGCAGCCAAGGGAGGGCAAGCCCTTGGGCATGAAGATTCCTCCCGATGACTGCCATGGGGACAGTCGGGACAGACCCCTCTTCCCTCCAATCCTCACTAAAGCTGGCATTTTTTATTTATTTCTGGTTTAAAATTGTATTTACTTTTAAGAACTAACAAAGGATAGTAACACAGCCAACTAGAGAAAGCAAAAGTCCTTGGTATCTCTTTCTGTCAAACCACACAGAAGCTCTGCTTTGTGGCTTCACACAGTGAGGGCAAGGAAGAGGGAAAAGAGGGCCAAGATGGACCATAGTGCTACTTGGGTTGGGAGAACCAGAGAGCTCAGGCCAAATATTTCCACAGCTCCCAACTACAGAATTGTGCTTGAAACCCCTTTTTCCTCACATGAATTACCATTCCCATGAATAGTTGGCAGAATACAATGCTATTATGTACAGCAGTAAGGAAACTATTGTTTCTTTTACTGCCATACAAAAAGAGGTCTAGATATGGCCATAAATAGTCATCTGGCTGACTCTCTTGTGAAGGCCTGAAAAAAATGATAAAAGCAAAGAATAATAAAATAATTCTACTGGATATGTGTATAAAACCAAAGGTCAAATGTCATCTAGCCTATGTAGCTTGTTTGAAGAACAGATATTGTATATTTTATTTGTGTATTTATGTTGTAGCTTGTCTCTATTCTTTTTTTTTAAAGTTGAGTACACATAGTATTAAGTTTTGTTTTTTTTACATTGAGTCATTTTTAGTGATAAAGGTAAGAAATATATTTTTAAAATGTGTTTATAATCTTGATAGTGTCTTTTTGATTTGTGTTTAATAGTCTAGCTGACTGGCTGTTTCTATGACAGCAAAGCAAATGTATTGTAGGTGCATTAATAAACAATTACTAATAACTGATCATTAGACTTCAGGGAGAGTTCCTCGCAAGGGATTATCTCTGCCTTTATCTGTCAGGTGATGATAATGTGCTCAGTGCTGTACATGATACTAAGATAAAGGGTCCATACCCTGAAAAGCTTAGATTCTGAAACAGACATTTAGCACTTTTAAAAGTAGATCAAGTGTTGGTCTTAAATTACATGAAAGTGCCTCTTTAGCTGCAATCTTATATTTATTCATGTCAAACTGACCCTACCAAGCAAGAGTACTTTTAAGTGGAAGTACCTTCTTCTGATCCATTATCTGACTTTTCTGTCTATTATCTCTAAAAATCAGAAAGTGAATTTAGAATCTAATTTCTCTGCTTTTGAGTTCTCTGTAAAATTGTATGTGGAAAAAGCTTGAAAAGACCTCACTTCATTGAAAGCCATCAGAGGTCACTGTCAGTAAGATAATCTGCCAGAAGTAGAAGGGCAGATGATACCTGAAGTATGCAAAGTAATCCCACTGCTGTGCAAATTGACAGTGTTTAACCAAGGTACACTTTAGTCCAGCCTTAAAATGCAGGAAGAAATCAGAAGCAAACGTTTAATAATCAAAGGAAGCTTGATATTTTTTCTAGCTTTCCTAGAAGATTTTAACTTATTTAAATTAACACAGAAGAAAAATACATTCTTGGGTCCAACTCCTGACCCTTTTGAAATCAGTGAAAGTTTTGCCAGACTTCAGTGGAATCAGGATTTGGCCCCTGTTCTATTGCCTTAAATTAAATTAACCAAGCCAGCTCTTATTAAGTAATTAAATAAGAATAATCATGACTTTGTTTAGATCAATTCCATCCACAAACTATATCATTTTAAAATCTACTGAAATCTTAGTGCTTAGCACTGAGATGAATTGCAACCTAATTTTGGGTAGTGCTGGTAACACCGATAGCCAAGTCAGTCTCCATGGCTGGCACAACTGTCTTCCACGTACCAATACCGTGTCTTGTCTAGACTACCACTCATCAGACTTCAAGGTCTGGGAGCCGATTTCAGAGGGTGTTTGCTCATGACTTCTGAAAATCTAGCCTCTTTAAAAGGTGCCTCCGGATAAATGTTCAAAAATTGAGACAACCAAAATTACTATTTGCTTTTGTAAATTTAAAACATTAAATACTTAGGCAGCTTTAGAGGGTTTGGGCTTCTTTAGTAAGGAGAGGGGGAGGAGATAAAAAACCTTCAGTAATTTTTTTCCCCATTGAGATAATCTGTACTGGGAGCCACCACTTTATTTCATTCAGTAGACTAAACAACTTCTATATAGTATTTAGAAGAGGGTTAATGTATTTTTTTATTACATCTGTTATTTTATTTTCAATCAGGCTAGATTTCTCTTCTGCAGTTGGCATGTAGTTGATAAGTTTTATGTGCTGACACTGAAACGTCTTCAGTGACACACTGTGCTGGCATACAAGATGATACTGTGTAACAGAGATGCATGGCATTTATCAAGCATTTCCATTATGCAAGGTAGTATAGAGCACCAATGTTGTGTACCATCTGTGCTAATGCAGATAAATTTTGTATAAATAATTCACTGCATTTTATAATTCGATGTAAAATCACTTAAATTCTTACTTTGGCATAGTGTATGGATTTCTTCTACTAGAAATATGGACACTGAATGCAAATAAGTTCGTTTATTTGTTAATAATTCCATTGTTGCAGTTAAGTGTATTAACAAGTGCTTTGGCTCAGACATGAAGTCATCATTTTTCCCTGGTAGAAAAGAGCCCTGATTGTTATAAGATTTGTTTCTAGTTTTCAGCACAGTTGGGTTTGGTGCATCCATTTCTGGCAGTTCATGCTGTTCCTGCAAAACACCCGCCCTCTCCTCAGAGAAAGCGACTGTGAAAAAGTGTTTTTATGTACATTTTATACCACAACATAGTGTGTTTTATTATGTTAAAAATCATATTCTAACTGTAAAACTTATGTTGTATTTCAGTTGACCACTGCCTTTGTATACACTTAACACACTCAGGGATCACAAACTGCCTTATTTATTATTTGTACTACAGTATCGCATAGAGACACCAGTCAGTGATCATTGTGCTGCTCACAGTACAGACACAGTCTGCCGAGAGACCTCATAACTGAGACTATGACAAGGTACAACAGGTGGATTAGACAAGTGAGACTTAAAGGAACTAACTGAGATTAAAATAAATCTTGGAAAACTGCAGAAATTCCAGAGGATTGGACAACTGCCAATGTAGTGCCAATATTTTAAAAGGGTAAAAGGGACGACCTTGGAAACCGTGGGCTGAGTCAATCCCATGTAAAAAAATCTAACTGTTAATTTGGGAATCTATTAACAAAGAATTAGAGGCTAAAAATATCACTAATGCTATTCAACATGATGTCATGGAAGATAGGTCATAGATTTCAAGACCAGAAGGGACCATTGTGATCATCTAGTTTGACTTTTTGTGTAACACAGAGCATATCTGTTTTTTCAAACACATCCAGTCTTAATTTAAAAATTGAGAGTCCACTGTGATCCTTGGTAAATTGTTCCAATGGTTAATTGTCTTCATTGTTGTCGGAGAAAAACTCAGATCTCCGGGTGTCCAAGGGGCATGCACCGTAACTAACCCCCCATCTCCAGGCAAGTCTCTCAAAGGAGCCTGGAGTGCCTGTGCCCCTGCTTCTAAGAAAGTAGTGGGCATTTTCATCAGAAGGATCAGGGTCGGGTGGGCTAGTGGGAGGCTCAGAATCACTCATGAGTGGAGAAGAAAGTCCTTCCATAGGAGAGGAAAGAATTTGTGTAGCTGATATCTGCAGCGGGGAAACTATCGGGGCAGGGGGATGTGACGGCTGTGGCCGTGGAATGCTGCTGAAAAAATCCACTATGTCTTCAGCAGTCTCCTCCTCACTATCAGCTTTAACTAACTGGGGATAAAGAGGAGCAGAGGGGGTTGCGCGAGCAGGAAAACTTTCAGACATCTTACATTTATGTATCAAACCCTGTACTTGAGTTTTTAATTTTTCTTGGGAGTCCTTTAGACTCCGCACCTGAGACTCATGGAGTCTCTTTGTTGCTGCCTCCCACCAATACATAAACTGCTCCCACTGTGTAGAAGAGGCTTTTGATGAAGTAAGAGTTCCTCTGAGGTATGTAAGTTTATCTAAATCGAAGGTACCTTCTAATGGGCATGGTTTGGATGAATTTTCATGTGTGTACAGATTCCAATTGTCTAAATATCTGCAGGTTTCAAGACCATAATGTACATACATGTAATATGCTGGGGTACCCTTAGGGGGTGAGGTGGAATAGTTAGACTGTCCCCCACCCATTTTCCACTTACACACACAGGGAGGGTGCCCTGTCCGCACTAGCAGCACATAAACTAAGGATCTCTCCCTACAGGGTACCCACACAGGAGAGGCTAACGAGGATGGCCACGACCCTCCTACACCTCCTTTCAGCAAACAGCATTGGCTAGTCTCTGGGAGACGGCGCCGCTTACTTTGATTGCATCCAGTGAGATGATCAGACTGTCAGTAGCCCACACGGAAAGGAAAGGGGAAGGGAAGATGGATACACACACTCCTAGACCCGGGTAGCTTTCTCACCGGACGATGCCAGGTCTAGTCAGCCCACTATGGGTCAGATCTCCTAAAGATCCACTAGTTACCGGGCTTGCGTTAGAGTAGTCCTGGTCACGAGCTTTCGCTTCACAGGGTACTCTGGGCGTCTTCCAGTAACAGTCATTCACACTAGTGTATACACACACACACCAGGGCCTTTATTTCCTATTACCACGATGCATCTGTACCTTATGTCCAGACCCAATACTATGAGGCGGTATGACAACCCCTCTTGAGGCGGTAAAAACCTCTCAGCACCGGCGCATATTTAATGCATCTCACTATGCATTACCTAATACATTACCTTATGCATTACCTTGTTGGCCAACCCAGCAGTTTCCCAGTACTGCTATAAACTAACCTTATTTGTGCCTTTCCCCAATACCATTCTGCATCTGATCTTGCTGCACAGTCAATAAGTTCAGATGGCATGAGCCCAACGGAGACAGACGTCCCCACAGACAGTCCTCCTCCGACACCCCAATAGAGATTTCAAAAGGTCTCTTACCTCTATTGTGGCGCCATGGGGTTCGAAGGGGAACAATCCGTAGCAGCTGCCTGTGGGTCCGTCGGCGTTGCCATCCCGGACGAGCCCCCAAACTGTCAGAGAAAAACTCAGTTCTTGCTTTTAGTTTGGGTGCAGCAAAATCAAATACTTTATTATTTCTCAAGCAATTGTAATTGAGGGAGGGAGTGCCCTAGGACCCGGGGTTGCCCCAGTCCCGGACAGGTCTCTCAACAGGTAAACAATTACAGCAAGCATTTATACCTTTGTTACAGACAATAGCAAGCAATATTACAAACAATGATGAGCAACAGATGCATTTTGTTTATGCATAGGCCATCCTGCTATCTTATTTTTCTCAGCTTTTGGGCACCAGCCTACGTATTTCATTATCAGTGCAGGGTCATGATAATGTCTCACACGGTTCTTTTCTGCTTGCCTCACACAATTCTTGCTTCTACAGGTCTCATGTTATTAAGGTTACAGCTGGCCTAACTCTTGTTAACAAACTGACATGCATTGAGATCCCCTACAAATCCTTGTCAATTCTTTCCCTTCTTCCACATTGTTAAAAATGTATACATTATTTCATATCTTAATTTGTCTAGCTCAGGGGTAGGCAACCTATGGCACGCAAGCTGATTTTCAGCGGCACTCACACTGCCCGGGTCCTGGCCACCAGTCCAGGGGGCTCTGCGTTTTAATTTAGTTTTAAATGAAGCTTCTTCACATTTAAAAAATCTTATTTACTTTACATACAGCAATAGTTTAGTTATATATTATAGACTTATAGAAAGAGACCTTCTAAAAACGTTAAAATATATTATTAGCACGTGAAACCTTAAATTGGAATGAATAAATGAAGACTCGGCAAACCACTTCTGAAAGGTTGCTGAATCCTGGTCTAGCTTCAACTTCTGTCTCTTGGATTGTGTTATACCTGTCTCTGCTAGATTAAAGAACCCATTGTCGAATGCTTGTTCCCCATGTAGGTACTAACAGAATCAAGTCATTCCCTGACCTTATCTTCGCTAGCTCCTTGAGTCTATCAATCTACGGCTTGTTTCCTAATCTTTTAATCATTCTTGTAGCTTTTCTCTGAACATTCTCCAGTTTGTTAACTTCCTGCTTAAATTGTGGACACCAGAACTGGCGACAGGTTTCCAGCAGCATTCACACCAGTGGTAAATACAGAGGTAAAATACCGTAGTCGCTTTACTCCTACTCAAGATTTCTCTATTTATGTATCCAAGGATTACATTAACCTTTTTGGCCAGAGCAACACACTGGGAACTCATGTTGAACTATTATCCACCACGACTCCCAAATCTATTCAAAGTCAACGCTTCCCTGGATAGAGAGTCCTCTGTTTTGTAAGTATGGCCTACGTTCTTTTTTCCTAGGCCATAATAAAATGCATATTGTTTGCTTGTGCCCAGTTTACCAAGCGATTCAGATTGCTCTGTATCAGTGCCCTGTTATCTTCATTGTTTTCCACTCGCCTAATTATTTGTCATCTGCAAACTTTATCAGTGATGATTTTGTTTTGTCTAGGTCATTGATAAAAATGTTAAATTATATAGGGCCAAGAACCAATCCCTGCATGACACCATTAGAAATACACATGCTTGACAAGGATTACCCATTTACAATTACATTTTGAAACCTGTTAGCCAGTTTTATTTCATTTAGCATGTGCTTTATTAATTTTTGATTTGTTCAAGTTTTTTAAATCAAAATGTGATGTGGTACCAAGTCAAATACCTAACAGAAGTCTAATTATATTACATCAACACTCTTACCTTTATCAACCAAACTTGTAATCTCATTAAGAAAAGCAGTTTACTTTGATAGGATCTGTTTTCCATAAACCTATGTTGATTGGCATTAATTGTACTATTCTTCTTTAATTCTTTATTAATGGAGTCCCACATCAGTCGTTTCATTATCTTGCCCAGGATCGATATCAGACTGTTTACTCTTTTTAAATCCTGGCCCAATATTAGCTTTCTTCCAGTCTTCTGGAATTTCCACAGTATTCCAAGATTTACTGGAAATCAACATTAATGGTCCAGTAAGCTCCTCAGCAAGCACTTTTACAACTCTTGGGTGCCAGTTATCTGCACCTGCAGATTCTAAAATGTCTGATTTCAGTAGATGCTGTTTACTATTCTCATGAGTTACTACTGAAATGGAAAGAGTGTCATCATCTGGCTTTTCCCCAAATATAGAACAGAAATATTTATTGAACACGTCTGCCTTTTCTTCATTATTATTGATAATTTTAACATTTCCATCTAGTAATGGACCAACACCGTAGTTAGGATTGTTTTTGTACTTAATATATTTAAATACCTATGTATTGTCCTTAACTCTGCAGGTCTCAGTCTCCTTGCAACTTTTTGCTTCCTATATCAATTTTCTACTGTTATTAACTTTTGATTTATATTCATTACAATTGACTTCCCTTTTCTTCCATTTGTTATAAATTAATTATTTTATTTTTATAGTTGCCTTCACTTGCCCTCTAAGACAGGTAATTTTTTTAACCAATACTGCCTTTTTCCATTAATGTGGCTTTTGGGGCATCTATTAAAGTGTTCTTTAAAAATTTCCAGTTATCATTCACTTTTTTTCTGATTAAGTTCTCCACAACATTTTTTATTAAAAGCAGAACTAAAATTCCTTTTTTATACTTAAAAGTTTAAATTTAGTCTCCCAATTTGACAGAGTACCTCTCCATAGGACGACTGAATTTTCTGTGTAATTTAAAAAAAAAAAAAGATCTAATAACTCTTACAGAGAAAACATTTAAATTTGTTTGTAATTCCCTTCATGGCAGCATGTAGTATTGAACATCTGTGTATGTTTCCTGTTTGTCTAGCATGAACCAAAGGCCCGCTGGTGCCAGTGGCAAAGGGCTTGTTACTCTCTGTCAGCAAGTCCTAACAGGCCTGACAAACTCACTACACGTAACACACTGCTTTCATAGTGTCTATCCATAAAGAGTGTCATGTAAGATCTTAAATGAAATCCCGGATCATGCTGGTCATTAATAATGTGAAATGTATGTACTGATGCTATTTAAAAAGCTATGTCTATATACTGAATATATGTTTTTATAGTTTGCTCCCCAGCAGAGGCGAGAAACTGGTTTCCTGCCAGACCAGAGGCATTTGTCCATCTATCTGTTGAAATATAAATTGAGTATTGTCTCATTCATAGTCACCCGTCTGAGCTAAATGCAGATTTAACAGGAAGAGGAGAACAGCAGAGGGGGGGCGGGGTAGAGCTTTGTTTGTGAATGCACTTCAGAAGTTTATTTGGACTATAAGTGGCAGAGAGGGACTATATCATGGACTTTAGGAAGCTTATGTCGCTCAGGGGGTGTTTTTTTGACACCCCTGAGTGACATAGATATTGCCGACCTAAGAAGTAGTGTAGACATGGCTGTAAACCACAACAACTGCAGCCCTTAGTGATGACACTACCTACGCTAATGGGAAAGCTTCTCTTCTCAGTGTAGGTACCCAGCCTTCCCAAGAGAAGGTAGCCAGGTAGACATGAGAAACCCTTCTGTCAACAGAGTGCTGTCTACACCAGGAGTTAGATCAGTATAACTGCATTGCTCTGGGTACATCTGCACTGTTGAACAGCTGTGGCTCCTCAATTCTCCAACCTGGGGAACCTTTTACACTGCTTCACGGTCAGAGCAACCACTCCTAGTCTGCTCACACACAGCCTGCAGCATGTAAGTTACTCCCATCTATACTGTCTGAGTGCTATGGCCAACCACTCTTGAATTACACTGCAGAGCAACTCCAGCAAATTCCCAGTCTCAGACTTTCCCCCAGAAACGTACATCTTATACTGCCCAACTCTCTCTGGACAACACAAGCTCATATAAATGACATGCACAAACCCTGTTATCCAAAATGGAGTTTACCAAACACTTCAGTCCAAACACACTGGTTTAGATAAAACAATAAACAAGTTTATTAACTACAGGAAGATAGATTTTTAAGTGATTACAAGTAATGAGGCATAAAAGTCAGAACTGGTTACAAGAAAATAAAGTAAACACAACTAATACCTAACTTAACAAACAAAGTGAATTGAAAGCAGAAGTTTCTCTCACCACATGCTTCAGCAGTCTTACTGGCTGAATTTGTTCATTCATTCCCTCAGTCTGTCAGGCATCTGTTTGCCTTTTATCTTTGAAGGACTGGTTTGTGGCTGCTTTTCTAAACTTGAAGCATGTCTCAGTAAGGTCATACAACAGAATTTTATAACCTTACATGCAATATTGCTACACATATTTTACAATGATCATGAAATTGAGTCTTTCCAGGCATACTTTGTACAAAAATTATCATAGTCTTGTAAAAGGGGTGAACATCGGGATACAGACTGTCGCAGTGTGTCAGGAAGTGACACCCAATTTAGCACCAGCAAGTCTCTCTTATTGAGGCAGTGGGGGCAAAATGGTGATTCACAGTCTTGGGCACCCTGAGAAAGTGTTGCAACTAGTCAATGTGCAGGATATCTTACGTGTTCCTGAATGCTAGCCAACTTCCTAAAAGAAATATGAATTACCTTGTCATAAACAGATAGTTAAGGGTTAATGTCTCTTTTACCTGTAAAGGGTTAACAAGCTCAGTGAACCTGGCTGACACCTGACCAAAGGCCCAATCAGGGGACAAGATACTTTCAAATCTTGGTGGAGGGAAGTCTTTGTTTGTGCTGGTTTTTTTGTTCTTTTTTCGCTCTTGGGGCTAAGAGGGACCAGACGTGCAACCAGATCGTTCTCCAATCTTTCTGAAACAGTCTCTCATCTTCAAAATAGTAAGTATTAGCTAGAAAAGGTGGATTAGGCTTATGTTTGTTTCCTTAACTTGCAAGTGTGTATTTTGCTGGATGGATATTTTACCTCTGTTTGCTGTAACTTGTATCTTAGGCTAGAGGGGAGAGAGTCCCTCTAGTCTATATAAGCTGAAGACCCTGTAAACATTTTCCATCCTAATTTTACAGAGATAATTTTTACTTTTTCTTTCTTTAATTAAAAGCTTTCCTTTTTAAGAACCTGATTGATTTTTTCCTTATGTAAGACCCAAGGGGATTGGGTCTGAACTCACCAGGGAGTGGTGGCGGGAAAGAAGGGGGGGAAAGGTTAATTCCTCTCTGTTTTAAGATTCAAGGAGTTTGGATCACAGTGATCTCTCAGGGTAACCCAGGGAGGGGAAAATATGGGAGGGGGAAAGGAGGGGGAATGGTTTATTTCTCTTTGTTTTACGACCCAAGGGGTTTGGGCCTTGGGTCCCCCAGGGAAGGTTTTTGGGGGAGAGGGAAGTGTAGCAAAACACTATATTTTTGGTTGGTGGCAGCGCTATCAAATCTAAGCTAGGAATTAAGCTTAGAAGGGTTCATGCAGGTCCCCACTTTTTGGACGCTAAAGTTCAAAGTGGGAATAATACCTTGACATACCTTATGTAGACATTTTGTATGACTACATTCCTCCTGCAACAAATAGAAATACAGTGGATGATTTGTAAGGCCCTCATTCTCCCTTTGTTCATCTTCGTGCAATCATTTCCACCTGTGCAAAGTGGGTGTAATATGCTACCATCCAGTGTGAGTGAATGGAGAATTCTGATTTGGTAAATTTTATGTCTGTTTTTCATGGAAGTTAATGACTGAGCCAAAGTATAAGTCAGTGGAGACTCAGGCCCCTTTACAGACCCTCTAATGATATTCTTTTTATTTTTTATAATTTTGTTTTGTTTTGTTTTGTCGTGGTAGGCCTGGGGCCAGGGGGGAGCCCTTGGATGTGGGGTGTAGTCTGTGAAGTGAGCCACCCCACACTCACTCTGCAGAAGGTATTCCAGTCCTGCATGGCTGGGCCTGGCTCCCCATTCCAGACATTGCGACTTGGCACATGGGGTTGCAGTGCCATTCAGCTTTGGCCTGGCTGCCTTCCATCATGACAGAGGGGTGCAGGTCATGATCCCACTCACTCAAAGTTGGCCCTGTTATGACGAAGAGGTGGACAGACCAAACCTCAGCAATGTTGAGACCCAGTGTGGAACACCTGGAGCAGAAAGCCAGGCCCAGCCCCCTGGGACAGGAGCTGCTGCAAGAGCCACTTGAGGGCTAAGTCTTTCATTTTGTAGGTTGCTTTTTATTTTATTTAATATTATTTTGCATTTGCAAAAAAAAAAAAAAAAGACAGGGCCCTAGCCTTTGTCTCCTGAAATGGTGGACTGGAAAAAAAAAACATTTTGCACCTTGTCTGGGCTAAAGAAATTCCCAGTTACCCATTTAATGCAGCTTTTAGACCCCAAGGCAGCACAAAGGGGCTTTAGTGAGAGCCGGAATCTGGCCCTTTATTTGTAAAGTATCTTCCAAAAATTGTTCAGAAATAGATATCTCTAATAAAAAAGAACCTTCTCTGAAAGTATGATTGTATAATTTTTTGTTCCATCATGTCATTTATGAGTGGAATGCATCTGAGAGTGCAGATCTACAAAGCCTTCTTCATCAAGCGATCCAACTGGCATCAAGCGGACTGCTACTGTATGTAAGGATTATTTGCACAAGTAAAGCTTTGCAAAACTGGATCTGAGCATGGCGCATTACCCACAACATGATGAGTCAAATTACTGGACTTACTCCATTGGTCCTATGTGACCACTAGCATTAAAAAAAAATGCTTCTTAAAGATCAAATTCTAAATATTTGCCCTTTGGATGTTATGAAACAGAATACTAAGGGAGCAGGTATTGAAGTATTCACATTCCCAACTACTCAAGATATTTCTGACTAGTACAATGCTTTTCATGTGTGCATTTTCAACTGTTATCTGTTAAAATATCTTCCCACCTGTCAAAAAATATGGAATCGCATAACAAAGATTCTGGTTTGGGGCTCAGCTCATTCTAGTTTTCCAGGCCAAAAAGAAAAAAAGAGAGAGAGAGAAAAGAACAAGAAGAGATGTCACAGAGGCAGAGGACAATAAGAAACTTTAGTGAGATCTGACACAGCCAATTTGTACATGATTGTTCTTCGGGCCATGAGCTGAACAATTCAGACATGTAGAGTTTGCCCGGAAATCACCTAATCAGAAAGATGGACAGCATAACTCTAAAATTCTCTGCTTGCCATGCTGAGTTCAGCCTTTACACATGCTAAGTTCCGCCCCTCCAGCTCAGAAATCTTAATGAAGCTTCTGGGTTTTGGAATAATCCATTTTGCTTTTGAAGTCCTGAGCTCTGCGGGGGTTTCCCATTGTGCATATTTGGAGATGTAGAAAAACCTAGGGTTGTTTTTGTCTTTTTCTTTTCACAAATAAGAACAGCTGGGAGTGTACAATGCATCTGAGAAGATAAATGCTATTTGAAAGGCATTGTTCTTTTGACCCATTTTCATCCCCAATTTACTGAACACAAAGAGCTCCTGGTTTTAACTTTGTCCACTGTCATTAACAATGCCTCATAACGTTAATTAATACTACGGAACCTCGGGCTCAGTGCCTCACATGTGGGAATTTCTTGTGTGGGGTTTGTAGAGCAACATCTGCTAGTGAATAGGTTTTTAAAAAAATTAAACAAAAGAGAAGCTCTGAGCTGAATCTGTGGCTAAATGATTAATATCACTTCATGTTTAAGATTTTTTTTTCCAGCCTATTTTGCTTAATGATTTTCAGCGATGAATATTACATGTCCTTCTGCAGTTAATTATTTAAGCTGATGAAACATGGCACTCACTGTGCCCTTGTAGGATTCTAAATTGAAAGGAACACACTTTCTAGTTACTGCTTTTAAAATGGCTGTGGCTTATGGAGGTTTCTTTCATTCAGAGATAGGGCTGTGATTAGACAGATCATTAGAACTTTAAAGAATCATTGTTCTTCAAACTGTTAATTTTTTCATTGTTGAACCCTTATGTTTTTAACCCCATCTGCCGATAAGCTCCTTAAAATTGCTGCCTGGAGTTCACTGGCAGAAATTGATAAGGCCTTCACCACTGCTGACCACCCACTGTTTGTGCCAGACTGCCAGCTCATTGCTTCAAAGAGCAGGGTCTAGATAATCCTTTCCTCCCTGGTGGGAAACCCTTTCAGAACAATGCTTAATCAGAAGTATTGATATTTCAAAATTATCACAGTGTTTCAGGAACAGTTTGTGTCGGCCCCAGACTCTAAGCCATGTTAGAAGTCTACCTACCCAGATTTCAATAGGAGACAAAGTAGATTTGCTGAAAGGGTCCTAGTACGGAAGAGTTCAGCTCGTAATGACCATAAGCCAATTATTTCAGTATTTCTAGGTGGTGATTGTAACTGCTAAAATCCATTTTGGAGCTGTGCTCAAGTAGCCCATATTATTTTGATAATTATGGGATGGTTGTAGGGACCTGAGAGAGAGGCTATTCCAAAATTTGAAAGCAATGCAAACACAAAGGAACCAAACTCATCCCTGCAAGTATAAATTTGCCCCAGGACTGAATATGAATTATAGTGATTACGCCATCTGCTACAAAAGCAGAGAGCTGATGTTTGGGTAGTTCTGAGTATCTAAGTTGAAAGTAAAAGATCTGTTATAGCCACAGTTATGCTCTAGATGGGAGTTTTTTCCATAGAAAATGTATCTGATGGGGCTGTGAAGCAAAGCGAAGACTCACTGGTGCGGCACCTCCTGTTGGTCGTTTTGGAATTAGTTCTTTTTCAGCCACAGAGCACCTCCTTCTGGCCGGTGGCTCACCTGCCTCAGGGCTCTTGTGTCCCTCCCGAACCCCTGTGCCTCTTACTCTGGGGTTCTGCCCCCTGCAATACCACCATACGCTGGGTCTCCCCTCCCAGGGGAACCCCCAAACTTCTACACCCACCTTGCCTCAGTGCCTACTGCCAGTCATCATCTAGCCCCCTCTCACTGGGGCAAACTGAAGTCTGTAAAGGCCACTCATCATTGGCAAGGGGGTCAGACCAGCTGCCTCTGCCTAAGCCTGGGCTGCACCTCTGCAACCCTTATACTGGCTTTGGCTTTTAGCAAGGCCCGCAGCCTTGGGATTTGCCAGGCTGGAGCTCCCCAGCTCCTCTTGCCTTTCCCCAGCCGTGATCTACTCCCACGCCCTAAGCTCCCAAACAGCCAGGTCCTTCTCTCTCCCCAGCTAGAGAGAGACTTCATGCCGTCTGGCCCTGATGGACTGCCCTCAGCCTTCTCCGATCGGATTCCCACCACAGCCCTCTCCGAGGGCTGGCTTTTAACCCTTGCTGATCCTGAGCAGGATGACCGCCCCACTACAGGCTGATTTAGAAAAATTCTGACAAAACATTTTATCAGAATGTGCTAACTTGGCAAATTTGAAATGTTTTGAGGAAGACTGTCCTATTTTGTCAAAGTTACAATGGAACTCTGCCAGAGTTTTGAAACCTACTGCCAGCTCACTTGCCCAGCTTCTGGGCAGCCCACCTGGCTGGGAAGGCTGGGTTTCCAAGGTCCACCTGGCCACCCCATTTCAAAAATGATATATTGGAATTGGAAAAAGTGTAGAGAGAGGCAACAAAAATGGTTAGTGGCATAGGTGCTCCCCCAGGCTCTGCCCAGGTCCCGCCCCCACTCCAGCTCTTCTCCCAATGCCCACCCCTGCTCTGCTTCATCCCACCCCCACTCTGCCCTTGCCCTGCCTCTTCCCCACCTCTTCCGCCCCTCCCCTGAGTGTGCTGCACCCTCACTCCTCTCCCCTCCCCCTCCCAGCACCTCCTGACACCACAAAACAGCTGTTTCATGGCAGGCTGGAGACGCTAGGAGGGACGAGGAGGTGCTGATTGGCAGAGCCCTCTGGGGGGAGGGAGAGCCGTTGATAGGGAGGCTAGAGACACTAGGAGGGGACGGGGAGGTGCTGATCGGCAGATCCCACTGTGGGGAAGGATGCTCTGTGGGGAGGGAGAGCCATTGATAGGAAGGCTGCTGGTGGGTGCTCAGCACCCAACATTTTTTTTCCCTGTGGGTTCTCTAGCCCCAGAGCACCCATGGAGTTGGCACCTAGGGTTAGGAGAGATTAAAAAGACTGGAAATTTTCAGCTTGTAAAAGAGACAAGTTAAGGGGAAATATGATAGACGTCTATAAAATCTTGAATATTGGGGAGAAAGTGAAAAAGAAAATGTTATTTATTCCTTTACATAATACAAGCACTAGGGCTCACTCAATATAATTAATAAGTAGCAGGTTTAAAACAAACAAAAGGAAGTATTTCTTCAGACAACGCACAGTCAACTTGTGGAACTCTTTGTCAGAGAATGTTGTGAAGGCCAAAACTGTAACAGGGTTAAAAAAAGAACTAGATAAGTTCCTTGAGGATAGATTCAACAATGGCTATTAACCAGTGTCCCTTGCCTCTGTTTGCCAGAAGCTGGGAGAAGAGAACAGAGGATGGATCACTTGATGATAGCCTGTTCTGTTCATTCCCTCTGAAGAACCAGCATTGGCCAGTATGGCGTGTGCTTGACAGGAGACTCTGGCCCTTCATCTTCAATCCTACCTCTTGGAATTGTCTCAAGCCATTCCACAAAGGATGAGTATGTTCTTTCTCACCTGTTGTTTTCACTCTAGAAGATCACATTATCCATGTACCCAGCAGCCAGCCTTTCATGCTCTGGCTCTTGTTCCTTATGGGGTTCATTCAGTGTTAACTTATGTAAGAGTAACCTACTAGTCAGTGTGTCCCACATGTCCCTCTCTTGGTCTGACCCCCAGAGTATATTGGTCTTTTACAGCTCTCGGTTGGAGACCCTGGCTTGTTAGTTCAAGCTGTGGCTACTCAAACTGTCAGCTCTGAAGGGCACCTGGTGTTGGCTAAGGCAGTAGCCATTACATAAGCACACACCATCACCAGCAAGTCTGCTCAAAGCTCTTCGTACTGAATGTTGCTGCTGTTTTATTCAATATAAAATCACTTGATTTTTCTTCACAGTAGGCTTGTCTTAATCACGCCACTAAAAATACCACAAGAGTGGATCCAACTCAGTTAAAAAGCAAAAGGTTTAAAAAACATTCGGAAGTGCCACTTCCAAATGGCTACTTTAGACCCTTTATTGGAAATCAGTGGGACTTAGGCTGTGTGATTGGGGGAGAGATGTACCCTACATTGGAACTGAAAGAGTTAAGTGGAGATGATGAGCACAGTTAGGTTGTCCGCTTGCTCTTGAGGTGTGGACCAATCCCAATTAAAGAAGAGTTCCAACTAGAGGAGGAGAGAGGAAGTTGGGTAGTTGGAGGGCTACCATAAAGGGAGGAAATGCTGGGATCCTCTCCTGAGTAGAGGACTGTGGCAAGAGACCTGGAGAGAGATACAGAAGCCACTGGGGTGGAGCTAGCTCCACTGGTGAGCTCTGACAAAAGCACAGAGCTCCAGGGAGGTGTTCAAGTGAGGAACAGAGCAAAGGGGACACTTAGGAGGAAAGGAAGTTTGAACTTGAGGGCAGAAGTGCTGTAAGTTTGTATAGGCTGAAGTAGAAAGAAGCCCAGAGAGGTTGGAGGGGATGGGTCTGAATAGACAGACCTTGCCTGCTTATTCCAGGGTTCCTGGACTTGAACAAAGAGGAGAGAGCACCGGAAAGGGTGACATGAACCCCCTTGATATACAGAGATAAGGAGTGTTTGAAGCCCTGATTCCAGAGGAGGCTAAGGACCTGATGTAAGGATACTGGACTTTTTATTTGTTGGGCTCTGCTATCCTGGAAGGGTGAGAAGGGGACTATAAATGACCTGGCCAGAGGGCTGAGTCACGAGAAGAGGCGAACCACTGCAGGGCTGGAGTAGCTGCTGCGGAGTGGGGGAGCAGAAGCTAGATGAGAACAGCCATGATGGAGTGTGCCAGCAGTGAGTGACCCCTCGACATGCTCCTAAGGGCCAGATTTTTAAAGGTGTTTAGGTGCCTAAAAATGCAGATAGCTACCAAGTGGATTTTCAAAATCCCCTAGGCACCTGGAGTTAAATGCCTACGCACTTTTGAAAATTCCAGTAGTCACCATCTACATCTTAAAAATCTGACCGTAAGCAACTAAAGTCACTTTTGAAAATGAGCCAAAGGCCTGGTCTACACTAAAAGGATAAATTTTTCCATTAGCCTACCTACTGCCTCTCTGGGAGGCGTGTTAGCTACGCCAATGAGAGAACCACTCCAGTCGACATAGGTAGTGTCTACACTGAAGTGCTACAGTGGCCACTCTAGATAAGCCCAAGTCACTTACACGCTTTTGAAATTTTTACTACAGGTTCCTTTGCCTTGAATTCCTCCTCCTATAGAGATCATCTCTATTTAAACAGCTTTGCTGACGTTAATCAAAATAACATCCTAAATAAAATAGTATTCTGCTAGAACCTAGCCATCCTCATTTCCACAGCTTTCATCATTTACCTATGATCCTGGGTCTTTATTGCTTGTCATTACTGGTCTTTGCTTTTACTGTGTCTGACCACTATTGGTATTCACTTTCCTCTTTTCTTTCATCTTTCCCTAACTCCCTCTGCATTTGTCTCCTGTTATTTTATTATTTTATTTTTACTCCTCTATGTAGCTTTCTATCAAATATACAACTTTGTAACTGACTTTACCATCATCTTCCTACTTTTTTAAAAATGTTCTTAATCATGTTTTGGGGGATTAGACAAAGGCTAACAATATGAACATCTTAAGACTTTCCTTCACACCCACCCACACAACACGAACACTCATAACACTTCCCTGATAAACAGCAGAACAGAACTTTGCCTTTATTTGTTATTCAGATTAGGTTGAAGGCTCTTTGAGATAGTGAAGTCACTAATCAAGTGCACAGCATTTATTTATTCCAAAAAATAAAAAAAGACTTTCCCAAGCTGTAGGCATTTTTACCATATATTAAAATAAAAGCAAAAATAATGAACAAGAATAAGATCAGCAGCTTTCCCACAGTCCAGATGAGAGAGGGGAAAAGGGCCATTTTGCAGAAGTTATTCAATTCTAATACCTAGTGTAGCCTAAGATGGGACCTTTTTTAAAAAGTCCTGTTTGGGGGCAGGAAGGAATCCATGCAGGTACAGATTTTGTAAGTTTCTCCCATGCCCTGCATGCTAATAGTGGGGAGATTTGCATAGATCCTGTGTGTAGATTTCCCCCCCACACACACTTCACATAGTGGAAGTACACTGGTTGCACTACTTCTGTGTCTGTTTAAGGTGCAGCCCATATATGTATACTAATGTCGTGAGAGAATTTCTCAGAGAACCACTGCATAAGGATAATTATAAATGTAATAATTCTGAGATATATTGCTTCACTGGATATTTTACCTTTCATAAAAAGGATTCCAAAGTGCTCTCGAAAAAGTTTTTTTTTCACCCCAAGGGAATTCAACCACGTCTGAGGTGAAAGGTAGAAAAAATCTGACAGTCATTCTATGCTGGAAGTCAGAAAGAACAGATTTGGGGAGGAAAAAGTACAGAATAACTTCTCCACTTTGATTGCATGAATCCAAAATTGTATTTTGTCTTAAAGCTGAATGAGAGGCCATCAGGCAGATGTGCAATGTTAAAGCTTCATTTTCTCTGTTTGGGTCTTGGAAAACTGAAAATGGAAAATTTTGGCATGAAAATAACTTCATCAACACCAGCTGTGTGCTAAAAACCTCCCTGGTTGCTCAGGACTTACTCTGGAGTTCCATGAATAGAGTTAGGTTTGTTTGTTTATTTGGGGACATCAAATAAAGCCACTTTGAGTGATTTCCTATGCAGCTTCAAGAGGAAGGGATCAGTGGTCATGTCCTTCTGTTGAAAAAACTAGTCCTGACAGAGATGTCAGGGACAATCTGCTTCAATTGATTCTGAATTCAGCTGTTTGTCCCTCAAGCTGTTGGCTGGGCATAGATAGACAAATTCAAAATGTTGCTTGAGAAAACTGAGCACACACGTTATAAGATTTGCAACAGAGCTGTCCTAGCAGGGTGACCAGATGTCCCAATTTTATAGGGACAGTCCCAATATTTGGGGCTTTTTCTTATACAGGTGCCAATTACCCCCCGCATTCATCCCAATTTTTCACACTATCTGGTCACCCTATGTCCTAGCATAATCCCATTTGAAGCCAAATCCTTCTAGCCTATTGACTTCAACAGGTAATGTGACCCAGATTTAGCCCTAGAAGGTATAGCTTGAGTGAAGGGGCCATGTTCAAATATGTGAAGAGTGCTAGCTGCAAACAAGACAGCAGAAATTCCTTTGTGCTTGTAATCTTCAGCCCTAAATCAGCCTTCCATGATGTTTTCATTTTCTTACTGTTGTTGTATCTCTGTCCTCTGAGATGCTGTCTCTAAGGAAACAAAGAGTGTTTCCTTTCAGAGAGCTCAGGTTCACTCTCAGGTTGGTCTAGCTATTAAAACTAGGTTATACCATCATGAGCAATTCCCTCTTACTATAAGCAAATATACTTGTGAACCTATATTCACTGATAAATTACCCTGGTTTATGTGAACATCTAATATTAAACACTTTTTTTGTTGTTGTTTTTTTGTAGATTGCTAAAGTTGAGCAATCAAGTATTAACTCTGTCACCACTCAGAAGGATTCTCAAACGTCTTCTGAACAGTGCACATTTTATCAGAGTTTGTCTCATGCACACCTCTCCTCCCATTCAGCATCAGACAGCATCTCCTCACCCACTTCTGATTTAAAAAATATCGCCATAGAAATTACAATAACTGCTAACATGGAAAAGTAACAGTAAGCAGATATTGAATGCTGTTTTGGGCTGTCTTATAATGCAATTTAATAGCTGGAAAGGTGGAGGAGGAGCAGACAGCACCATGTAGGTGCTAGCCAATCATAAGTGCTCAGTTCAAGAACCTCTGTCTTAAAATCTTTATTGGTGTCAAGGTTTTTTCCCCTACTTTGAACTTTAGAATACAAATGTGGGGGACCTGCATGGACCCTTCTAAGCTTAATTCCTAGCTTAGATCTGGTAATGCTGCCACCAGCCAGAATATAGTGTCTGGCACACTTTCTGTTCCCTCAAACCCCTTGGGTCTTAGAACAAGGAGAAATTAACCATCCCCCCTCCTTTTCGTCCCCCTTCCCCCAGACTCTCCCCTCCCTGGGTTGCCTTGAGAGGCTTACACAGATCCAAACTTCTTGGATCTTAAAACAAAGAGGAATTAAACATCCCCACTCCTTTCCCCTCACCAATCCCTGGTGAGTTCAGACTCAATCCCTTGGATTTTAAAACAAGGAAAAATTAATCAGGTTCTTTAAAAGAAAGCTTTTAATTAAAGAAAGAAAAAGGTAAAAATCATATCTGTAAAATCAGGATGGAAAATGCTTTACAGGGTACTCAGATTCATATAGACTAGAGGGACTCCCCCCCAGCCTTAAATTCAAAGTTACAGCAAAAATCCTTCCAGCAAAAAGACACATTTACAAGTTAAGAAAACAAACATAAGACTAATCTGCCTTGCCTGGCTATTACTTACAATTTTGAAACATGAAAGACTGATTCAGAAAGATTGGGAAAGCCTGGGTGTACGTCTGGTCCCTCTTAGCCCCAAGAGCGAACAACGAACAATACAAAAAGCACAAACAAAGACTTCCCTCCACCAAGATTTGAAAGTATCTTGTCCCCCTATTGGTCCT
Source organism: Gopherus flavomarginatus (assembly GCF_025201925.1). NCBI lineage: Eukaryota > Metazoa > Chordata > Testudines > Testudinidae > Gopherus > Gopherus flavomarginatus. The sequence continues at coordinate 219,537,776 of NC_066618.1, read as the reverse complement.
CTAGTCAGGTGTCAGCCAGGTTCACTGAGCTTCTTAACCCTTTACAGGTAAAAGAGACATTAACCCTTAACCATCTGTTTATGACAATTGGACAAACAATGCTATCAAGGAAAAAATGCAATATATAATAAAATACAACATGAAAATTCCGATACAGCCCAATGCATAGTAAACTCTTTCTACTGTACATATTTGTATCCTGACTGTTTATGTTGTGGCAGTGCTTAGAGGACCCAATCAAGAATTAGCGCACCATTGTGCTTGGTGCTGTACACAAACATAACGAAAAGATGGTTCCTGTCCCAAAGTGTTTGCAATTTAAGTGTAAGACAAAAGACAGCAGACAGGTACAAGTACACAGTGGGTACACAGGGTGAGAGAGTGTTTTCTAATAAGCAGCAGTCCCAAACCGCAACCCGGCCTCTCTCCAGCTGCCTAACTGTTGTCAGGTATTTTTTAGGCATCATGGTATAGGCTTATCATTCTAAATTGTAATCATTGTATAGTTCCTGTAACCCTGCCCAGCACTCAGATGGGCTTCCTTCCTTTGCAGTCAGCTTGGACTAGATGCCACAGACACTGAAACAAATACCTCTGTGCGTGCATGTGTATTTGTTCAGTCATTTCTGAGCTATAAGCACTACAGTAATATAGTTACATCTAAATTGATGATATGGCAATTGTATTTTCTTTGAGAAACTGAAAAATACAATATCAGTATCATAATTTCCTGAAAAGTGTGTGTGTCTGTGCTGTACAAAAGACGATTGTTTGCAGTCAGTTGCAGTATTTCATGATCTTCTATCTGTTCAGATTTAAAAAATATTTTCAAAAGACAAATGTCTTCTTACTCAAACACACCCAAAAATGTGTTAAAGCTCTGTTGGAAGTATAAAATCTGTTAAAATGGAAAGTAGTTGGTGGATTTCATTTTAGACTAATAGAGCAATATTTTAAATGTACTTATAATAATTTATAGGTCAGTATCGCAGGTTCATTATAATTTCAGAAGTATATTTGTTTAACTGTTTCTAAAGCACATATAAGATGGAAAGTGCTATATAAACCCACAATATAAGATGGAAAGTGCTATATAAACCCACGAGTGCTTCAAGTGGATTGCTGCTTTCACTGACTTCAATAGATCTCTCTGCAGGCAGAAAAATCCACCCACATGCTATCAATTGCAGTCTCGGGGACTAAATGGTTACTATTATTATAATACTAAATTAAAAATATATAGTATATTATTGAAATTCTATCACTACATTATAATCAAAACACATCATTAATATACAGTATTAGAATTATCAATGGCTTTGAATTGTATGTTGTTGGTTTTTAGCATATCTTTGTAACAGTTAGACAAAGCTGAAAACAAAAATCAGATATGTACCAGACAACATAAAATACATATTGAATGATACAACCTCATATCAAATTAGTTACGGTCATTTTTTTAAAAAATTAATGTCTTTGTGCAAAATAATTTTACGCTTTGGCTCACTGACCAACACAGTTTGTCAGTCCAATTTCAGTTTAACTTGTCCATTTGTCCACTCCTTTTTCTAGTTCACAGTCCATGAGGATATTCTGTTGCATAACTTAAGAGAAGAGACCATACACTTTGAAGTTCTTCATTTAGTTTTGAATTAAGTCCAACACTCCACCATGTTCAATATAGTGCTCCCTATGAATGAAATTCATCCCTATGCACAAGGCCCTATGAACCACGTAAGTTTTTCTTAAGTCCTTAATGTAAGATGGAGATGCTGAATTCCATGTTCTTTCTTTGGTATATTTTCCTGCCAGAAACAATATATTTCAAGTGTTTCTCTTTTAGCATCTGCAGAGCTGATGTCCTTCATGGAGAACTCATTGATTTTCATTACAATTCTGCCAGCATATCTGCGCTTTTGGGTCAGAACCCAGTTTGTTGTCCTAAATTCCCTTCCAGTTGTATTTCTAGCTCTGCCACCAGCCTTCTGGGTGACCTTGAGCAAGTCACTTCACTTCTCTTTGCCTCAGTTTCCCCATCTTTAAAATGGAGATAATGATGTTGACCTCCTTTGTGAATCACTTGGGAATCTACTCGTGAAAAGTACCATCTGAGATATAGATGGTATTATTATTAATTAGCTGCCCAGTTATACTGTTTCAGGTTTGGAAGCCCAATGCCTCCCTGCCCTGAAGGCAACTCAACACTTTATTTTTGATCTAAGGACTTTTTAAGACACACACAAATATTGTCGCAATTTTTGTCTACCTTTTCAAAGTTCATAGGCAATTTTATAGGAAGCGTATTAAACAAGTAAAAAAAACCAAACATGCTGAAGCCCATTCATATTTATAGCACATTGTCAACCTAGTCAACATAAATCAGGCTTATTCTGAGTTCCAACTTTCTCCTTCAGTTTTTGCAAGAAGGGAGGAATCATAGCAACATAGAGTGAGTCCGCCGAAGCAACCACATACGTGCCTAAGTATTCTGGGCCAGAGCCACAGCGCGTATAAATCACCATTGATATCAATGAGATCATAACGTACACCAGCTGAGAAACTAGCCCTTTATTTTTGTAAACATTGAAGAGATTTGACATGAGGTTTTGAGCTGCTCTGTGGTTTCTTGCCTCGTGAGTATATCTTTTACATATCCATTTTGTAGAGTGATATGGCTAAAAGTATAAAATGCAGTTTTTGAGCATATGGGTTGTGTAAGATGCAGAGGTACGTCTGTGTAAAAAGGCAATTTTGTGGCTTGCAGTTTTTATGGGTTCTGTAATATTCTTATTAGCTCTAATTTCCTCTTCAAGTGGTTGTATTGATAGGACAAATAGAAGTGGTGGAAGCAGACATCCTTGTTCCCTTTTGAATTAATATTTGTTTAGTAAAAGAGCCATTTACCAAGATGTTGGCTCTTGAAAGTCAGTGTAAACTGGTCTTTAAAATCACTGAGCTCTGGAGACCTATTTTTTAAAGCTTCCCTGATTTCTTACAGATGGTTTTCATGTGAGTGAAATAAGGAGAAGGTTGTAATATCTTAGACTGTCTCTCATGCAACTCTCATCATTTCCACTTGGCCTGACAGCTTGAACTAAATCACCTAACACACTGACACGGTCCTCAAAATAATAAAATTAACGATCATCTTTGAGTGATGTTTATAGTTTCTTTTTAACAGTGTTTCAGATAACCTCTCCTAAATGCCTTTGGGTCCTTGATGGAACTTACAAGCTGGTGGTTTTTTGAAGATTGTTGTTAGGTGCCCTCGAAACTGTAAATAACTTTTAAATTCAAGAACGTTGTATTGTCTTGTTGTGTTTGGGTGAAATTCAGCTGGTAGCCAAGGCCACCAATGCAGCAAATGACCTATAAGTAAAAGGAATGCAGTGTAGAAAAGGCAAACTGTATCTCTTGAGTGCATCACCTTTACCAGACAATCCCTATTGAGCCATGTCAGAAATGACTGAGTCGGCTTATAAAAAACAGTTGAAGCCCAACCTCACCCACCACAATGGGTGAAGGAATCAGAAAGTGCACCTACTCTTCCCACCATCCCAAATAACAGTGGGAGTTTCCAAAACAAAGTAATGAAAGCCCTTATTTCAAACTGGTGTTCTAGCCGGCTCTGGCTTTCAACCCAATTTTCAGAACTAGCTTCCCTCCTCTGTTTTTAGCTGCTTGCTGTACCTCATGTGATTATGCATTTGCCTAAGTAGGCCCTTGGTAATCTAACTCTTCTAGCCACAAACCCCAACAGTGTACACTATATGGGTTGGGAATAATATGACATCATCTGCCTCTTCAGGAGTTCATATATTGGCATGGGGATGGGATGTGCAATCACAACTACTTCCACCCACAAGTATGAGTCAAGTGCACAGACTAGGTCAGTAGATTCTTTTTAACTGAGAACTATATAAAATGTGAATGTACTCCTAAAATATACGTAGATTACAACTCTAGTTTCATCCTGTGGTTTTGAGAACATGAATAAATTACTTGAATTTCAATCTAATGGTTTAGGATGTTACCATAACATGCCTGATAGCATTATATCCTCATTATCTATATGGGAGGGTACATTATTCCTTATATACTAATAGGGCTACTGTTTTCCCATAATGGATTAACTGCTATGTCTAGATAGTTCTTTATCCCCTTCTAAACACTCTATCATATGATATACTTATTTTTCCTATGGGTTCCTTGGCATCCCCCAAATGTAACTCTTAGCATTGCTCTTGTCAGTGATGAACTTCCCTCCAAATAGGAGAGCAAGAGCGTTTCTCAGAAGACTGAACGTTTTAGCTGGCCATGGGGGGGGGGGGGGTGTCACTAAAAATCATTGGAAAAATATTCCTTCCTCCCACCCCAGACGCAAAGCAGCGCTCACAGCCTGTATGACATTCTGTATTAATTTCAGGGATTCAGTGAATGAACAACAGCTATGATGGTTTTCCTTATAATTAGAGCTGGCTGGAGAACGACAATTTCATTTCAAAACTTTCCAGGTTTCTAAATGTGTTTTCATTCCACATTGGAAAAAAACAAACTTTTTTGATGTTTCTGCGAATGGAATTGTGTCAAAATGTCCTTTTTGCAATTGAAATGATCAAGTTTTTTATTTGAGTCTTTTGGTGGGTCTCTCTCTCTCTCTCTCTCTCTCTCTCTCTCTCTCTCTGGAATTGACTAGAAAACAGACTCTGGACTGGAGACAATTGTCTACATTGACATCTCCATAAAACATTTTGGCTTCAACAAAACAGAATATTTCAACTAAAAAAGTTTTGGCTAAATGTTCCAACCACCTCCACTTATAATCAAAAAGCATTTACAGCTGATAATTACCTGTTTTTAATAGATTAGTGAATCCCTGAGACTGTATCTTTTCCTTGGTCAACAGATCTCAGTGGTTAAAAGCAGAACTATCTATCCATTTCTTTAAAATGATCCCTGTGTGTATCTTTCCATTGCATTTGAATATTAAAATAAATGAGTATAAAGGTCTCCATTTTGGTGTTGTAATATTTGTTGTGAGGGGGCAGAATAGTGGCTTCTTGCAAAGCATGGTCATATTTCATGTTGGAATTACAACAAATGACCAGCTAAGCTCTGTTCACTTATCTATATCATGTTTGCTCCTGTTTATTTTTTCCCTCCAAGTTCTCATATAGCTCATTTTTATTGTATCAGTGGTTGCAGCATCTAGTCTGCTCAACATACTAACGTTCTTCTGTGCGTGTAACGTTCTGCTGTTCCTTCCAAAGGATAGTGGGAAATGGTCATGAGAGCAGTTATTCTGTCAGAAAGCAAATTGTATGTACTATAGATCATAATATTGAGGTTTTACTATCTGCCACTTTTGCAATTGACCATAAAGCAGGGGAGCCTCAGAGGCTTTACAGTGAATAAAACAATCACACAAAAACATTTTCATCTCATAAAGTTGGCCATTTAGGTGGCTAATGTGGCAAACTGATGTTAGTTAATCTTAAACAGGAATAGTGCATATGCTGAAGATCATGAGGGCTTTGAAATTCCTTTACCCTTCAAGACTATAGTCATTTTCCTTGAGCAAATACATTCCAGGTCTGATGCTAATCAAATAATATTTGGAACAGACTAAGAAATAGAGTCAGTTTACTGAGGCAGTTACAGCAAAAGGATAGGAATGGTTTTAAGATTTGAAAAAAAGCCAAATTGTTGAAATGGTCAGGGAAGTATGGGCCAATATAATGAGTTATTGCCTCTTCTCACGTTACAGATTGCACAAGGGATAGGAAATAAAACTACCTAACTTTTTGCTTCTGACAAATTTGAATTTGACCCATCCCAATTGCCACTGAAGAGTAAAATCTTATCCGCCTCACTGTTCAGTGAGTTGGGCTATCTGAGGCCATGCTATTAGGAATGTATGTTTGGTATGCAAAATACAAAAACCTGATTTTTATGTGTCACAAAAACTCAAACAATGGGCACTTCTATGGCACTGGCATTCGGTACCCCTCCCACTGCTGCTCCTTGCTGAAGCTTATGTGTGGCAGCAATCAATTCTGTGGCAGCCAGTATTCTTCTGCAATGCTGATAATTCATTATAATTATTAAATCCACACCAAAAAAGCTGTTACAAGAAAATTTAGGTTGCAAAGTCAAGCACTTGAAAGTTAGGAAATGCCAGACTTACAGTTGCCCAGGCAACCTTCATTCTGCTGCCTTGTGCATGTATGTGTGCATTGAATGAGGTAGGGGTCCTGTGGAAAAAATATTATGTGATCATGTAATTAAAGACTGTATCATAAAGTATATGTACAGGAGCACTGAATTAAGGTTGTGTGGGCAACCGTAAAGCTGCATTTCTTAACTTTTGAATATTTAATTTTACTACCCATATAACTTCCTTTTAACATAAACTTTTTGTGTCACTTCCTAGAGATTTTTTTTAAAGGAAAAGGGTAAAAACAAATTCTGTTATTTACAGCTGTAACAACCTTCCCATCATCATCATCAAGGCTTGAGCCTGAACCTTCAGCATTGGCTTTACTACTTGTGCTACAGGTCTATAAACTCATGACTGGTGTGGAGAAAGTAAATAAGTAAGTGTTATTTACTCCTCATAACACAAGAACTAGGAGTCACCAAATGAAATTAATAGGCAGCAGGTTTAAAACAACTAGGAAGTATTTCTTCACACAATGTGCGGTTAACCTGTGGAACTCTTTGTCAGAAGACGTTGTGAAGGCCAAGACTATAACAGGGTTCAAAAAAGAACTAGATAAATTCATGGAGGATAAGTCCATCAATGGCTATTAGCCAGGATGGGCAGGGATGCAAAACCATGCTTTGAAGTGTCCCTAGCCTCTGTTTGCCAGAAGCTGGGAATGGGTGACAGGGGATGGGTCACTTGATTACCTGTACCGTTCATTCCCTCTGGGGCACCTGGCATTGGTCACTGTCAGAAGACAGGATGCTGGGCTAGATGGACCACTGGTCTGACCCAGTATAGCCATTCTTATTAATTATATCAGCTAGTAGCTGGTGAAAGCTGTTATCTGAATGCAGGGGAATGAATTGCTGGCACCATGTGCTGGGTCCAAGGGATGGTTATAATGAACCTGGTCCATCTCAATGTCTCTCTCTCTCTTTCCCTTCTCCACCTTTAGAGCTGGAAGACATCCAGCCTCATGTGATTCTCCCTGTGGAGGGGGAAATGCTAAGAGCCAGGTGCATGGGGGTGGGGGTTATAGTGGGGGAGCCCAGCCTAATGTCTGCCCCAGTGTAGTGCCCTCAGAGAGGAGCATGGCCACTGGGGCCCTGTGCTAGGTCCAGAAGGGGAGGAGCTCAACTTTTCTTCTATCCTTCCCAATACAACTGCTCCAGCAGCTCCCTGGCATTCCCAGTTGAGTGTCTGATGCTGCTGCTTTGGAAGTGGTGTGAGCCTGGCCTTAGAACATTTTGTTGTTTTGTGGACATGCTGCCAAAGTTTCTTGAGCAATGCAGATGAAAGAAGGGAAATGGTGATATTTAATATCTCAGAAAAAATCTAAAGAGAATTTCATGGAACAAAAGAGAGGCAATTCTGCTGCCTTGCTGAATATCAAAGGTCTGCTGCAAACAATGAAGGCATTTGCTTTTTTTATTTTAAAGAAAATCCTGCCTCAGGACCCAAAATGAGATCCCATTGTGCTACATCGTAAGAGACAGGCCATGTACTGAGGAGCTCACAGTCTGAATAGATAACACAGATACATGGTGGCATGACACTTTTGGGGGGTTACCTGAGGTGTCTGGGATGAATCACTACCATCTGCTTACACCCTGAGAGAGCCTTGTCGGTGCCCACCAGCAACTCAACTACTGGCTGCTGGAAACATCGGCACTCTGCTATGGGCTCCAGGGCCTTGCACTCTCCATTTTCAGGCTAGCAATTTACACAGCCCACTTTGTTATACTTGAGTCCCTTATTTTGTGGCCGCCTGAAATGAACACCAATCCGCTGCCTCCATGGAAGCAGTGCACCCTAGGTCACTGTTTTTATCGCATGGCACTTAGATGTGTCTATGGTGAAACCAAACTGAAGTTTATTTAACGACGCTTGAGATGCAGATTCAAATAAACACAAGTACAAGAGTTGTAACTATAAGGCTACAGATAAAAGAAAAACATAAAACTCAGTCTATAGCATGTACTTATTAACAGTCGAGGTTCCTGTCTAAGAAGGTATTTCTCACCCAGTGGTCAGTACTTGCAGTGTTTGTGCAGTTCAGAAAGCTGGGAGCCACTTTCACAAGATACCCACGCTGGCAGAGTCTCTTTTCAGTAATAGATAAAATCCTTTACCTTTTTTGTTGTTGTTGTTCCCATATAGTTACAGGTTATTGTCTCATAGCCCAGAGGCCTCCTCCTCAGAGATCTCTCCTTGGCTTGGTTGTCTTGGTAAATGTTCAAGTCTCCACCTGGTCCAGACAATAAACGTAGGCTGTCTCCAAGGATGTCTATTGTTCTTGATGCTGATTGAGTTAGCCCTTCACGTGACAAGTTTCACTTCAACAGTTCTGAAATCCAATATCCTACATGCTATATAACTCTCAGATTATTTCTGTACAAACATCACGCTGTAACCATAACAATCAGTTAGTTCTTCTTCGAGTGATTGTTCATATCCATTCTAGTTAGGTGTGCTCGCGTTGCGCGCACGTTTGTCAGAAGACTTTTTACCCTAGCAACACTCAGCCGGTCGGCTGGGCGCCCCCTGGAGTGGCGCCGCTATGGTACCGGATATATACCCCTGCCAACCCAGCCACCCCTCAGTTCCTTCTTACCGCCCATGTCGGTCGTTGGAATAGTGGAGCGCGGCTTAGCTGACCTCTACTTCCCTAGCTACTCGTAGTTTTCTGACTCTTTATTGTGTATATAGTTAAAATTATAATTAGAGTATTTGTTTATAGCATAGTTAGTCCACTATAGTTAGAGGGGTTCGGGGATTGGCCCCTTCCCCGCACTCGATGCTCGGGCCCATGCCAAGCTCACCGGGTTTCAAATCGTGCTCAGCCTGTCACAAGCCGATGCCAACAGGAGATCCACACGACTCCTGTCTGAAGTGCCTCGGAGAATCGCACCTAACAGCTAAGTGCCCCATCTGCAAGGCTTTCAGCCACGAACAAAAAAGGAGCGGGACATCAGACTTAAACAGCTCCTCATGGAGGTGACTTTCTCCCCTCCACCCTCGGCACCAAGCGCTGGCCAGTCGACTAGCAGAAGCGCCTCCTTGGCACCGGACCATGCCGGTACTGTCAAAGCTTCTCGTCACCGGCCATTGCCGGCTCCGAAGTCGGCTCCATGCAGCTCCCTCTCCCCCAGGTCGAGAAAGGCTAAGATTCCTGCTACCTCTGTGCCGCCCGCACTGCAGCCAGAGAGCATGTCTACGTTGGATCGCCCGGCATCGACACCTGCCGCGGCACCGACAATGTCAGCACTGTCGATTCTGGTCCAACAAGGGCCATCGAGTCCGGCACCTGTGAGCTCCCCGGCACGGACCGCAGTAGAACTGACTATACCATCCACGCCGGAGACGTTCTCAGCGGTGAGGGACCTCATTGCCTTGACAGACTCGACACTGCCTCCACCCCCGGCACCGCCGGTGCGGGTAATACAATTGATAGGCAAACCGGCCTTGATAAGACCATCCTCTGTTGGCACAGCGGACCGGCACTGCTCAAGATCGTGGTCCCGCAGACGTTCCAGGTCCAGATGGCACTCCCACTCCCAATGCCGCTCGCAGTCCCGGCACCTTTCCCCTCCTCGGTACCAGTCGAACTCACGGCACCGGTTGGCATCCCGTTCGCCGGCCCACTACTCTCGGCACCGTTCCAGCTCTCGGCACCGCTCCAGGCACCGTGTCTCCCGTAGCCGACCACGACGCCGAGCTTTGAGATCTTGGTCAACCTCCCGGCACCACTCTGGTTGCAGGTCCCGATCTCACTCCCGGTACTGATATGCTTCTAGGCACCGGTCTCCGATACACAGTGGAATAAGGTCCACTGGAACCTCTACCCTGGGCTTCTCCGCTCCTCCATGGCCATCCAGACACACTTCGGTGTCGTCCCACACAGACAGCTACTGTGCTCAAGACAGCGATTCAGATGTGCCCGGCAGAGTTTTTAAAGAAGCCCAGACCCAGGACCAAGGCCCACATCAGTGGTCCTTTTGGAAGTCTTGGGCATACCACCAGGCCCAAGGCGCTCCAATAGTCCCTTCCCGCTCGGCTCCATCAGAGCACCGGGCACCAGAGGCTACAGCTACTCGTCCTCCTCCGGCCGGAATGGAGGAAGCACTAGTTCACCCATCGGTCTCCCCAGTACTGCTGGAGCAGGAGACGGCCCAAGACCAGGAGATCACACAGGACCCGCTCGTCCCCGGCATTTCCTCCTCTTCCTCTCCGGATGAGGCGGTGGCAGGAACATCCTCCTCGGGCCCTCCTCCAATCGACCTCAGAGCCCATCAGGACCTCCTCAGGAGGGTAGCACTCAACATGAACCTCCAGGTGGAGGAGGTCCCGGAGGTCGAGGGCCCTGTAGTGAGCATTCTGTCAGCAGATACCCCCACCAGAGTGGCCCTACCCTTTATCAGGACCATCCAAGCGAATGCCGACACCTTACGGTAATCCCCAGCCTCCATCCCTCCTGTGGCAAAGGGAGTCGAGCGTAAATACATGGTACCCTCTAGAGGGTACGAGTATTTGTATGTCCACCCTCCTCCCTGCTCACTAGTTGTTCAATCCATCAATGAGAGGGAGTGCCATGGCCAACAGGCGCCAGCCCCAAAGTCAAAAGAGGCTAGGCAAATGGACCTACTCGGCTGCAAAGTTTATTCAGCAGGCGCCCTACAGCTACGGGTGGTGAATCAGCAAGCCCTGCTGAGTGGCTATAATTATAACACCTGATCAGAGGTGGGTAGGTTCACAGACCTACTTCCCCAAGACTCCCACCAGGAATTCGCTGCCTTCTTGGAGGAAGGGAAAAAGGTGGCCAGAACTTCCCTCCAGGCTTCGCTAGATGCGGCCGACTCAGCAGCCAGGAACCTGGCCTCGGGTGTCACCATGAGACGCATCTCCTGGCTACAGGTTTCCAACCTCCCACCAGAGCTGCAGTATACCATCCAAGATTCACCCTTCGATGGTAAAGGTCTCTTCTCAGAAAAGACCGACTCTAGACTGCAGAGCCTGAAGAACAATCGAGTCATCATGCGTTCTTTAGGCATGCATACACCCATGACCCAATGCAGATCTTTCCATCCCCAGACTCACCGCCCGTACTTTATGCCTCGAAATAGACAAGACTTTGGCAGACGGCGCGGGTGGGGTGGGCGTAGACGCCAGTCAGGACCCCAAGGGGGCCAAAACCAAGGTCCCTCCAAATCACCAGCGGGACCTAAGTCTGCCTTTTGAAGGTATGCCCGAGGACAGCATACCAGTTTCAGGCCAGGATTCATCCCCCGCCTTCTCCAATTGTCTTTCCTACTTCCTCCCGGCATGGTCCCAGATAACCTCAGACCTCTGGGTCCTATGCACGGTGAAACACGGATACCACCTCCAATTTGTTTCAACTCCGCCTTCCCACCCTCCAACCCAGTCCCTCTTGCAGGGACTCCTCCTGCAAGAGGTGCGGAAGCTCCTCGCCATGGGAGCATAGAGGAGGTACCAAAAGACGAAAAGGGCAAGGAGTTTTACTCCCGTTATTTCCTGATCCCCAAGTCAAAGGGTGGCCTCAGGCCTATCCTAGACCTGTGAGGACTCAACAAGTTTATGATAAAGTTGAAGTTTCGCATGGTCTCCTTGGGGACCATTATCCCGTCCTTGGATCCTGGAGACTGGTATGCTGCCCTCGATATGAAGGACGCATACTTTCACATCGCCATTTTTCCTCCACACAGGAGATATCTTCGCTTCATAGCCAACCATCACCACTTCCAGTTTACGGTCCTCCCCTTTGGCCTCTCCACGGCCTCAAGGGTGTTTACGAAGTGTATGGCCGCAGCCGCCGCATACCTCCGCCGAAGTTGGATACATGTATTCCCGTATCTGGACGATTGGCTCATCAGAGGAACCTCCAAGACACAAGTCACACAACATGTGGACGTTGTCAGGGACCTATTCGCACGTCTAGGCCTGATGATCAATACGGAAAAATCCACTCTGGTTCCCACACAGAGGTTAGACTTCACAGGAGCTACCCTGGACTCTAGTCTAGCCAAGGCCTACTTACCACAGCCGTGGTTCCAGGCAATGACAACAATCATCCGAGGTCTACAGAACTTCCCGACGACTTCAGCTCACACTTGTCTCAGTCTCCTAGGTCACATGGCTGCCTGCACATTCGTGACCAAATACGCCAGGCTCCGCCTCCGTCCTCTCCAAACTTGGCTCAACTCGATATACCGTCCGGGCAGAGACCCAATAGACATAATAGTCACCATTGCCCCGATCATTCTAGCCTCCCGAGACTGGTGGCTGACCCCCATCCTGGTGTGTGCGGGGCTACCATTCCATCCACCCCAACCCTCGCTGTCCCTGACAACAGACGCGTCATCTCTTGGCTGGGGGGCTCACCTCAGACGCCTCCGTACTCAAGGCCTCTGGTCATCGCAGGAACTGGCGCTTCACATAAATGTCCGAGAGCTGAGAGCGGTCCTCCTGGCGTGCCAGGTGTTTCAGCAACATTTACACGGCCATTGTGTCTCAGTGTTCACAGACAACACAACAGCCATGTATTACATAAACAAGCAGGGAGGGACTCAATCTTTCCCCCTTTGTCAGGAGACCATCCAACACTGGGACTTCTGCATAGCCCACTCGATAGACCTGGCAGTGTCCTTTCCCCGAGGGGTTCGGAACACTCTGGCGGATCGACTGAGCAGATCCTTCCTGTGTCACGAATGGTCAATGAGGCCGGACATTATTCAATTGGTTTTCCAGAAGTGGGGATTTCCCCACATAGACCTGTTCGCCTCCCATGTGAACAGGAAATGCCAGATGTTCTGCTCCTTCCAGGGTCTTTCACCGGGGTCGATCTCGGAGGCATTCCTAATGTCGTGGAAGCACCGGTTGCTTTATGCCTTCCCACCGTTCCCACTGGTTCACAAGGTCCTGCTAAAATTCCGCAGAGACAGAGCGCACCTAATTGTGATTGCACCAGCGTGGCCCAGACAACACTGGTATACCACGCTGCTCGACCTGTCAATAACCAGCCTAATTACCCTGCCACTCCACCCAGACCTCATAACCCAGGACCACGGCAATCTTCGCCACCCAGACCTGCAGGCCCTTCACCTCACAGCGTGGCTGAACCAATCAGAGTTGCGCTGCTCTGCTCCAGTACAAGAAACACTCCTGGGTAGCAGGAAGCCTTCCACTCGGTCAATGTATCTGGCCAAGTGGAAACATTTCTCCTGCTGGTGCGTAACGCAGAATGTTACTCACTCTGAGGCCTTGATCGCTACCATCCTGGACTACCTTTGGTCTCTTAAGCAGCAGAGCCTGGTGGTATCTTCTTTGAGGGTGCACTTGGCAGCCATGTCCACATTCCACCCAGGAGAGAATGGCCGCTCCGTGTTCTCGCACCCTATAGTTACTAGATTTCTCAAGGGTCTGGAGCGCCTATACCCTCAAGTACGCCACCCCGCCCCTACCTGGGACCTCAACCTAGTCCTAAACAGACTTATGCTTCCACCATTTGAGCCGTTGACAACTTGCTCACTGCTATACCTGTCCTGGAAGACAGTTTTCCTCGTAGCCATTACATCAGCCAGACGAGTCTCCGAGCTTCGAGAACCTACGGTAGACCCACCGTATACTGTCTTTCACAAGGATAAGGTACAGTTGCGACCACATCCAGCGTTCCTCCCTAAAGTGGTATCGGCCTTCCATACCAATCAGGACATCTTTCTCTCGGTTTTCTTCCCGAAGCCACATTCATCTCGACGGGAACAATTGCATTCCCCAGATGTCCGTAGGGCACTCGCATTTTATATCGATCAGACAAAGCCCTTCCGTAAATCCCCTCAACTCTTCGTTGCAGTGGCTGACCAGATGAAGGGCCTACCTGTCGCCTCCCAGAGGATGTCCTCGTGGGTGACGGCGTGCATCCGCACGTGCTATGACTTGGCTCATGCTCCCTTGGACCACCTCACTGCACATTCTACCAGGGCTCAGGCTTCATCTGCTGCCTTCCTGGCTCATGTACCAATCCAGGAAATATGTCGTGCAGCTACCTGGTCCTCCGTCCACACCTTTGCTTCTCATTATGCTTTGGTCCAACAGTCTAGAGATGATGCAGCCTTTGGCTCAGCAGTTCTGTACTCTGCCACATCTCACTCCAACCCCACCACCCTAGGTAAGGCTTGGGAATCACCTAACTGGAATGGATATGAGCAATCACTCGAAGAAGAAAAGACGGTTACTCACCTTTGTAACTGTTGTTCTTTGAGATGTGTTGCTCATATCCATTCCAAACCCACCCTCCTTCCTCACTGGCAGAGTAGCCAGCAAGAAGGAACTGAGGGGTGGCTGGGTCGGCAGGGGTATATATCCGGTGCCATAGTGGCGCCACTCCAGGGGGCACCCAGCCGACCTGCCGAGTGTTGCTAGGGTAAAAAGTCTTCCAACGAACGTGCATGCGGCACGCGCACACCTAACTGGAATGGATATGAGCAACACATCTCGAAGAAGAACATTTTACAGATGGGGAACTGAGATATACACAGACTAAGTGACTTGCTCAAGATAGCAGAGCCAGGAACTGACCTCAGAGCTCCTGGAGCTCACTTCAATGCCTTAACCACAAGACCATCTTTTCTCTCTTGCAGCAACTTCCTCCTCCAAAAGTGTGTTCAAAGACGAAACACAGTACCTGGTACATGAGCCCTTACTGACTGTATATTTTGCCCTGTGGATTAGACAGCAGCAATCAGTTTAATAGGATGTGCTGTGGAAACTGTATTGTAGTACTGCATGCTTTGAAGGAAGCTAAAGTTGAAAGCCCCAAAGCAGGTGCTTGGTGAGGAATGAGGGAGGGTTTGTTCTGAACTGAAAGAGAGAGATGACTGGTAAACACAAAACTTAGCACATGCATTTTAAGAGGTGGGTGTGCAAATTGAAGTTTCTCTGGGACTAATTCCAGTAATTCCCTCATAAATATGTTCTTTCTGAACTTGGCAGTATTACAGGCGCCCACTATATTTAATAATGACTTTCTCATGGGTAAATTCTTCAATGTATTAGGCACAAGCAGGCTTTTATTTAACATTAACTGTGGCATATTTTTTCACACATTTTTCTCAAAACTATTCATCATGACCATTGCAAACCAACATCCCCCTTAGTATCAGAGTTCCACCATGTCCTCCTCATAATATCCAGGGTAGCCAAAAATACAGTGCACTTTTCTACTCATGTCATCTTAGTATGGTACTGTAACAGGAGGCAGGGCACTGCCTGGTCCCCAGTGAGCAACTTTTAACTCTAGTTCAACTTCTCTACCATTGCAAAGGGACTATTATATGAAAGATGAGAAAAAAGGATTATAGGAAAGTAGGGCCCATGGCCAGGTTCTTAGGAGTGGGCTGTGTAAGTTTTTCTATTTATTAAAGGGACAATCCCCCTAAAAACTATTTGTGCCTCACCTATATCCAGATTGTAGCATTTCCTGTGGAGTTAAAGATGACAGTAACAAAATAAACAGAACACTTGATATTTCCTGTATCTAAAACATTTCAGTAGAAGTACATCCTCAGTCTGTTTTGATACGTAGAAGTGGCTAGATATGGTGATGGGTATAAAGGTCTAAGTAGATAGACAAATTACTGTCTGGGTGATTCTTAAAGGTTCAGAGGGTTGACTTGGTTTGAAAAAGCATCTGAACATTTGGATGTTTCCTAATAGCATCCTAAATATTTGATATTTCCTACTTCCAGAGAGGAAGGAAATACTGCAACAGCATCCTGTTTCCTGAGATTTTTGAAATTTCTGTTTCTATCCTCAGCTGTAACTGGGAAGCACAGAGCTTCATGTAAATGAAAAAATAATGGAAAAAGACCTCAGCAAAGGTTTGCTTTTCCAGGGTGTTTGGAGAAGCCACAATAAAAAGCCTAAGATTTAGTTCAAGTTTCGACCAAAAATTTAGGTCAATATGAAAAATAGTCCAATGAAAAAGGGACTTACTTGGAGCCTCGACTCACCATTGCCTCTTGTTCTTCATGTAGTCATCTGCACTGGTGCAAAAATCTGTAAATTGCCTCCATTCTGATTGGGTACCATTTTACACCTATCTTCAATATATCTAAATGACAGCACAAGAGGGAAGAACGACATCCTCTTTCCATGTCTGAAATCTATTCTCACTAAAATATCAGGGCAGGGTGGTGGATTTTTGGTTGTGTGTTTTTCGAGTCCTGTACTGAGTGTTATCCTTCCTTGAACAAGATATCAGGTAAAGGCAGGACTGAATAAATCCATTATGGAAGGACAGGGCCCTTTATATTCATGGCTGTTGTTTCTAGAAACAAACAAAATGTTCTTTTCAAAAAGCACCAAGCCTAAAACTTTCCTTGAAGTGTTTCCAGACACCAAAGCATATAGTTTTTCTGAGCCTTAGAATAATGTGTGTGTATATTAGGAACTTTTTTAGTAGAAATCAATATCTTTTTATTTAATATAATAATAATAGATACCTGTTATTTTGTGACAGTCTGTTTGCAAAGGAAAACAGAATTTTGCAGTTACTGCCAAGACAGTATATTATTAGATCTTAATACTTAACTGAGTTTCCTTGCAAACATTGATTTGCTATTGCTGTTGTTACAACTGCTTCCAGGTGGTTGTACAGTTTAAAGAAATATGAAATTAAATTTAGTTCAGGAATGCACTAACACAAAACTATACTTGTTAAATTTATATCTGTCTTGGAAAAGCACTTTAAAGTGAGTCATTTGAATTTACTTCAGAAACGCAAGGCTCAGTTTTACTGGCAGGCTCCTAGATTTTTTTCACAAAAATAACAGGAAGAGAGGCTATCTCTAACCGAAATGTCTCCCCAATTAGAAGTTCCCCTGAGACTTCTCCACAGCCCCTCACAATGAAGCATATCTCCCATTTTTGTCTCCCATTTATCTCTGTTCTACCCAGACTTGATGTTCTCCCACTTTTAGGATAAAATATTACTTACATCAGAAATGCTGCATCCTAGAACTGAAGTAGAAAGGGAAGTCAATACATGCTAAAGAAATGAATACCGCATCTGTTTAGGCTTACTGAACCACTCTTATTTTTCCTGGTGTCCCTTGTTCTGTGTCAGTTATAAGAAGTAAAACAGCAAACTCAAACTGTATGACCTCAATGTTCAAAAGTGATTTTGGATGCCCAATTTTCAGACTCCTTAAAGGAATCTGAATTTTCAAAGGCTGAGGCTCAGCACTTTCTGGATATTAGGCACCTTTGCTGCCCCTTTTACTTCATTTTTCAGGGAGTTAGTCATTCCAGAAATTTTAACATATGCTACTGAAACTTTCACTGGAAAGAATTTATGTTCATCATCCCAACTATATTGCGCCACGGTAGCAGAAAAGAATCCATTGTGCTCATTCAGAGTTTTGGAAGTTTTGCCCAAGTATGGATCAGCAAGATCAAGCCTTTTCTATGTAGTCTATGAATAGGCAGCCACTGAGCAAGTATAGCATCATTATAACAGACGGGCATCATGCATTCAACATCAACAGGGGTATCCTCTTCAGGGAAGCAGAATACAAATAAACTCTTAAATGATAAAAACGGTGCAGGGAGTTTAACCAGGGTTACGTTACCACACCTTTCCTATTCATTGCCCTGTTCGTTGTTTCTGCTAGTACAGGGGATCGGGGTTTCCACTTAAGATCCGTCTCTGAAAATCCTACCAGGGATTGGACTCAGAGTTATCTTTCCTCAGAGAGTGCTAAGCCAAATTCCGCAAACGTGTGTTTTGACAGTCTGTGTGACCTGAACACATTAGATATTCTTTGCTAGCAGTTGCCAGTTGGGATTTTTCATTCTTTTTGTGCTTTTCAAAGATCCATGTGAAAGAGACTTGGTTTAGGGCATTACAAGGGAGACCAATTATAATTAAGGCTATGAGTCGGTCACAGAGGTCATGGATTCTGTGATTTTACGGGACCTCTGCGACTTCAGCCCCCGGGCACTGGGTCTCAGGCTTCAGCCCCAGGATGCCGGGGCTTGGACTTCAATAAATCCATGATTTATCGTTTATTGCCTGTATCCCGTCCATGACTTTTAATAAAAATACCCATGACAAAATCTAAGCCTTAATTATAATTTTCAAACATGTCAAACTTAAACACTTCAGTAAACTGGGGCCTGCTCCTTCAGCCATGACCCATCTTCTGTTTGCAGAGTTACTGAATTCCATGTAATTCCTGGAGTTACTTTTTTCTGTCAACATGAGCAAACTTTTTCTGATATAACTTTCAGTGTTTCCTTCCCACTCTTCGGTTCTCTCCCTCCCATCTCCTCTTTCTCTACTGCTGTGTCTCTTTGCGAATTTCCTAGTCTCTCCCTCATTTATTGGCTTTTTCTCTCTCTGCCCATATTTCTCTCCTGTTCTTGCTCCTCACCTTCCCCCTTCCTTATACCGTCCCCTAATATCCACTATTTCCCCTTCCTGGTCTTTTCTTCACCCTCCCACCTAACTTCCTTTTTCATCCAACCAAGCCCTTTCACTCTCACCCACAAATACACACTGTCATTTTCCTTATGGCCACCTCCTGGCGGCACATGAGAATGTGCTACACTTAGAACTGATGAGAACTAAGAGGTGGGTAGGCAAATGTGAGGCAGCCTTGACTTATTATTCCCTGTCATTCCTCCCCACAGCCTATCCTGCTTTGTGGACATAAAAGCACAGTTGGAGCTAGGAAGCCAGCAGCTGGAGCACTGAGAGTGAGGAAAAGGGGACAGACTTGGCTGCTTTCTCAGCAGTCCCTAAACAGCTCCTAACACCCAGGGAAGGAAATGCAAGGACATTTTTCCTGCCTCCCTGCAGTCTTATTGGTGAGTGACATGTCAGGTGGAGTTGACGGCCTGACTGGTGTCACGGGAAAGATGCAAGCATGGCATCAAATGAGTAACATGTGGAATGTAGGAATTGTACAGACCCCATACTGCAAGATTTATGGCATCACAGACATTACCATTGCAACCAAGTTGGCACGGGTAGAAGCAAAGTGTGAGGCTCTGCTGTTATTACGAAATTATGAATACCTTCAGTAAAAGCAAATGGGAAAGGATTGATGAAATAATAATTTTGTTTATAAACAAAATTCAGTAAATATGAGTTTGCCCCAAGGTTGAAGTCCCCTTTGATGTAGCTTGAATTCAAACCATCCTACTTTTTTTCCCCTCGTCATGGGTTACCTCTGCTCAAAAGCACATCGTGGCTGGTTGGTAGAATCATAGACTCATAGAATATCACGGTTAGAAGAGACCTCAGGAGGTCATCTAGTCCAACTCCCTGCTCAGAGCAGGACCAATCCCCAACTAAATCATCCCAGCCAGGGCTTTGTCAAGCCTGACCTTAAAAACCTCTAAGGAAGGAGATTCCACCACCTCCCTAGGTGACCAATTCCAGTGCTTCACCACCCTCCTAGTGAAAAAGTTTTTCCTAATATCCAGTCTAGATCTCCCCCACTGCAACTTGAGACCATTACTCCTTGTTCTGTCATCTGCTACCACTGAGAAAAGTCTAGATCCATCCTCTTTGGAACCCCCTTTCAGGTAGTTGAAAGCAAGAATGAATGAGGTAGGATGATAATAAGTCACACAACCCCTGTGAAGGACAGAAGGCAGAGACACAGATACAGTAGGCACACGGAGCATTATCATTTCCAATTTACAGATTGAAAAACTGAAACACAAAGACAGCATCCTCATGCAGGTTGTTGACAAAGCTAGATTAGTTACCAAGTGTACGAATGGGGTGTCTTTGCTCTACATACAACATTAAGAATATGAGGCAACTACATGGACAGAGCGGGAAAGAGTTTTATGGCACCTTATAGTCTAACAAACATATTGGAGCATGAGCTTTCGTGGGTGAATACCCACTTTGTTGGATGCATGCTGATGCTCCAATATGTTTGGTAGTCTATAAGGTGCCACAGAACTCTTTGCCGCTTTTACAGATCCAGACTAACAGGGCTACCCTTCTGATACATGGACAGAGTTAAGTTTCAAATAACCGTATTTACTAACTGTACACAAATATACAAGGTTTAACTACATACATACACTGCTGCTCTGCTAGAATTCAGGTGGCTTCTTCAATAGAAGAAAAGAGGCCATTAGATGGCTTCCAAGCTATTTAAAGGGGTACTACTACAACTGACAGGTTTCAGCTCAAATCTGCCTCTATTCCCCCATGTTAAATATAAAACTGAATATATGTATTCTTTTTTATTAGTGCATACCAAAAATATACAGGATGTGCAACATAGTCAAGTTAACATTGCTGGAGTAACCTTAACTTTTGGAACTTCCTAACTTTTTAAATGCTTGATCTCACAATCCTAGTGTTACTTTAATGACAAAATTTTGTTTCCTTTTAAGGTTTGGGCCAATCTTCTACTTTACTGGTATTCTGCATGTATAATCATCTTATTACCTTACTTTTTCAGTTAGTTTCTTACTTTGAATGAATTCTCAAAGGGACAAGATACCTGTTAAAATTTTCAAAAAGCTACAGGTGCTGCTGCTGCAAATAAAAACGGAGCAATTTTGAAGCAGACTGATGACACAAGAATATGTCCGTCTCAGTCGATAGGGAACAGTCAAGGAGATATTTTCACAGACATAGTGTGGTCTCCATTTGCTTAAAAATATTCCTTAGATGTTAGTGGGATTTTCAAGATGAAGAGCTTTGTAAAGGGAAAGAGACAGATGTTTAGATCCTGCTGAAAATGTGCAATTTCTAGACAGCAAGAGAAAATGTACAAACCACATTCAATGTAACAAATCCCACTGTTGGCTAAAATTGCTAAACAGAAATAGAAGGATAAGTGCTGTTGAGATTGCATTCAAGAGCTGTCCGTAAAGTTTTAGATATGAATCTCTGAATTCTGAAACAGCAGAAATGAGCATTTGGTAGGAGCTTTGGACACAAACATGTTTTTCTTCATTTTAATCAGTAGCTAAAGATTCTGCTAAAAAACTGATTTTGATAATAGCTTTATATACTATTCTTACAAGTGCAGACATGTTTGGCAAGCTATATTTTCTAAAAAACACTTTGTAATGATTTTCAGGAATCTTCTCCAGAACACGAGGTCAAAGGCAACTGCCATATAATTTCATTTGCTCTGAACTGGACAGAGTCATGGTATCTCTTAGGATAAGAAATTCAGTGTGCCTTGAAATCTCCTCAAGCAGAAGACACAGTACACAGTCTATTGGGCATTACTTTTGGCCTTGAAGATAGACTGGTCTATAGCTAACATGGAAATCTTAGGGGATTTCGGTCACTTTTGTGCCCTGTGCAGTGAATTAAAGAAATATTTCAAAGTCAGACTTGCCCTCCAGACACAAAAATATATTGGCCATGTCATTAAAGGAAAGTTCTATTGGTTAGAAATCTTATAACTTACAGTTTCATACAAGGAATCTATTGCTTGTCTCCAAATGTAAATATTGGGTATTATGCAACATAATTAACTAATGAAAAAACTGTTAATATATTGGGTTTTTTTTTCCTGCATGGAGCATAATAATACTGACCATGGCATTCTACCAACATATGAAAATTGGATAGAGTAAGCAAATATGAAAGCATCTGTCTTCCTGTTTAATTCAGTAATCATCAAGCTAATCGTGCAGTCATGTAAAACTTTTCCTTTTAATTAAATTTTAACCATCATCTAACAGACAGATTTATGTCACCATTTGTACAGACAAGGCTGGCATGCATGCCCTAGCAAAAGAAAGAGTTGTGTATCTAGTAACATGCATTTTCATCACACATGATCTATTCCTGCTTTCAGGAATTGCAATTATTTGTGTTCCCACATATTAAAGAAGTACATTAACCTTTATATACTGTAATCCCAAAATCTTCCTTGCCGTGTGTAATGAGGCTGACAATTGTGCTGTCATTTGTGAGGGTGGGATATTTTGTAATGTGGATGTTTTGTTCAGTAGGAGTTGGGCTAAGACTATCAAATAGTTCTTACCTGGCGATGCCTTTCACTGACTACCACCCTTAGCTAGATTTGGACTACTGCTGTCTTCGACAGCTATAGGCAAAGCCTCTTGGTCTGAGGCTCCTGGTTGTTTGTATAGCATCAAGTTCTTGTCTTAAAATAAAAAGTCACGCTGGATCAGTTTTGTCTTAATTTTAAGCATGTATGATCGTGGCAGACGTGCTTGGCAATCATTAAATAGGCTCCAGATGGTAGCTTAAAAGTTGACTTTAAAAGTTTTGTAACCTTCAGTTGCACTTCCTTCATGGAGAGCTGCATAGATGCTTGACATGCTCCATTTTGCACCCAGCTCCAGTCTGCAGATAAAATGTTGAGGTTCATCAAGAAGATGGATGATGATGTTATCTTGTCTTGAATTTGCTGCAAGTGAAGTTTGTAATAGTCATCTGTTCACTATTAGCTGAAAAGGTTACAAGGAAAAAATATCCCAGTAAAAGTGTATTTTTTCAGTCCTCTTGAGAACTGAAAAAACTTTTTGACTTGAGTTTCTTATCCGTCATCTGATAAAAATAAATCTATTTATGCAGGATGTTTACTTTTAAGTTATCCTAGTAAAGACTTGAGGTGTTTGTCCTTCTAATGGAGTGCAACTTAACTTTAAGTGTAAAGAGGGATTTTAAAAAAAATAAAAGAAAAAAACAATAGATTTTTACACCATTCGCTATTAGTTATTACAGGGTTTTCAACAGACCTATGCAGATTCAAGCAATAGATTGATTGTTTGCCAAAACCTGTGAGAAAGCTGGTCTTCACTGAAAGCTTTGTAACTTAGGAAATAACTTCTAAAAATTTAGTATAGAATTTCCCATATAACTTCATTTTGAGAAGTTCTTGCTCATCTCGGCTTTAAAAATAGATATTGTTGCCACAGCAAAGCTTCAGTATTCCATCTCCGATACAGATGTATGTGGTGAATGAATATTTGTTTGATTTTTAAAAAAATGGCTTTGACTTCTTTTAGTGTTCTAGCAATAACTTTACTGGCAAGAGTACACACTGAAATGTATCATTGTAAATGAATATGTGTATACACAGTAGAAACCCAATTCTAAAAGCTACAGTCACCCATTTTTAACACCTCTGAATGTTTTGTTGTTCATTTGCCAGTGTAGACAAAGCCTGAGAGGGAGAAAGTGACAGATGTTTATGCATGGGGCACTGAGTGAGTATGTTACTAGCTGGAAAGACAGGCTTGGATTTCTGAACAAGGAAATTGCCTCATGTTATTTGTTTCTACTGGGTTCAGGGAAACAGGACTTTGTGTACATTCTTGTAAATACACAAGACTGCACCCAAGCAATAGCTGACTTGGAAACAACCCAGCAAGGCCTGAATATAGTCTAACTGCTCAGGCAAAAAAGGACAATAATATTTTTAGCCTTGGCAGAATTTGATTATTATATTTTTGTAACTTTGGATAATATTTGGAGGTAGTGCTGACAGCAGGGCTGCAGGAGGCTCCTAGTGCAGCTGACAGTTCCTAGACATGCAAGGGCAAGATAAAGGGAAGGCTGCAGTGCTGCTTGGTGGAGGTGAAACCACGGCCATTTGGGAGGCCACCCTGCTGCTGAATGGCTTCTGCCCAAGGATGCCCTCTGCACTCCCGGCTGATGGGTGAGTGAGCGGAGCCATGATAGTGGGGCTACTGAGGATTACCTACATGGTTGTGGGGCCTGACACTGAATCCTTCTGGGTGTTAGGTGCAAGAGAGACTGTCAGTGTGAACTGTTGTCAATGGATGTATTTTTTCTGTCAATTTCTGTGTCAGGTGAAATCTACATTTACCAATAACTAATTATTTCAGTTGAATCCTGGCAAGCCTAAGTATATGGCTTACACTCCTTTACTGTTAGCCTTTGTTGTACTTCATAGGTGACACAGCTGTTACATCGAGCAGCACTGGCCATGGCTTTTAGCTTTTTATATCAAATATTTAGGCAGCACTGAAACAATTAGCCATGCTCTGCATGCTTTACTTGTACTTGTGAACAGTGTAGCTAGCACAAATATACTTCTGTACATTTTATTTCTGCACAGACTTATATTATGAATCTTTTCTTATGGAAGACTCTGTTGAATTCAGTGTATGGCATGGAAAGGGATCGACTGTAAAAATGCTAAAATAAAATAATAGACATTTAAAATTGCAGAGCCTGTGCAATGCATTCATTTTAAGATGACTATTCATCATAAGGCCTGAACAAATGAAATCAGCTGTATATGCCTGTTTTTTTCTCCTAAGAGGTGGCATGTATCCAAATCTAAGCCTGGCTTTCCACCCTGGGTGAACGCAGTGGAGTTGTCAGAATTGTAATTCGGGGCAGGAATTGATCTGTGCAGCATAAAGAAAAAGGAATTCTTCATTCTATTGGGGCTATTGTGGATTGGGAGTTTTGATATTGATAGTCAAGATTAATTCATTAAGTGTAATTTGAAACTATGGTACAAACATGGTACAAAATTGCCCAGAAGGATGTTAAAGTCAATATAACTGCAGGGTGAGTAATTAGAATTCATTCAACAAGGAAAGTTGCTGGAATCCCAAGATAGAAACCAACATATATTTGGTGGAAATCATAATTTAAGGGATGCATTGTGTAAAATTAGAAGGTAACACTGGTATATGCTTTAAAACTTACTAACTTATATATCTCACTAATACTCCACCTGTGGCTCTCTATTCAGTGCACATATGCTCTCTGTAGCTCTGTTCAGGGCTTTTTTCTTTAAATAAGTACCTGGTTACACAACTACCTGACTTCAATGTTGCAGCTGACCCAAGGGGAAAAAATGTAAATTTAAAATGAAGACACAAAGATTTTCATTCATGCAGGTAGATGGATTCAATCTATCTCTGTGCTGATAGTCAAGGTTATGTGAACTTTTATGCTGATGATTTAACTTTAAGAAAATTTACCTGGTGCCAGTTCAATATAAACATTTCAGGATGTCTGGAGCCTGGTCTACAACAGAGCTCCAGAAAATTTTAAAATTGGTTTAAAGAAGAAGTGGCTATAAAGCTATTCAGAATTAGTGGGGATGTGCAGACCACATTTAATTACCCACCTTTTGTAAAGCACATTGAATATCCTAGGATGAAGGATGCTATACCAGCGTGAAGGGCTGGATTCACAAAAGGACTTGAGTATCTAACTGGCACTTTAGGTTCCTAAATGCCAGAATCAGGCTACACTGGGATTCACAAAACCCTCACTTAGCTGCCTCAGGGCATCTCAGCTGCCCTGACTTTGATATGACTTTTGAATTGTTCACTGATGCATCCGACACTAGATTGGGTACTGTACTGATGCAAACAGAGGAGGACAGCAAGAAGCACCCCGTTGCCTTCCTAAGTAAAAAGCTGTCCCCTACTGAGCAGAATTATTCTGTCATAGAAAAGGAATGCTATGCCATAGTGTGGGCTGTTAAACAACTGAGACCGTACCTCTTTAATAGGAGGTTCAAGATTCTAACAGACCATTCACCCTTAATATGGCTAAACAGGACCAAGGGCACAAACTCAAAACTGCTACGCTAGAGCCTGGTCCTGCAGTATTTAACATGGAGACTGTACACATTAAAGGGAAGAAAAACATGGTAGCTGATGCCCTGTCTAGAAAAGAGGACATGGGGCATACAGCCTCTGCATTGGTCAGTGACCAATCCTCTGGCAGTAACCTCTGGGGGTAGGTGTGACATATACTCCATATTCTTTATCTTTCAATTCCAGGACTTGCTTCTGGATTTCCATGGCCCTCTTGTGGTCTGCTTTCCAGCTGGCTGCCTCTGCTTCAGTTTCTATCTGTTTAAGTTCCATCTGTCTCTTATTCATCCTTTCATTTTCTTCCCCTCGCAACCTGTGCAGCTCCAACTTTTTGATAACTTCACTTTCACCCATTTCCCTACTTTTCTGTCCCTACTTCTCTTTCCTGAAATAAGCAAACAGAAAATAACAAACCAGTAACCACTTTGTCTGTTCTGTAACCACCACACTTAAAACTCACTCAAAACCACCATCAGTGTTTTAGGGCAATAAGCTATGCACATGATCCTGCTCGACTACGCCACTGTAACAGTGCTTTAGTGGGTCACAACTGAGGATACCAAATTCAGGACAAACTGTTGAGAAATAGGGCAGATATACCCCAAGACTGGTGGCTAATCTCCCCATAGGATATACCAACCCAGCAACAAAATTAAATTTCTGTTTCACCACGGTGGCTAACAGGAAAACATAAAGGCATTCCAGTTCTTATATCACCACCAAAAACACTGGATTCAGAGATGAGTGGTTCTTTACAACCAGTCTCATCAAATAATAGGTTCTTCTGATCCCAAAGGACCAGCCATACACCCAGGTCAATGTATAACTTAGATCTTACCCAAAAATAACTCTGATACCAATCCTTTAGTATCTAAAATATAAAGGTTTGAAGAAAGAAAGAACGAACGAACGAATGAAAGAAAGAAGAGAGTTAAAATGGGTTAAAGGAATCAAGTACATGCAGTAATGGCAAACTTCTTGGTTCAGGCTTGTAGCAGTGATGGAATAAACCGCTGTCTTAAGTCAAGTCTCTGGAATACGTCCACAGCTTGGATGGGTCATTCAGTCCTTTGTTCAGAGCTTCAGTTCGTAGCGAACTTCCTCCAGAGGTAAGAAGCAGGATTGAAGACTAAATGGAGGTGTTTCCAGGGCCTTTTATAGCTTTTGCTATGTGGAGGGCATCTCATTGTTCTTACTGTGGAAAATTACAGCAACAAGATGGTGTTTGGAGTCACATGGGCAAGTCACATGTTCATGCCCAGTTTCACTCAGTCATGGCAGCACGTTTACATAACAGTCCACTCAGTGTAGCTGGGCATCTTCCGTGGTTCACTGTCAACCAAGTGTTTCTTGTTGATCCACTTAATTTGAATAGTCTCTCCAAGATGTGCTGGCTAACTACCTTGTGGGCGGTACTCCAGGAACAAACATTTGAAATCCAAGTATAGAGACAATACTGATAACTTCAAATACAAAAATGATACATGCATACAGATAGCATAATCATAAGCAGCAAATAATAACCTTTGCACAGATGCTTTACTTGACAACCTTTGTACAAGAGTTGCTGCAAATATATAACAGTGGTTGCAACAATGATCTAGATCATCATATTTTAATCAGATATTCAGCCCCTAAATTTTGCAGTATAAGTTCCCGAGACACTTGTGTTTCTGCAGACCCCACCAAATGTCTGGATGCCTCCGCCCCAGAGCAATGTACAAACCAGGAGACGTTAGGAGTTCCTCCACCTAACTCATCTGCAGGACCCAATCCAGGAGGTGTAGTCAGATGTCACCTATGGGACTGGGCTCTTACAGGTAAGCTTACACAAAATGGCCAGGGGGAGGAAGGTGACCTCTCTCATAACCTTTAGCCCAGTAGTTAGGGTTGTGACATTGTACTCTATATGATTTTATAAATATATGCTAATGAGTGAATATAATGTAACTGGAATATGCTTCATGCTAAAAGTCTCTTGTAAGGTATCATTACAAAACTTATAATCTACTGAGTGTGGTCATCCTATTTGTATAAATGTATCACTCTTGTATCTGAGATTAGAAATATGAAATATAACTCTGAGGGCCTATTGTAATTATGCAAAGTGTGGGCCACTAATGGTGATTTGGAATCTTAGTGGCTCCCATTAACCAGGACAATTGACTGTAGATGGCTCTATTTGTAGGCAAGCTTCCTGTGAGTCAGGCTGGGAGGAATGAAGGCTTGGGGGTCTTACAGTGACATGTGATCATGTCACACGAACTGGAATCCATCTTCAACCTGGTGCTTTTCGATTGAGAAGAGGGATGGGAATCCTTTGTCCCACTGGGTTCCTGCCTTATGCAGAGATATATAAATGGGTGGAACAGGAAAGAGGGAGAGCTATTATGAAGAATCTCCTAGCTACCACCTGAGCTGGAACAAGAGATGTACCAGGGGAAAGAATTGTACCCAGGCCTGGAAGGTGTCTAATCTGAGGAAAAAACTTACTGAAGAATCTCTGAGGGTGAGATTATCTGTACTCAGTTTGATTAGACATAGATTTGCGCGTTTTATTTTATTTTGCTTGGTGACTTACTTTGTTCAGTTTGTTACGACTTGGAGCAACTTACATCCTACTTTCTGTATTTAATAAAATCACTTTTTACTTATTAATTAACCCAGAGTATGTATTAGTACCTGCGGGGGGGGGGGGCGGGAGGGCGGGGAACAGCTATGCATCTCTCTCTATCAGTGTTATAAAGGGCGAACAATTTATGAGTTACCCTGTATAAAGCTTACACAGGGTAAAACGCATTTATTTGGGTTTAAACCCCACTGGGAATTGGGCACCGGAGTGTTAAAGACAAGAACACTTCTGCTTTCATGAAAGCCTATAGCTGTTAGGTGATGTGATTCAGACCTGGGTCTGGGTTTGCAGCAGGCTAGTGATACTGGCTCAAACCAGGCAAGGCACTGAAGTCCTAAGCTGATAGGGCAGGAAAGCAGGGGCAGAAGTAGTCTTGGCACATCAGGTGGCAGCTCCCAGGGGGGTTCTGTGATCCAACCCGTCATAAGGATACTTGCCTGGAACGTGGGAGACCTATGGTTAAAGTGTCCCCCTCCACCTGAGGGGAAGAAGGGATTTGAACAGGGGTCTCACAACTATCAAGTGAATGCTCTAACCACTGGGCTGTGGGATAGTCTAATATGAAACTCCCTCAGTCTCTCCCACTGAAACTGTTCCACTGTGACTAGCCAATTTTAAAAATTCAGTGGTGCAGGAAGACAGGATCCTGGGTCTCCCACCTCCCAGGTGAGTGCTCTAATCTCTCTCTCTCGCTCTCTCTCTCTCTCTCTCTCACCCAGTGTTGAAGCTGTTGCACTGTAGATAAACAATGAAAGAATCATTGGGACAGAGAGAGGCCACCAACAGCCCTGCCTCCCTGCATCTCCTGGGCTTCTTGCTAAAACAATGTGGTGCCTAACACCAAGAGATGGTTTGTAGCTGAGAAGCCCAAGCAGAGATAGGCACCTCCCTGCAGCCCAGGATTGAGTGTCTATCTCTGAGAGATGGATGGGACTTAGCACACCCCCTTCAGCTTGGCACCTCCCATTGGCTAGTTTAGGCCAGGAGCCT
The DNA here is from genome assembly GCF_025201925.1 of Gopherus flavomarginatus. NCBI lineage: Eukaryota > Metazoa > Chordata > Testudines > Testudinidae > Gopherus > Gopherus flavomarginatus. The sequence continues at coordinate 219,508,317 of NC_066618.1, read as the reverse complement.
CCAAGTGTGCAGGCTTTTGTTCATCCCCTATTCTTAGGTCCCTGTATCTCCCCACTTCTTGTATGGAGAGTCTACCTAACTCAAGCTTTGTGACTCTCGGTGCTTTTCTAGGTGCCCCAAAGTTAAAAAGGGTTACACTGAGCACCACCATGCATAAATTACATGGTGAATCAAAGTGTACAACTCCCACTGTTCTCGAGGAGAGTCTATTCATTGATTCCAGTGGGAGTGTGTTCAGTCCTTTATACTGTAATAACATTTCCACATAACCTTTGCATTTCTTTAAGACTTTTTTTAAAATAAAAGAACAAAGAATTTATGATCAAGCACTGCATAATCTACTCTACACACATCATCAAATGCCAACCTTTCACATTTTAGGGGAGTTGCCTAGCTAGGCATTAACTTTTGTTGTAATTCAGCTGTGGAGAGTAAGAGAAAGTTTTATAAGCCAAGAAAATAAAAATTATGAAAAAGAAAAAAGTAGGAATGATAAACAAGGAGGCAGTTTTAGCCTATTATCACTCTGATCTGGTCAGTACGTCGATCTCAGAAAATACGGAATTCTAAATAATGCATTTTTATTTCTATGGTCTGTGAGTGAAACAGAGGCTTGGCTAATCAGGCAAAATCCATCTCCCAAACTAGGCAGCGAGGTTGCAGCATAGTCCCCTTTGGCAACTACTCCAACCTACAGGCTGGAATACCATAGTCCTTCGGTTTTATTAGAGTGTATTTGCGGATCCTGTGTCCCTTCACTGGGCTGGCAACAGGCTTGTCTCCAATGTTGCCATCTGTGCCAGCGTATATGGAGCTGGCACATGTCTGCTGCATAGCCACTCATTACCCCTCTCTCTGTGAATTTTACCATATGGGCTAGATCCTGGTCCCACTGAAGTAGCTCAAGGTTTTTTACACTGATTTCAGTAGTGCCAAATTTGGTAATAAAAACATCCCATATACGTAGTATTCTGTAATATACTATAATTTTTGTGGCTTTCTACGACTCCATTCACTGAAGTACCTCTTATCAAATTAAACTTCATGTTCAAATTGCAATAAAACAGTCACATTTGCCCCAAACTTCTGTTTTATCACCGTTATGTATAAGACTGACAAGATACACTTTTATAAAAGTATTTCCTCTGATTACTTCCTTCAGGTTTCATTAGAGCATGTTCCTGCATTAATTAAGATGTTTCATTTTACTGTTTATGACTGCTTCCCCTAACACAAACAACTGTAGCTTGGTTTTAGAAAGAAAGGTTTATATGATTTCCAATAATTGCCTTAAGTGACAGCAGCCACCATTACTAGCTCACTACATCTGCAATGTTACTGGACTCTATGTGCATGTCTCACTTTTAATTGAATTTCTACATGCTTCTATGATTTTTCCTTTGGTCTGATAATTAATTTCTTCATTCCCTGCTCAGGTTTTCATGTTCACACACTAATTGTCTTTCTCAGGCTCCTGCGGTGTTGTGTATCCCTTAACCTTGTCTCAGAGTCAGAGTTGTCTTCAGAATATTTTGATTTTTAACTTGGGGCCAGAGTCTGCTCTCCCAAACCGTGTATATCTAAAGCAGGGGTTGACAACTTCTGGTACATGGTTTGCCAGGGTAAGCACCCTGGCGGGCCGGGCCAGTTTGTTCACCTGCCATGTCTGCAGGTTTGGCCAATCATGGCTCCCACTGGCTGCGGTTCACCGCTCCAGGCCAATGGGGGTGGCGGGAAGCAGTGCGGGCCGACGGATGTGCTGGCCGTGGCTTCCTGCCACCCCCATTGGCCTGGAGTGGCTAACCATGGCCAGTGGGAGCTGCAATCGGCTGAACCTGCAGATGCGGCAGGTAAACAAACTGGCCCAGCCTGCCAGGGTGCTTACACTGGCAAGCCACATGGCAGAGGTTGCCGACCCCTGATCTAGAGTTCCCCCATCAGCTTCAATGGAATTACTCTGGATTTACACTGATGGTGTGATCAAGAGCAGAATCTGGCCCTCAGTTGGAAATGAACTGCTTTTTCCCTTCTATGCAGCTCCTGCCATTATCTAGTAGGGTTCTGCTAACGCATCTTGGGAAATTCTTGACTGTTCTGCATGATTACACCAAAAAGTAGAGCTAAAATGCAGGAAACAATTGCAATACTTGTTATTTTATTTCTTCTGCCTTCCAAATGATTGCAGTGAACTTGGTACCTAAGAGAAAGGCAGTGTGACTAAAGGTTTAGTTCACTTCTCTAGAAAGAATGGCTAAATTTAAATTCAGCGGGTCTCGTCTGCCTGGCCAGCTTCTATTTCTTCTTGTATGCCTGAGGAACTGCTCATTCACTGCTTGATTTAGGGACTAAAAAGACATTTACAAATAATCATAGGGCCTATGCTTCCCTCTATTAAACAACAGTTAGGAGCACAGGAACAACTAGTCATACTGAAAATTGGCAGCAAGGAACAGACAGCTATATGGTCTGATCCAATGGCACAATATATCAGCCACCAGCCTCTTTGCAGCAACTACACGGCTGACCCATTATGCAGTACCCAGGGGTCTGGCCTGCCTGTGTGGGAGGGGCCATGGGCTAGCGACTCACAGCATTGTCAACCTGGAAAAAGTTAGGCCACAGTTTTGGCAGTATTAACTTTCTCTGCACTAGAATTGCCAATTCTCATGCCGAAGAATTAGGGACGCGTTTGAACAAATCCGTTACAAAATACTTAATGTAACTTGTTTGTTAATGTAACTTCACACAAAGAACTGAAAATTACATCTACTGCAATTACATATAAATTTCTGAACAATGTACATCAGTAAGTACTGAAAGATACATCTATATAAATGGAAATTAAAGATATGAAAATCATTAAATGTCTGATCGGCAATTAATAACACATTTCAAGCTCTGAAAAATATCAGATACTAGTTCTCTTGCAACACCAGGTGATTCATATTGTATAAGGCAGACTATTCAAGTTATCCAGGAACAACCATAGAGTTAGGTAGTTACCTTAGTACCTTTAGTACCTTAAACACACTTCTGTCAAATGTCTTCCCTATCTATTGTTAAATGCAACACCTGAAATTACTCCTGCTGATCGGTACTAGAGAAGTGATTTTCTCTGTTTTTTCAGTTTGCGTAGTTTTTTCACTTAAAGATGAGAAACCTATTTACGCAAAAAAATTTCACCAAGGAAGACACGGAAAATCAGCCCCTTGCCCTTCTGTGGAAGGTCATGACAATGAGAAAGTCAACCATGGCTGGAAAGAAAGATTGGTAAGAAATTTACTTTGAACAAAAACTGTAGCTTATGATGTTTAGTCTTAGCCACTGAAAAGCATATTTTGTTTTGTTTTACTTGTAACACTTTCTATCTTCATTCCTCTATATTTTAACTCACTTAATCCTATGTACATTTTTGTTACTTTTTTAATTGTTACTATAAACCAATTCAGTGCCGTGTTTGAAGGGAAGTGTTTATTTACGCCAGTTAAGTTAATAAGATGTAATATACTTTTGTTTCTTTCAAGGAGCAACAACACATTATTTCTCTGAGTGATCCAGGTGAGGGCTGGACACATCAGGCACACGGTTTGGGGGAAATTTGGGACTGGGAGTGTGTTGGAGTCACCTTGTCAGTTGTAACCAAAGCTGGTGGAAGCCAGAGGAGGGCTGTAGACAGGCTGGTGGAGTCAGGGTTGCTGAATCATGGCTGGCTACATCGTACACAGACACTTAAGATATGACCTGCATGCTTGTTGCTGAATTGTGAGTGTCCCAGGCAGAGATCTACAGTAGGAAAGCATTGTGAGGCACTCACGATTACAAGGTAAGAAGTGACAACCCTTCAGTGGTCTGGATTGCAACTCAGTTGATGACATAGTCCCTAAATGCATGACTTTGCACTATTAAATTCCATCCCATTGCTATTACTCCAGTTTTCAAGGTTATCCAAATCTTGTAGTTGAATATTATGGTGTCCCCTATATTGGCAATACCTCCCAACTTTGTGTCATTTGCACACTTTATTAGCACACTCCCACTTTTTGTGCCACGGTCATTAATGAAAATGTTAAATAAGATTGGTCCCAAAACTGATCGTTGAGAAACTCCATTGGTAACCTTCCTCCAGTCTAACAGTTCACCCTTCAGCATGACCTGTTTTAGTCTTTCCTTTATCCACTTTCAATTCTCATATTAATCCACATCTCCTCCAATTTAACTAATACTTTCCCAAAGGGAACTATTTTAAATGCTTTATTGAAAGCCAGGTAGATCTACTGAATTTCGTTTGTCAGAGACCAACCTGATCTCTATCTTTTGTAAAAATCATGTTGTATTTTATCCCAATTACCATTTACCACTATGGCCTTAACTACTCTCTTTTTCAAGATCTATTCTAAAACCTTGCAAACAACTGAGGTCAAACAGGCCTGTAGTTTCCCAGATCACTTTTTTCCCTTTCTTAAATATAGGTACTATATTTGAAGTTCTCCAGTCATATGGTATGACATCCCCCCTCCATGTTTTCAGATTCATTAAAATCCTTGCTATTGGGCTTGCAATTTCATGTGCCAATACCTTTATCTGGGGCCCACTGAGTTGGTTGAGTTTAGCTTTCACCTCAGATGTGGTCATTTCTACTTCCATATCCTTATTCCCATTAGCCACTCTGCCCCAAGTTCCTCATTACCCTTATTAAAAACTGAGGCAAAGTATTCATTTAGGCATTAGACCATACCTAGATTATTTTTAATCCCCACCCCATCCTCAGTGTTTAGCAGCCCCCCTTTTTCTTTCCTTGCTTTCTTTTTATTTATATGGCTGAGAAATCTTTTACTATTGTTTTAATTCCATTTGCAATGTCCAACTCTGCTTGGCTTTTTGCAGTTCTCATTATTTTTAATTCTCACTTTTCCCCTATACTTTATGATCTCCAAGAGATAGCTTTCCTTGTTGATCCATCCCATCCTCTATTCCTTGTAGGCTTTCTGCTTTCTCTTAACCTGTTTGAGATGCTTGTTCATCCAGTTTGGTCTGCAACCTTTCCCTACAATTTTTTCCCCTTGCTTGGGATGTAGGCTTCAGATAGCTTTTGCATCTTTGACTTAAAGTAATTTCAAGCCACCTTTACATTTAAATCCTTAAATTCTTCAGTCCAGTCCACTTCCCTAACTAATTTCCTTGATTTTCTTTGAGTTTGCCCTTTTGAAATCAAGGACCCTCTTGTGGATCTATTTGTTTTGTTTTGTTTCATTGATCCTTCCATTTGATTTAAGCTGAATTAACTCATGATCACTTGAGCCAAGATTGTTCTCTAACCAGTTCTTCTGATGTTCTTGCTGCTTACAAATAGTAAATCTAAAATGGCATCACTTTTTGTTTGTTCGGTGATTATTTGGTGAAGAAATCGGTCAGCTGTCATATCCAGGAATATCTGAAGCCCGCTATTATTAGTTGCACTTGGAATATATTTGGCCCTCTTTGGTTGCTTTGAAATCTCTGTTGATGTTACAAAGTCATCCTAACACCCTTGTCTCGGGGATCTGGCAACTACCAGGGCATGTGATGTAATTAATGCAGGTGTTGTATACAAGACAAAATTATTATATAAGGCAAATTTCAAATACAATTTGCAGGACTGGGACCGAAAACCTGATCCACCATCAGCTCCTAAACACAAACATCTGCTGCAGCTGAAGAAGCCTTGTCTGCTGCTAGTAGTAGATCTGTAGTCCTTTTTCTATGACCTAAGCCACAAGAGGGCTACATTACTTACAAATGCAAAGCATTAATAGATGCCTGTGCTATATGTACCATTTTAAAAGGTGAAAAGTAATTTCCCAGGAACTGAGGAAAGCTGGTGTCCCCCCTAAAATCTGTTTAAGACAAACAACATGACTCCTGTTTACTAAACATTGTTTAGTTATGTTGTGACGTTATTGATATTCCCTGGAACCATAAAGAACATGGTTGCAACCAAGGTCCTGTAGTGGCAGCAAATCTTATGTAAAGGGGTCATATAAGGTGTCTAAGACCAGGTTATGGGTACCTGGTTATGATTATGCTGTCTATATGTATGAATCATTTTGTAGTTGAAGTTATGAATATTGGCTCTATACTGTCTGTATTTCAAATTTGTGCTGTGCTTCTGGGAAACACCCCAGACAAGTTGGTGTTAGCTCTGCCTAGCCTGCTTGATGGCCCATTAAGGACCATCAGCTATACAACTGACCCACTGAGAGAAGGCAGATACGCCTTGTAACTCAGCAAAGTATGCAGGGACTGGCCCATGTGACTACAGACTCCATTTTGCTGTAATTTTCCACAGTAAGAACAAAGACGTGTTCTTACACCTGGTAAAGCCTATAAAAGGCTGATGCCTCATCTCCATCTTGTCTTCAATCCTGCTTCTTACCTCTGGAGGAACTTTGCTACAAACTGAAGCTCTGAACAAAGGACTGGTTGACCCATCTCAGCTGTGGATGTACTCCAGAGACTTGATTTAAACCTGCAGGTTACTCCATCACTGCTAAAAGCCTGACCTAAGAACTTTGTCATTACTGTATGTAATTGATTCCATTTAACCAATTCTAGCTCTCATATATATCTTTTTCCTTTTACAAATAAACCTTTAGATTTTAGATTCTAAAGGATTGGCAACAGCGTGATTTGTGGGTAAGATCTGATGTGTATATTGACCTGGGTCTGGGGCTTGATCCTTTGGGATTGAGAGAACCTTTTTCTTTTATTGGGGTGTTGGTTTTCATAACCATTCACCCCTAGGACGAGTTGGTCTGCTGGTGGTACTAGGAAACTGGAGTGTCTAACGGAATTGCTTGTGTGACTGGTGGTTAGCCAGTGGGGTGAATCCAAAGTCCTCTTAGTCTGGCTGATTTGATTTGCCTTAGAGGTGGAAAAACCCCAGCCTTGGGCTGTAACTGCCCTGTTTAAGTGATTGGTCCTGAATTGGCACTCTCAGTTGCATCCCATCAGAACCGCATCATCACATATGTACATTTAATAAAAGAATAGTACTAAACAATTTAAACATCATTTTTCCTGTAAGTTGAGTTGGCTGCTGGTTGCTGTTAACAGGCTAGCAGTGTTTGTCTGAAATGCCCTTGTTAGCAGGTTTTGCTGTTGCTTGGGGATACTAAGCAGATTCTGCTGTTTCATTGAGACAGGTGGCTAGTGACCCATCTGAAAAGAAGGAAAGTGGAAATGGTAGTCTATAGAAGGATAACCTACAGTATGGGATGAACATTTATGACATAGAAACCCCGGAGCAGCCAGGGGTGAGAAGATAGGTTGAGCTGAGCTGAGCTTAATGTTGTGTTAGTATGAATTTCTGTGTTAAAATCAAATTTCAGGAAGGGGAAGAATTTGGATTCTATGTACTGTGTGAACAGTTTCTATCTTTGGTACTTTTATAAGGCCCCCTCACTTTTGTTTAAGTTCCTCACATTTTTAATGTATTTATATTCACAACACTCTTGTGAGGTAGAGAAGTACTATTCCCATTCCACATGCGGGGGAATAGAGGCATAAAGAGGCTCAGTGACTTGCTCAAGATCAGAGAGAAAGTCTGTGAAAGAGCTAAGAATTGATGTTTGAGAGCAGGTTGCAAATGACACTCACTAATAATGATTTATGACTGTATTTTGCAGCATACTTGATATTTTATGAACTGGGGAGCCTGAAAATGTATATAACTGTTTGTTTGCTTTTAAACACAATATTTAAAGAATCTCTTCACATCAAAGCTTAAAAGAGCTTATAAAAAACAAAGCTCCACAGTCTGACTGCGCTGACATGAACAGAAAATGATAAGAAACTGGTGTCAAGAATGTACATAATGCAAAATCTGATGTCAGTGAAAAAGAATAAGAGAAGTCAATAAAAAAAATCCTGTTACTTTAATCCACTGTTTGAAGTTTAAAGAGGATTTCATCAGTGCTATTCTTTACAGATGACCTGGAAATCAAAACAAAACACAAAACCCACAAACAAACAAACAAACAAAACAGAATATATTTGTAAAACTGCAAGTGTTTGCCTACAAAACTTGACCATTGTATTTTGACTGCATCTGAGAAAATTGCAGTAGAAAGTGTCCAGTAATGGGGTGTCTGTAGTGTCCAAAGCTTCTATTGAGGACATTCATGGTTAACCTGGGCCCACAGTGATGTTTAACTTACAAATCTATAGTCATTTCTACATTATAGGATGTGCATTTTGAGTCCACTTCAAGGAATAATATTTATGTTAAAAATGCAAATTTATCTCAAATTAAGTGTCAGTGTTTGCTCCAAAGATTGTAAAGCTTTTCCAATGTTTAGCTGAACGTTTAGCTTTGAGCAACTAGTATTGTATTCACAAAACCAGAAAAAGTATTAAGTAAAAATACATTTTCCTTTACTCCTTAGCTGCTTTTGTAAATAAGGGATTTATCTGAATATTACAAAGCAACAGAGACGGTAAAGCCTCGTTGTGTCCAAGGTTTGGTGAAACTCCCAAACTGAGTTTAGGGTTTACAAAACTAGCTTGAGTAGGTGAACCTTTCTCCCCACCATCCCCTCTACAGATTATCTGGATAGTATTACGGTGCCCATCACAGTCAGTGGTATATGAGCTCTAAAATAAATTAAAAACACATTCAAATAAAATGTGCGCACATGCTTAAATAAAACACTCAGTCTGTAAGAACATGATTTCCTGGATAAGGATGGAGTGAGGCACATTCTTAAGTGCTTTCATGAACTGGGGTCAGATTGCATTTTCCTCCCTTTCTTCGTGTAGCATTGTGAGGGTGTTATTGGTAAATGGTATGTTTTCTCTATGGATAGTTTTTTGGGGGGAGGAAAGCTATGGGTCAGGTGTTTTATTTATTCTGAAGATGGAGCAATGCAGAATCATTATACTGTCTGGCAGAAGGGGAGTTCATTAGTCATGGGTCTGCTGCCAAGAAAACCTATAATACGAGTATCAGAGGGTGGCCGTGTTAGTCTGGATCTGTAAAAGCAGCAAAGAATCCTGTGGCACCTTATAGACTAACAGACGTTTTGGAGCATGAGCTTTCGTGGGTGAATACCCACTTCCTCACATGCATGCATCTGAGGAAGTGGGTATTCACCCACGAAAGCTCATGCTCCAAAACGTCTGTTAGTCTATAAGGTGCCACAGGATTCTTTGCTGCTATAATACGAGGAGGCTCAGACAGTTCCAGCATCTCTGATGAATGCAGCTGTTGTGGTAGGTCATGGAAAGGGAGATGGTGTTTGAGATAGCTGGACTCCAGGCCACTGATGCCTTTGAAGACTGGGGCCTTACATTAGATCCATTAATGGACGGAGAACCATTGCAGCATCAGAGCAGGGGGTGATGTTTCTTTAATCACGCTTTGCTGCTCTGAAAGCAAGCTGCTTCACATATCAACTAGAGTTGCTTCATGGCATTCACTTTCAGCTCCTGGTACATCATGCTCCAACAGTTGATGCTGCAGGAAATACATAGCCAGGTTTGCATTTGACAGAAAGGGACTGAGCTGAAAATGGTAGAAAATGTTTCTGGCAGTCAGCACTATCTCTACATGGAGCTGAAGACTGAACCGCCCCATCAGTGGGCCAGCTCTTCAAAACCTTCTCCTCTATGCCACCAGCATCACCTCTGTCTTGCCCAGACTTAGGTCATGTCTACACTTCAGGGGAAATTCAGTCTAAGCTGTGCAATTTGAGTTATGTGAATAGTGTAACTCAAATCGACGTAGCTTAGATCTACTTATCGCGGGGTTCACACTACGCGATGTCGATGGGAGACGCTCTCCTGTCAACTCTCCTTACTCTTCTCAATCTGGTGGAGTACAGGAGTTGGCGGGAGAGCAATCTGAGGTCGATTTAGCAGGTCTTCACTAGATCCGCTAAATCGACCACCGATCCATCGATCACTGCTCTTCGATCCCCCGGTAAGTGTAGATAAGCAAGTGCTTAGAATATCTTGTTGTAGCACTGGGAAAGCTAGCTTGTAATGATGGCTGTGTTTGCTATGAAGGAGATATGAAGTCCAGTATCAATGCATGCTCCTGGCACTTAAGTGCCTTTTGCCTCACAATCTCTTGTAGGAATTTTGAATATATCAGGACAAGCACAGGACGGAGCCAATATGGAATTGTACACAACACTCTCTGAGGTCTGTCTGAGACAATAGGGTGCAATTTGGTCTGTCCCTGTCAGATCTCAGGCAAATCGGAAACACATCATGGCCAACTTTGTCAGAGGTGAGGGTGGGGATGGGGGCACAGAGGGTCATGTGCTTCCCTCCCTCAGGTTTCTCCCAGGGTTTACATATATATATTTTGTGGGGAGTGGGTTCAAAATACATGAGTGCACCATATTTCAAAACAGACACCAGCAATAGCAAGCTGCGCTCCCTTTGTCCTCCCCCTTTGCAGGCCTGGCTCACACTGGCGCTGACCCAGAGCGACCCTCCAGCCAGGCCAACGGGCCACATGTTGGGGGAAAATTCCGCACCTGCCCAAGGACTGCAGAGCTGGGCCTTCCAGAGGGTCGCTGCTAACCTGTGGGGCCAGCTGCATGCCCCAGTGTTTGTTTGGGTCTTGTACAGAGGAGGGTGGAGGGATTTTACCAGGGCCACGGCATGGCTAATGTGCAGGATCCCCCAGGTGGCTGTAAAAGTTACTGGTAGTCCCCCTAGCAGCCAGTAGGGAAAAGCAAAAGCCCTATGTACACAGTAACCTAAACTTTTAAATTATCTTTTCTTTTCTGCCTCAAAGCAAAAAAAAACTTGCTTCAAACCAGTTTTTACTAACCAAATAACAGAGTGCGGGGTTTAATACCTACCAATCAAGTTAACACGCAAGGGTCTTTGTCTAAAAATGTATAAAAGGCTTGTAAAATTTGTATAAAACAAAGTCTTTATACCAAGATGCAAGGCTCTCCTTTTTTTCTGCAAAATAAAGCATCTTTTCCTTATTCCTGTCAGGCTGTTATTGGCTCTCAGCTAGGCAGACCCAATATTTCGGTAACAGTTTCTGGCGACCCAGATGGGACTCTCCTAGCTCGGACAACGGACTCCGGATGGCTACGGCGAACTAGGAGCGGCACCACTGGGGTGTTTAGCCCCTCTTCTTCACTTTACCGCGGCCCCTGGGGTTCGTGCTCCGATAAGGTGAGCCCTAATAAAATAAAAAAACGCTATCTGGTTCTGGTTCACTATCTGGTTCTGGTTCTGTTGTTTTGGTTAACCAGTTACTGTTTTTCTGCTGTATACATTTGGGCGTTAGGTGTGTGGGCTGAACTAAACCTCTCGTTCGTAATTGCTCAGGGTGAAAGCCATAGCGTGCAAGAAAGCTCTGAGGTCGAATTAGAATCCTTCTGTCCCGTGTCTGTAGCGGTCAATGTAATAAAGGTAAAAAATTCTGAATTAAACCATAATTCCCTCTGCTCTCTGTGTAATTCTCTGTTTAAATGTCAAAAAACAAATGGGTGGGTCTCAAAAAAACCCCTCTAAAAACAGCCCTTTAAATTATATGTTAAGTAAATGGCCCCTGCCCGGTGTTCAAAAAAGGGATGTCAAGGAAGCGCTTTTTACAACTTTGCACCCAGAACTGGCCAGCCCTGGGAACTGCATGGCCCAAGTTTGGCTCCTTTAATATTCCAACTCATTTAACCCCTTTGCACCTAATATTAAAGAATCAGGCACCAGGTCAAATAAACTATTGTTTTTTGTGGAACAATAAGGCTCATCGTCGCTTAAAAAAGGTACAAATCCAGCTCATAATCCTAATTTGCAAAACATGGGCCAACTTTTAAATTGCCTACTGCACACACACAAAAAAAAAAAAAAAACGGGTCCTAAGGGGGGCCCAGGAGGCTGCGAAGGCTGCCGGTGACGGGCGCAATATTACAGCTCTCACTAACCCTACTCAATGAAACCCAAATAATTCAGCCCACCAGGCAAACTTAAAAAAATTTCTAAACTATATTTTAACAAATATAAAACAAGCCCAAAAAACCCCTGTAAATTGGTCTAAGGTCCATAATACTGTGCAAGGGAAAGAAGAACACCCCTCCACCTTTTATAAAAAACTTTATAAAGTATTTTATACTTATAACCACAAAAAACTGGTCCTAATCAGGTACACAGCTCAATTTCAGTCCCTACCCGCTAATGTCCTGGCCCATCGGATTGCTCCAAAAAACTGGGTCTATGTAAAAAGTAAAAACACAAGCCTCTCCAACCCCGGTGGGCAAGCCCTTTCCAAGTCCTCCTTACTTCTCACACTGCAGTTCAAGTGCAAAAGCAAAACACTTAAATTCATCACACCCGAGTCAAGCTAGCCCCTAGGCCGGGGCCAAAAGCAGACAACTCTGGACCTCAAGGGAGCCCCACCAGCTCTTCCCACCGCGACCCAAAAAAGCCTAAAGCAAACAATACCTGGCAAACTAAGCCTCTCAAAAAACTAAAACTGTTCCAACAAAATAAGTCCTAAAACTTTACTAACTTTCTGGGTGGTGATACAATGGTTATTTGCTTTTAGTTTGCCCTTTATATATGCCAACCCCCACCCAGCGGTTAAATCTTTACATTGACTGGCCACATTAAAACACCTGTCTAAATGCTGGCTGTGCCACCAAACTCGTTTTAAAAAAAAAATAAAGTTGTGGGCTGTTCTTGCAAATCTCTCCAAAGTACTCTCCTTGCAGGTAGTACAAAAAACTAAATGGGCATAAATAAAAAAATACCAGTATAATAAATACAAAAAGGTGTCTAAAGTTTAGCATTATTACTGGGCGGCTAAGGGGGTCCCTCTTTTTAATATCCTTAAAATTAAGTATAACCTGCCCCTTTATTTAAAAAATACTAAAAAAATTAAAAAAAAAAATAGGCTACCTTCCCCTTAAGGCCTGTAACCAAACCCTTCAATTTAATGTCAAAACCAAAACCTTTTCCCCTTTAAATACTTCTAAAAGCGCCCCCAAACCCCCTTGCCTCCTAGACAGGCTTTTACTGTAAAATCAACAGGCATTCTTTATCAAAAAAAATAGTTCCCCTTGTTCCTCCTGCTGGGCCCCATAAATAGCACACATACGTTTTATATAAATATTTACTCTGGCATTATATTGCCTCATCCATCCCTTAAAAAAATGTCTGAATGCCCACAGCCCATGGAATCGCTTACAAGTTTTACAGCTAATTTGTTTGCTGTTATGTATTGTGGGGATGTCCTAAATGCTACCCATGCCCTAAAACGCTTAAATATCTCCCATTAAAGGTGCCAGGACCGCATAATAGGTGCACCCAAGCAGTAAAATGTGTCAATGTCCCGGCACCACCGAGTCGCGGGTAATACCCTCACCCTTTATTTAAACCCCCCTGGCTTATATTTTATCCGTGGCCATAGCGCCTACAAAGCTCTCCCTCCCGGCTGGCAGGGTCAGTATGATGTGGCCCGGGTGTTGCCCAATGTCCAAATTAACAACACGTTAAATTCTAATCAAATCCTCAACCTGGGAAGCTATTCTCACAAGCTTTTTACCCCCTCCATAAAAACTAAAACCAAGTGTGCCAATAATCCCTTAATTGTCAAGCAAACAAAATTCCATTCCTTTGTTCATGCGCTCATTCCTAAAATAAAAATAGCTAAACTAAAAAAACAATTGTAAACATTTCTGCAAAGCTCAAAAAAACAGCTAATGCATCAATAAACGCTTTTCAAAAATTGCAACAAAAAATTAAATAGCAAAAATAGCTATGCAAAATAAACGTGCTAAATGCCATAAATGCTAAATACGGGGAGGCTTGTGCTCGTATTAAAAAAATGCTGTTTTTATATTAATCACTCTAGCTTAATTAAAAAAATTTTACAAGCTATTAAAAATGCTGCTGTTGTTTTCCATGCTGTGTCTCTTAATTACACCTTTAGTTTTAAAAACCTCTTCCCAGACCTTAAGTCATAGTTTACTGGCCTCTTCCGTACAATTGTTAAATAAATTGTTTTCTTCCTGTTCTTCCTATATATTGTTTAAATAGTAATGCAATGTGCAAAATGTCTATATAATACTGTAACCAAAGGCTCTGCTATCCGTAAAAAAACCCAGTACCTGTCTCTTCAGCTTAATCATAAATTACGTAACGGGCCTGACAATCTGGGCTTGTCAGGCCCGAAGGGGGGACTGTAAAAGTTACTGGTAGTCCCCCTTAACAGCTTACAAGCAGCCAGTAAAAAAAAAAGCAAAAGCCTCACATACACAGTAACCTAAACTTTTAAACTATCTTTTCTCTTCTGCCTCAAAACAAAAAAAACTTGCTTCAAACCAGTTTTTACTAACCAAATAACAAAGTGCGAAGTTTAACACCTACCAATCAAATGTTAACACGCAAAAGTCTTTGTCTAAAAATATATAAAAAGCTTATAAAATTTATATAAAACAAAGTCTTTATACCATGGTGCAAAGCTCTCCTTTTTTCTGAAAAATAAAGCATCTTTTCCTTATTTCTGTCAGGCTGTTATTAGCTCTCAGCTAGGCAAACCCAATATTTTGGTAACATGGGGGTGACCTTGGAAACCCTGGCTGGAAACCACCCACCCTCCAGGGCTCAGGGCGGGGCTGCCCCACTCCTGCATGTGGGTTTCCTGTTGACTCAGAGTTGGCCCCGCTTGGTCACATGGTACTGCCAGGCCCAATCCCTGCACAGCAGCTGGCAGAACTGAGCCAGTCAGAACTGACCTCAGAAGCTGGGCGAGCTGAGCTGCGAGAGGTAGGAGCAACAACAGGGCACTGCAGCGAGGGGCTGCTGCTTTCCAAAAGGGGAGACTGAAGCTAAGATAGGGGCTGCCAGGGTCAGGGGCATGATTCAAGTTGTTTGGGGGGCTGGCTGAACCTTGAAGTTGTGTCCCCCCTACTATCAACAGTTAGGTATCATCTCTGAACTCTGTCAAACCCTGTTGACCGATCTAATGACTTTGCTAATGTATCTAGTTTAGGAGGTGATTCACTAGAGCAATTGGTGCTGTCTCAGTGCTATATCCTGGTCTGAAATTTAGCTGTGGGAGAGTCTAGGAAGGTGGCAGAAATCAGTTGTTAAAGTTCTCTCTTGGTTTTGCACCCTCCAGGGTGATTCAAAATTTTTGTTCAACTTCTAGCAAAAGGGAAGCCTGTACTGTGAATTATAGGTAGCATAAAAAAAACAAAAACAAAATTAAAAGACCTTCCAAACTTAGTCTAGCACAAACACATGTCCTATATAAGGCACACGTACTTTGACTCTTCACTGAGTTGCACCTTGTGAAGTCACTTACCCCAGAGTGAAGTGTAGAATGATAGAGTTATACACCACTTTGCCACATGGAAATGACTACACTAAACAAAGGACCAGGCAATTGAGAATCAGGCCCATTGTATTTATATTTTCATTAGCAATTCTCTCTTCCTGTCTCTGCTCCTTTACACAGTCTAGTTTTTTCATTCTACCTAGTCTCTGTTTTTGCACTGGAATTTCCCTCTCTACTTAGGTTACCAATTTTGGTTGGACATATTCCTGGAGGTTTTATCACATGACATAACCTTTAATTAAAAATTAATCTTTATTTCCTGGAGGCTTCTGGACAATTCCTGGAGGCTTGGCAACCCTACCTGTACTACTCTTCCCTCCACCAGCCCCATAGTGTATGCAAACCCAAAAACATCCTAGGTTTGAATTAGACTTTTGAAGCTAAGTTCGAGTGGGTTCAAAATGTTATCATTTCTAGTAATGTTAACATTCACCATGTAAAATGATCCTGTGTGGATAACCTAACAATATAATCTTTTATTGCATTCAGTCTTCTTCAGTGGAATTTCGAATTTTGTGTGTGACTTCAGGGCAGCTGCTGGACTGTCATGCCTTCATATTTCTGCCCTGCTTTTATTCCCAGTATTTAGGGCATTTCAGATGGCAGTGGAATCCTAATGTGGGAATTACATATTTAATGGTGGAGTGTCTTCATTCAACAGATTGAGAGTCACTTTATAGGCACACACTGCTCCATTGTCCCTTCCCTCCGACCCCCAACCATCTATAAAGTCCCCTTGTCAACAGGTATAGAATCAGCATAGAATTTAACTTACTATCTAGAGTGCTGCTGGAGTGAGAGAATTTGATGTGCCTGGCTGTGATGGGGCTTAACCCCCATCACCTGTAAGGCAAGAGAAAGAATCCCAAGTAGTCATGCTGTACACATGGGGAGGGAGAGTGCGTAACTGATTGCTTCCTAGCCGTCTTATAAGGAGATGGAAGGAGCTCCATAGGGGAGAGATTATAGAGGACATAGGTCTTTCTGGTAGAGATAAGCACCAGGATAGGGTTTAATAGTGAGGTAATAATGGAGGAAGACTGCGACAGGAACAGGTCATTCTTCTGCAGGGAAAGTCCAGAGGTAGAGTCAACAAGGAAATTATAGTGAAGCCTGAGAGGGCAGAAGGGCCCGTGGTTGAAAACTTTTGTTTGGACTTTGTGTTACCCAGAAGATGTTTAGATTTATAACAGCCAGAAGGCAAGTCAGGAGAAGAGGCAGCTGAAGAGGCCACTGTAGGTCTAAGGGAGAAAAGGACCCTGTGCAGTGTTGTGACCAGAGATAAGGAGATACTGCAAGATGAGGACATGCTACTACATGGGCATACAGGGAACATGTAATGACTAAAGGGCATATACAGGTTTTACTTCTCTGCCTTTAGTAGTTGTGTAAAAGATAACAAAACTTTTTTTATCTGCGTAATGCATTAGTGCAGTCAGTTGTAGCTAAGAAATGCAGAGTCCACATCTATGGTGGAGATGATCTGTTAAAAAATTCCTTCAATCAAAATGGAAAGGCACACATGAAGAATGTTTCTACTGAGGTTTTTAAGAATGCTTTTTACAGTTTTTAATCCAAATATTTTAGAAGTTCATGTGTTTAACTCTGTGGGATCACTAACAGCACTGGTAGATGAAACACTGAAAGAACTATCTCAGATTCTTTGCGATGTGCACTAAAACTACACACTAGTCCTTCTAAGGACATTACAGAAAGCAAAGATTATGGTATTTTTGGGAGGTGTTTTTTGGAAAACAAAGATAAGCATTTCCTTTTCCCAGAACACAAACTAGAGAATTATAGTGGGGCCCAGCTCTTACAATGAAATTCAAAAGCACTAGGAAATCAGTCCTTATTTTGAGCTTTCTGGGGGAAATGAATGAGTCCTGGTTTTCAATTAAATTTCTGCCTAGTTTTGCAAATGAAGACAAAGGGTATTGGCAGCCTTAGGATGATTCTGGTCAACCCAGGCCTTCTTTCAAAAGAAAGCCTCCTTATCCTAGATAAGGAATCCAATTCCTAACTTAAAAGTTTTTGGGGGGCTGAGGTAGAGGTCTTCAAATCTTACTTTTAAGGAGAAAAGAGGAGCTCTGGTGGAGCTGCTGCCTCCCAGTCTTCACAAGGGTTTTTTTGGAGAGGACTCCCTCCCGTCTACTAAAACAATGGGGCATTCCCTGCTTCAGAATACCATATTCTGAGCATAATTTAGGTCTCTAGCCACAGTCCAGCTGAGACTGTTTCCATCCCTGTTGCTGAAGGCAGGGCAGTAGCTATCATTTCACTTCTGAAGAAGAGCCTTCTAGAACTGTAGGGCAGTAGACATATCAACCTAAAGAACAGAGACCGGGGACGCCTCCTTAGGAAACTGGAGCCCATTAGATTAGTCTATCCACACAACTATTTGATCGGAAAGCTTTCAGGCATTTTAAATATGAAGCTTTCTCAACTGAAAAGAACAAACCTCATTTGAATCAATAGATATCTTTGAATAAGCAGACAACAGCAGTTCTTGCTGAGAGGCTTTGATGGCCCCTTCAATATGTGAATTAATGGGTGAATATTTTTTTAGGCTGAAGTGCTATTGAGCTGGATGTCCCTACTGCTATAGCATTGCTTGACAGAGTCAAATTTTAGGCTTTTGACTGAGAAAGGAAGAGGTATTTCACTTGGTCTATTTTATCAGGCAATATCTCTGAAAAGGGGATTCTTGTGGGACTTACTTTTTCTGCACACTTATTAACCACCAGCAAACAACAAAAGAAAACATAAATAGATTTCTGTTCTACTTAGACTAGCTGAAAGCCTAACACTCAAGGAATCTTTAAAAAAGAAATAAAACTTTGATTTACAGTGTAAGTCTTGAAGCAGAGTACACCACCAAATTCACCTTTCCTCACTCAGGGCTTGTCTATCTTGGATGGGGGAAATCAACACTATTAATGTAGCTATGCTGGTGCATGCACACCAGTGCAGCATCCACATTGGGTAAAACTCAACTTGCATCCATGTGACTTATCCTGGTAATTTGCTGGAGTAAACTCCCCTGGAAAAGTATCAGGCCCTACAGACACATTTTCCAATCATGGTTGCTACTTAAGTCAAATATTTCAAGTTTTCTAAAAATGTTTTTTTTTAAAATGTATGACACCTTTGGGTTTTTATATATATGTAGATGGTTGTGTTAGGGAATATCTGAACCTGCTTTGCTGAAAACTTTGAGAAGTGCTAAATTAAAACCAGGGCTATATGGCAGGCTCAATTAAGGTTAGTGCTTTGCTACAGCAAGTCTCAGATCCTGTTACTTCTGAGATTTGGGGGAAGGGGAGTGAGCCAGAGCTTACATAGCTGATAGTGCTAAGTAGCAGCAGCTATGGCTTTCTTCCTGCACTAGCAGGAAGCCCCACCTTCCTCACTTCTGCTGCTTTGGGGCTGATCTGGCAGTCTACTCGAACAGCAGTTTTAAATAGGTTTTAACTGGTTTTTATTGCAAAACAATTGCTATTTTCATATTAAATAATTTGATCTGTAATTTTGGCAGGTTTCACTGCATTTGTGGCTTTTGTCTTTCTTCTGTGACCAGACCATGATTTCATATTGTTTGCCATGGCAAACCATTAGCTCTATACATTGCTATCCAGCAACTGGGTCACTACTACTTTCAAAAAGTGATATTTTCTTTTAATGATTTAGACCACGGGTTGGCAACATTTCAGAAATGGTAAGCCGAGTCTTCATTATTCACCCTAATTTAAGGTTTCGAGTGCCAGTAATACTTTTTAACATTTTTAGAAGGTCTCTTTCTATAAGTCTATAATATACAACTAAACTATTGTTGTATATAAAGTAAATAAGGTTTTTTAAAATGTTTAATAAGCTTCATGTAAAATTAAATTAAAATGCAGAGCACCCCGGACCGGTGGTCAGGACCCAGGCAGTGTGAGTGCCACTGAAAATCAGTTCGCATGCTGCCTTTGGCATACGTGCGATAGGTTGCCTACTCCTGATTTAGATGCTATCTCAAAGACTGCACCATGCTGGCAAGAAAATAGTTTATTTTGAGTTATGAAAGTTGTCTCCCACAACTCCAGAAGACTCAGACAGCCAGCAACCACCCTTTCCTATTTGTTTCTCGTCTGCCACGTGCTGACTGGATTAGGAAGGGCAGAGATCATGTACATGCAGTGTCTAATCTTGGGAAGATTCTTCAGCCCACAGCTGGAATATAGCCCCTGTGTTGCAACTTGGAGGAGTAGTGTTGTGTAAACTAAGTAAACTTTTAAAGTTGCAAAACAAAATGTTCCTTTTTGTTATGGGACAATTAATCTCCTCTCTTTTCTTTGAAAGGTCACTGTGCCTGACATAGTTTACAGATATAACTTTAATCAGCTGAGGACTGTGGCCTTTAAAGCCATGTCTACACTACAGATAGACTCATGGACTCATAGACTCCAGGACTGGAAGGGACCTCGAGAGGTCATCGAGTCCCGTCCCCTGCCCTCATGGCAGGACCAAATATTGTCTAGACCATCCCTAATAGACATTTATCTAACCTACTCTTAAATATCTCCAGAGATGGAGATTCAACAACTTCCCTAGGCAATCTATTCCAGAGTTTAACTACCCTGACAGTTAGGAACTTTTTCCTAATGTCCAACCTAAATCTCCCTTGCTGCAGTTTAAGCCCATTGCTTCTTGTTCTATCATTGGAGGCTAAGGGGAACAAGTTTTCTCCCTCCTCCTGATGACACCCTTTTAGATATCTGAAAACTGCTATCATGTCCCCTCTCAGTCTTCTCTTTTCCAAACTAAACAAACCCAATTCCTTCAGCCTTCCTTCATAGGTCATGTTCTCAAGACCTTTAATCATTCTTGTTGCTCTTCTCTGGACCCTCTCCAATTTCTCCACATCTTTCTTGAAATGTGGTGCCCAGAACTGGACACAATACTCCAGTTGAGGCCTAACCAGCGCAGAGTAAAGCGGAAGAATGACTTCTCGTGTCTTGTTTACAACACACCTGTTAATGCATCCCAGAATCACGTTTGCTTTTTTTGCAACAGTATCACACTGTTGACTCATATTAAGCTTGTGGTCTACTATGACCCCTAGATCTCTTTCTGCCATACTCCTTCCTAGACAGTCTCTTCCCATTCTGTATGTGTGAAACTGATTGTTCCTTCCTAAGTGGAGCACTTTGCATTTATCTTTATTGAACTTCATCCTGTTTACCTCAGACCATTTCTCCAATTTGTCCAGATCATTTTGAATTTTGACCCTGTCCTCCAAAGCAGTTGCAATCCCTCCCAGTTTGGTATCGTCCGCAAACTTAATAAGTGTACTTTCTATGCCAACATCTAAATCATTGATGAAGATATTGAACAGAACCAGTCCCAAAACAGACCCCTGTCGAACCCCACTTGTTATACCTTTCCAGCAGGATTGGGAGCCATTAACAACTACTCTCTGAGTACGGTTATCCAGCCAGTTATGCACCCACCTTATAGTAGCCGCATCTAAATTGTACTTTCCTAGTTTATCTATAAGAATATCATGCGAGACCGTATCAAATGCCTTACTAAAGTCTAGGTATATCACATCCACCGCTTCTCCCTTATCCACAAGGCTCGTTATCCTATCAAAGAAGGCTATCTTATCCTTATCAAAGAAGGCTAGATTAGTTTGACACGATTTGTTCTTTACAAATCCATGCTGGCTATTCCCTATCACCTTACCACCTTCCAAGTGTTTGCAGATGATTTCTTTAATTATCTGCTCCATTATCTTCCCTGGCACAGAAGTTAAACTTACTGGTCTGTAGTTTCCTGGGTTGTTTTTATTTCCTTTTTTATAGATGGGCACTATATTTGCCCCCTTCCAGTCTTCTGGAATCTCCCCTGTCTCCCACGATTTCCCAAAGATAATAGCTAGAGGCTCAGATACCTCTTCTATTAACTCCTTGAGTATTCTAGGATGCATTTCATCAGGCCCTGGTGACTTGCAGGCATCTAACTTTTCTAAGTGATTTTTTACTTGCTCTTTTTTTATTTTATCTTCTAAACCTACCCTCTTCCCGTAAGCATTCACTATATTAGACATTCCTTCAGACTTCTCAGTGAAGACCGAAACAAAGAAGTCATTAAGCATCTCTGCCATTTCCAAGTCTCCCGTTACTGTTTCCCCCTCCTTACTGAGCAGTGGGCCTACCCTGTCCTTGGTCTTCCTCTTGCTTCTAATGTATTGATAAAAAGTCTTCTTGTTTCCCTTTATTCCCATAGCTAGTTTGAGTTCATTTTGTGCCTTTGCCTTTCTAATCTTGCCTCTGCATTCCTGTGTTATTTGCCTATATTCATCCTTTGTAATCTGACCTAGTTTCCATTTTTTATATGACGCCTTTTTATTTTGTAGGTCACGCAAGATCTCGTGGTTAAGCCAAGGTGGTCTTTTGCCACATTTTCTATCTTTCCTAACCATCGGAATAGCTTGCTTTTGGGCCCTTAATAGCGTCCCTTTGAAAAACTGCCAACTCTCCTCAGTTGTTTTTCCCCTCAGTCTTGATTCCCATGGGACCTTACCTATCAGCTCTCTGAGCTTACCAAAATCCGCCTTCCTGAAATCCATTGTCTCTATTCTGCTGTACTCCCTTCTACCCTTCCTTAGAATTGCAAACTCTATGATTTCATGATCACTTTCACCCAAGCTTCCTTCTACTTTCAAATTCTCAACAAGTTCCTCCCTATTTGTTAAAATCAAGTCTAGAACAGCTTCCCCCCTAGTAGCTTTTTCAACTTTCTGAAATAAAAAGTTGTCTGCAATGCAGTCCAGGAACTTATTGGATAGTCTGTGCCCCGCGGTGTTATTTTCCTAACATATATCTGGATAGTTGAAGTCCCCCATCGCCACCAAATCTTGGGCTTTGGATGATTTTGTTAGTTGTTTGAAAAAAGCCTCATCCACCTCTTCCACCTGATTAGGTGGCCTGTAGTAGACTCCCAGCACGACATCACCCATGTTTTTTACCCCTTTTAGCCTAACCCAGAGACTCTCCACACTTCCATCTCCTATGTCCATCTCCACCTCAGTCCAAGTGTGTACATTTTTAATATATAAGGCAACACCTCCTTCCTTTTTCCCCTGTCTATCCTTCCTGAGCAAACTATACCCATCCACACCAACATTCCAGTCGTGTGTATTATCCCACCAAGTTTCAGTAATGCCAACAATGTCATAGTTGTATTTATTTATTAGCACTTCCAGTTCTTCCTGCTTATTACCCATACTTCTTGCATTTGTATATAGGCATCTAAGATACTGGTTTGATCTTGCCTCCCAGCTTTGCCCTGACCCTCCTTCCTCTCTGCCATTATAGCCCGTGCTCCCTCCTGTTTCCAACCCATCTCCTAGGTCTTGTTCCCCACTTACCTGTGGGATTTGCTCACCTGTCCCCGTCGAACCTAGTTTAAAGCCCTCCTTACTAGGTTAGCCAGTCTGTGCGCAAATAAGGCCTTTCCCCTCTTCGAAAGGTGAACGCCATCTGTGCCTAGCAGTCCTTCCTCGAATAGCATCCCGTGGTCAAGGAAGCCAAAGCCCTTCTGGCGACACCATCTTCGCAGCCAGGCATTCACCTCCACGATGCATCTGTCTCGGCCCGGGCCCCTACCTTCAACAGGAAGAATCAAAGAGAATACCACCTGAGCTTCAAACTCCTTAACCCGTACTCCCAGAGCCCTGTAGTCACTCTTGATCTGCTCAGTGTCACACCTCGCAGTATCATTTGTGCCCACATGGATGAGTAGCATGGGGTAGTAGTTAGAAGGCCGGATAATCCTCGACAATGCCTCTGTAACATCTCGGATACGGGCCCCTGGCAGGCAGCATACCTCCTGGGATGAACGGTCAGGGCGACAGATGGGTGTCTCCGTCCCCCTCAGCAGAGAGTCTCCAACCACCACTATCCTACATTTCTTATCAGTGGTGGCAGCAGACCTTCCAGCCTTAGGGGTACAAGGCTTCACCTCCTTAACTGTTGGGGGTGATTCCTTCTCTCCTGTATCAAGAAGAGCATAACGGTTATCTTTTACCACAGCAGAAGGGTTCGCAGCAGGGGTGGAGCACTGCCTGCTGCTAGAAGTAACCAGCTGTAGCTGTTCTGTGGTAATATGTACACTTGGTACAGTGATGGGGTTTTTCCACAGCTGTAGTTAATTCAGCCCCTCAAGAGGCAACAGCTAGATTGACAGAAGAATTCTCTCGACCTATGTGGTCTATAGCGGGACTTAAGTCTGCTTAACTGCATCTCTCAGGCATGTGAATTTTTTTACACCCCTGCGTGACATAGCTAGGTCAACCTAAGTTTTAGGTGTAGAACAGGTCTGAGATCAGCAGATACTTCTCCAGGTAAATCAAAGTTATTGCGTTCAGGGCTTATCTTTGATAACTACTAGAAGAAATTTGAGTAAACCCAATTAGAATCTTTCAATTAATCTGTTGTCCCAGGAACCTGTCGCCCAACATGTTTATTGTTTTGATCCAAAATTTAAGTGGACAATGCAACCAACTGAAATTTTCTCTGTAGTCATTGCTAGGGAGTACGGCTACCCTAACATCAGATGCCTGCCAAGTTAATTAGGAAGAGGCTCTGAACCGAAGAAAAGTGGCAGGAAGCCTACTTGCACATCTATTGTGGGGTCCTACTGACATTAAACTGACTGCCCAGTTGGTGTATGTACATTTGAGCCATGGCCTTAGTGATGGCTGTGATAATCTGTACTCCTATATTCACCCCCTTTACAGAACTATGATACTTTGTACAAAAGCAGCAAAGAGTCCTGTGGCACCTTATAGACTAACAGGCATATTGGAGCATGAGCTTCCGTGGGTGAATACCCACTTCGTCAGATGCATCCGACAAAGTGGGTATTCACCCACGGAAGCTCATGCTCCAATATGTCTGTTAGTCTATAAGGTGCCACAGAACTCTTAGTCTGGATCTGTAAAAGCAGCAAACATGGCTACCCCTCTGATACTTTGTACAAAATGTATGCCTTCTGAGATATCTTCTGAAAACTCATAATATGCTGATCATTATCATCCTGGTGAAATGTGTGGCAATGTTGCATGCAAGATTATAAGATTCCTCTGTATGGTATTACTAGACATGTTCCAAATCTGGGGGGAACAGCCACAAACCAGTTCCTCGGAGACAAAAGGCTAGCCAATGTCTCAATCAGCTGTCCACAAAATCAAATGGATCAAGTAGTCATTCTTTGGCAGGAAAGAGGATGTAGGTGAAAATCTACATCTTGACAAAGAAACAGCTGGGGGGACCCCATACACATAGTTTTTCTTTTTCTGAACCTCAGCTGGAGATGATTCTCAAAGAAGAAAAGGAACTACACAAGGAGAAAGGAGGTGCCCCAAATGATTCCTCCCTTTCTCTCAACTCATGGCCTCCACAACACCTGAAGAACAAAATAAACTGTTTTGGACTGGAAGAGGGATCCGTACTGAAAGGAATTCAACCAGTAAGACTGCTGAAGCATGTGGTGAGAGAGACATTTGCTTTGAATTCACTTAGCTTGTTAAGTTAGGTATTAGTTGCATTTTACTTTTATTTTCTTTAACCAGTCCTGACTGTTATGCCTCATTACATGTCATTGTAGTAAAAAAGGAGCCTGAGACATAAACCCTTGTATCAGAAGCCCTGTGTGAGGCCTGAGGCCTGAACTAAAGTAGTGGCTGAGCCCTGGTAATATAAAGCAAAGTTAAGAAAAGTCAAGCTGTGAGCAGAAGTCACGCTCGGCCTGCATGCAGTTCACAGAATCTGGCAAGAACAGGGCTGATATTGCAAAAACAGATGCATTCCTAAGAAATACTAGGCACAGGACACTCAGGCAAACACAATCCAGAAGGGTGGTACCAAAATACCCCAATACCAACTATGGTACAAACACACTCCCCGAACATGATACAAGGACAAATTTACTAAAGGTAAGGTCAGGATGACAGTTTTGATAGAGATGTTTTGATCGAACCAACATGTACAAGGTAATGGGTGGTAGCAAACCATGTCAGGGGGCAGTTACTAACTATGTCAGAAGGGCAATACATAATGTGTTTGTATCGGTAAAATGAAATCTCAGAGGGGGTGTCTTTGGCCAGCCAAGGGGGAATGGAAAGTCCCGCCATTCACTGAGCTGAGTCCATTGCAATGGGTATATATGTTTTAGTGTACCTGTAACCATTGAGCTAGGGCATTAGGACCATGCTTCATTGACAATAAATCTGAAATGGGTCTTGTGGTCTTATTGGGCAATTTGATCGAGGTCTGTTGTGCCAGCTATCTATGCAGAGTTGTGACAACACACGGAGAGAACACACACGCAGCCAACATCTGCTGGGTCATCACTTAAAATCTACCTATTTGTAGTTAATAAACTTGTTTTATTGATTTATCTAAACCAGCGTGTTTGGACTGAAGTGTTTGGGAAACTCCATTTGGGATAACACGATTTGTGCTTGTCATTTTCTATTCGTAAAACGATGGACTTTATTTGTGCTTGTGTTGTCCAGGAGAGGGCTGGACAATACAAGATGTACATTTCTGGGGGAAAGGCTGGGACTAGGAATTTACTAGTGTTGCTCTGCAGTGTAATTCATGAGTGGCTGGCTGTACATACATGTAGTGTCCCCTCTCCACCCTATTACCTTCTTTAATGCCAATCTGCTTACAGGTTTTGATGGACAGGTCTGGGTTCTTCTGGATCCCGCCACCCACTCAGCAGGGTGTATCTTCTTTATTTTTTCCTCTGAGTTTATTTGGTGGTGCCTCCACCCCCCTTGCTCTTTCCTGGCATGGTCACCTGGGCAGCTTGGGAGGAAAATTCTAACCACGGGGTAATCCCCACTTATTTGCCAGATAGTTGGAGATTTCCAAGAAATAACACAAACACATGCAATATATTCAACACAATAACTATATTAAACAGGAGACAAATATAACAGGGTAAAACACTGCTGTTAGGGTCACCGGTGCCCACGCTGCTAATACCTGTGACTTTCCCCAGTTATGTCACTTGATGTAGCAAATGTAAGATTAGTGTCCTATTGGTATGCGAACTTTGTTGGGGCCCTTGATGACCTATGCCATAAAATTCTTCTGTGCAGTGGTTTAGCAGTGTTGCTGACTAGGTTACAGCCCAATGGACTTACAAGTGGGAGAAGGTGGTAAATCCCTCCATAGGTTTAATATGCAGCAGTTTGTAAAATCCCCATACCCTTACTCCCTGGCTTGAGGATACAGTTCAGGGAGCAGGGCTTACTTACTTCCTGGCTCGAGGATACAGTTCAGGGAGCAGGGGGTCCCCAAAACAAATTCCCTGACTAAAAGATGGTGCACTCACAAACTCCATGAATTATCCTCAGGTTCAGATATGACTCTGGACTTCTCAGTCACTGCAGAGGGGCTGATGTTTGCTGGCAGGAATCTTCTTCAAGCAGGAATCAGGCTGCTTTGGTCCCAGGATTTCCCCTCACCACAGAGGGGTGCAGGGCTCAAGGTGAAGGTTACACAACTGTACTAAGATCCAAACTGTAGTCTCCTAGCTCAGCGTCCAGACATACACACAGCAGGCAACAGCCCTGAACTAACAAACAGAGCAGAGCTGACCATGCTATGACTGGTCTCAACTAGGGAGCTGGAGGGCTAACTCAGCCTGTCTGGGGAAGTTTCCCAGCAAACTCTACAAACTGGGAATTATCAGTGGAGAAGGAAAAACCCAAGGGATCTTGCTTTCATGTTTGCAGAGGCCAGTTCTCAAGGCCTGCATGCAGGCCTACGACTCAACAGCTCCCCACACAGCCAGCCCTGCCCTTGCCCTGACTGGCTCCAGACTTGACTCCAAAATAGCATCTCCACTTTCCTGAACTCCCTGGGATGGGCATCTTACTTCCTATTGGTTGCCGGGCAGACTATGAGTTTGCCTTGGCTCTCCTTCCCTACCAGGGTCAGTGTGCCTCACCCCTTAGCTGTCAGCAGACAGAGCCCCAGGGATCTTGGTATTCTCCTTGGGGGTTACCTACAGTATAGCTGGGAGTGACTTACATGCTGGAGGCTGTGTATGAGCGGACAGCGAATGGTAGTTCTCACAGCGAAGTAGTGTAAAAGGCATAAAAATGCTGTGGCCATTTAATGTCCCATGATTCTTTTTATATAAGGTTGGTATTATCTCTGGAGTCCTGGCTAAATTCTCGTTTAGAATGCTTGTTTAGACTGTTAGCATGTTCTCTCTAGCTAAATCCCTCTGGAAACTTCAGTTGCAAAAAATTACATTTGGTTGTCTGGAGTTGCTTTGTGATGTTCAACAGTTGTTTCACTCCAAGATTGGTGTTAAAATGATCCTGGGACACCATCTGTAGCTAAACAGGGCAAACAATGAAAGGACATATTGCTGTTACTCTATGAAGGGGTTATGCCTATAAGTGAGTGATGGGACTGAGTGTCAGTGAGTAGTTAGCAAATTAAATGCTGGAGTAATTCTAGGAGCAAGGTAGTATAGCATTTTAAATTCAGCTGGAGCTATCTGGAGCACAGTTGCAGTAAATATTTTCAACTCCCCTGAAGTTTTTACAGTATGTTGGGGGAGGAGGCTGTCGGGGGCTCTGGGAAATACTTTAAGAATTTAAGCCCTATACTTCAGTAAAATGCTTAAAGGGGAGAGAGGTGAAGACTAGTGTTTGGCACACAGGTCTGGGAATTTTGACCTATTGAGTGCTGATTCTGGCTCTAACAATAGTTCACTATGTGGTTTTAAGAAAATTGTCATTTTGCCTTAATTTCCTCATCTGTTAAATGGGATAATACTACTTGCCTGCATCTCAGGGCTATTTTGAGAATGTTAGATAATACTTGCAAAGCATTTTGAACATGTAAAGTGCTATATTAGTGTTAATTAAGGTATTTACTATGGATTATAATCCCTAAAAGCCTTTTGCACTGAATTCTATTACCTGCTGCTCCAGTCTTTAACTAGCAATACCAGTGTTACTCCTATTACAGGCCCTAGCAGCTTACTGTATGTGCCACAACCTTTATCTGGACTCATACACACTGGTTTGATATTGCTGGGGAGTCAACCTAGGTTTGTGCAAACAAAACATGTAGGATGTTGGCGGAGACACCTTTTAAATAAAGAACTATATGGCTTTTGCAAACAAACTTATCCTGCTATCCTTAGGGTGTTCTCATTTACCAACCTTAGGTGTGGGGTTTTTTTACAAGTGGATTCTCATGCAGGGCGGGGTGTATGGGGTCCGGGGCAGATTTGACAAATCCCTCACTTCCAGGACTGACCTGTCATTCCAGGACTGACCGTGCCGGCCCACAGGGTCCACCAAAGCATGGGACCTAGAGCGGTTGCCCCGATTCGCTGTACCCAAGGGAGAGCTCTGGCTAGCAGGGAACTTGATTGAGTTGAATGGGGCTTCATAGGACTGACTGTGTGGACTGGCTTGTCGGATTGTAACCCTGGGCCGGTTCCTGTTAGGTCAAACTGGCCTTCAGTTTAGATTTTATACTGAAAGGTTTATTTTTAAACTTCAGACCAATACAAATGTCTCCGGACCAGTTTTGTATGTAGTGTAGTTGTACAGAAGATTAGGAAAACATGTGTAAGCCGAGTCAGGATGAGCTCTACCCTGACATCTGGTGGTGAATTGTGGTGAGTTGTGGAAAAGAACTTCAGGAGCTGGTCTTGTTTGCATAGGCACACCCACCCCACCTAGCATGAACCCACAGTCACCCAAATGGTCACTTTTGCTGCTGTAGGATCCCCAGTTTCTCTGTTATTGGGGCAGAAAGAATAAAGTGTTGTTACCCTGATTATGTGAATCAAGGAACTGTTTTATGACAGAGGGACTCACCATCAACTAATTAGCACAAGGGACATGGGTTCCAAAACCCAGTGAATTGAGCCACAACTTGAGGAGTTCAATAACTCAGACATAGGTTAGGGGTTTGTTACAGGAGTGGGTGGGATTCTGTGGCCTGTATTGTGCAGATGGTCAGACTAGATGATCATAATGGTCCCTTCTGACCTTAAAGTCTGTGAGTGAGGCTGGGGACAGGTATTTGTACCTGATGGTATGGGTCCTGAAATACCCACTGCACCTCCTTCTCTCCCCCCTGTTGAATAGCAGAGCTGATTTTGATTCTATTAAGAGTCTAGTTACAGGCTGCTGTGCTGAATTCACTTTGGGCCAATGGTGCACCAGCACTGGGCCTCCCCTACTATAAGCTGAAATCACTAAAGAGCTAAAATTACAAAGAGCTGAGATCACTGAATGCTGTGTTAACTAGTGGGGGAGCCTGAAGATATATTGCTAAGTGGCTGGCAGAGCGGAGCAGTTTCTGGGATGATTGGCGCGGCCCATGGGATGGCAAGTGGAGTGAAGCTGAGCGGAGCAGTTCATGGGATGCTGGAGCTGCTCATGGGACGGCTGGTGGAGTGGAGTGGCTCGTGGTGAAGGTTGCAGCAGAACCCCATGGAGAGGCGGAGCAGTCAGCCTCGAACCATGTAAGGTGCCCCTTAACACCCCGTGCACTCCTTCCCCCCCATTTCCACCCAGGCAGGGTGTGTGTGTGTGTGTGTGTGTGTGTGTGTAAAACTCTGCAGATAAACTTTTGATCTCTGGGGCTGCACTGACCAGGGACAGAGCCTTTTGGGGTGATCTTTTTTGGGTGTTAGACTTAAGACCCTGAGGGGAAAAGGACACTGCTAAACTTACTTGGGGGTGGGTTTTTTGCTCATGGTTTGTGTTAAGAATCCAGTTTGTGATGTTTCCTCAACATAATGTCACATTATTTCCCTCCTTTATTAAAAGGATTTTGCTACATTCAGACTCTACTCTTGCAAGAGGGGAAGTATTGCCTCCCGGGGGGGGGCTGGTATGTAATTGTCCCAGGTCACTGGGTGGGGGCTCAATCTGGTTTTGCATTGCATTATTGAAATGGAACCCCTAGATACTGAACCTGGCCTTTGTTGCTGCCCGTTCAGATGGGCTGAAGGGTTACACATGTGTTAGGTAACATCTCTTATTGAAACAACTTCTACTGGTGCGAGAAACTGGAAGGACTGGTCCCTTACAATATGTGCTAACTGCTGCAGCTAAACAATCTGTTCCACCTTGGAGTTAGCTGTGAAGCTGGATGTTTCTTTCCTGTATCTGAAGAAGAGCTCTGTGTGGCTCCCAAAGCTTGTCTCTCATCCCCTAGAAGCTGGTCCAATAACAGATATAGCCTCACCCACCTTGTCTCTCCATGCCCTCTTAACGATATCAGGCTCAAAACAAGGGCAAACCGTTTCTACTGCAGTGTTTGCAAGTCAGACCTTGTGGTGTCTGGGAACAGGCAAGAGACACTGACCACACAGACGCAGGGGAAGCGGCTAGTTCCAACCTAGGGGAGAGCCACGGCGTCTTCTTAGGGGCTTTCGCTGTGAATTACCTGGTGTGTTGATCATGTGGGTGAAGTTTTCTAACCTTTAATCCATAGGAACCGAGCTCTCCGGGTTAATTAACAGCGTGCCCCCTGCAGGGGTGGGGGATTGGTCAGTAGGTACAGGAAGAACCGAGTACGGGGAGAAGGACTCCGGCAGGACCGCGGGGAAAGAGGCGAGTGCGCCGCACGTGGACCTGGGGAAGGCGGGGCAGCGGCGCGGGGCAGCCCTTGCAGCTGGGCGTGGCTGTCCCTTAGTCCGGCGGGGGGTGATTGTGCTGCCTCCCTCGATCAGCTGGGGGGGGGAGTGTCCGGCGTGCGGGGCTCCAGCCTCCGCTGCCCCGGGAGCTCTAACTACAGCGGGAGCAGGGGAGGCTGCGCGAGGCTGGGAAGTTTCCGCTGGGACCTGAGCTCCGGCGGGCGGAGATCCCATGACCTGCGGGAGGCTCGCAGCTCGGCTTGCGGTAAGTGCCCTGTGCAGCAGGAGGCGGGTATGGGGGCTTGCTGCGTTTGTCCGGGGCGGGAGCTAGACACACGTTCTCAGCTCAGGTGACTTTGTCTCTGTGCAGTTAACCATTAAATGCGCTCGACTCTTCCCCACCAGGCTCCCTAAACCTGGGCTCTGCACGCAGCGAAATTACCGCGTCTCTGCCTTCCGCCTGTGTGCCTGCCACTAGCTCTGCATGGGGCTAGGGTTTGCCAGGAGCTCTGGGACAGCTCGGACGCGGTTCCGATCTCTCTCCCCCATAGAAAACGTCTATTGATCTCTCGAGAGCCTGGGTGGTTCTGCCTGGGGTAGGTACCAAAGGATTCAGGGGTGAAATGTCAGTTGCTCCTATAAGGCAACTTCAGTCCCTTTGCAGGGCTGGAATGAAGGTTTGTTGTTGAGGTTTAAACTAACTTTTTTTTCATCTTGTCTTAGAAGTTATTTAGTTCATTCACATCCTTTATTTTCAGTCTATTTGTGGTGATGGCTTTCACTAGCTGCCCTTGAACGTTTAGGTCCTGATCCAAAGCTCATTTGAGGTCAACGGAGGGTGAGGGGGCGGCGGAACTTCCACAGACGTCAGTGGTTTTTTGGATGGGCCCTTGAATGAAGACATGTGGAGAGTACCTCAGAAACGAGACAATTTATCAAAGTCTTGATGTAAACTTCTATTTAATCACTCTAGGAACCAGAAGATATTTTCACATAACCGGTGTTGTATAATACTATAGGTCACTTCACAACTCTTGAGTTCAGTTTTGCTGTTTTCCCTTACAGTTTTGTTCAGTGTGTGCAAATGGTGTATATCATTGTCATTTTAAACGTAACTAATTTTTTATTATGCATTTTAGCGACACTCAAGTGGCAACTCAGCAATGAAAAACAGTTCAAAAATTTTTCGTGGAAATAATAAAGTGAGCTGGGTTGGTTTAGTGGGTTTTTGGGGGGGGGAGAGGAGCAGAAGGAAGACTACTTGTTTCATTTTTTTAGGGACATCAATGTATGGAAAAACTATGTCATTAAGAAGTTAGAGACTCTGTAGCTACCTTGCTTTATTCTGTGACAAGTGAACTGAGTGGAAAGGTACAAACCTCCTACCTTTCCACTGGCTGACTTTTTTGGCAAATACTGTTGCACAGCAGAAACCTAGAATTCAGGACCTGGGTTCAAAAATAAAAGACTAAGTAATGTTCCCTGGATAGTTTTTTTGGGCAGCAGAGTGAGTGATTGGGGCAAAAAGCAAGTCATCTTGGTATACTAATACCACTTTGATTCACTACAGTCAATAAACAAGACCCCCTATTTGAATGTAGAGAAATTATGGAAAGATTTTGCTTTCTGTCTACTAGTTATACACAAACACTCCAATCCTGCAGATGTTTAAACATGTTTTTGACTTCACGCGTGCTAATCCCATTGTCTAAAATTAAGTATTTGTATAAGTGCTTGCAGGATTGGAGCCTCAGGTGTTTTTAAACAAGCATGTGTCTTGATTACTGCTCTACCTCCCAGGTTTCCTTCTGTTGTTTATTACACTTCCTTGTGTCTTGCCATGAATTTAACTCTAAGATCTTCAGGGCAGAGATTAAGCTGTTTTATGATTATTTACAGCATCTACCCAATTCCCCTAATCATGATTGAAGAAGAAAGTACTACTTTCTATGCTTATCACTGACCTCTCTTCCTCTACATAGTCCCTATAGAGAAGAAGAGAAATCTCATGAAATGAGACAAATAACTGTTTCTCTCCTGAAATGATTTTTGTTTACTGATTGATTAATGTGAATTCCTTATATATGAAACATTTAAGGAGTAGGTGCAATAATACACTGAGACTGCAAAGCATATCCCAAAGATAGGGTAAATAGAAGCACATAGCTTACCTTCTGAATACCATTCATCCTATACAATATATGGCATAAAGTGCAATAATAACAAGGCATAATTGCTATAACCGTATTAAGGTGTACATTGTAATAAGGGCAAGTGAAATAGAAATAGAAATGCTAAATATATGTGCAGCTGAGCTTGCTCCGATAATGGTTATATTTGGAATTTCCTGAGTGTTCTTGAAGCCTTAATATTTTTCAAGCTGTAGGGATTGGAGGGGTTCTGTTTGTGTGTGGTTTTGTTTTTTTTTAAGCTTTACTCTTTCAAGTGACTTGGAATTGTCATTTGAAGATCACGTCAAATGTGGAACTTTAAAACTCAAGATCTTTTTCTTCATTCTGAGCTCTATGAAAGTTATGTTGGCTTCCTTACTCACAATATTATAATGCTGGTAATAGGGGTTCTGAAAGCCAAATAATGCCTTTAGTTACATTCGGGCATGGCTGTATTACAACTGGTCTAGCAATTTGAAGAACTGTTGATGTCCGCTTTCTTCTCCACTCCCTCATACTTCTGCCTCTACTGGGTTCCCATGCAATCAAAATGGCTGCCATGTACCTGTACTATTTGACTGTTCACTGCCTTTTAGTTCAATGCTTCTAATTAGCAGTTGTGCCAAAAAATAAAAAAAAAATCCTGCTCTCGGAGAGAAATGTATGCCTGCAACTGATTCGACACCTTGGAGCTAAAGAGACTTCACAGAACAAAAAAGGAGAATGAGCATGGAAGATGAGACACTGAAGCCTAAATCATCCCATATGTCAAAGAGGTCCTCTAAATTCCTCACTTTTATATTCCAGGAGAGGTAGGTGATACAAGTCCAATGGCTGAAAGTTGAACCAGAAATAAGGTGCAAATTTTGAACAATGAAGGTTATTAACACCGTGTCTTGGTGGATTCTCCATTACTGGAAACTTTTTAAAATCAAGATTGGTTCTTTTAGAAAGATATGCTCTTACTGATCTCGAAGCAGTAACTAATTCAGGGGATTACTTATGTGTTTACACATATGTAATACTGTTATACAGCAGACCTGACTAGATGATGATCTATGAACCACTTAAAATTTGGATTCTTAAGCTGGAACTCTTTTAAATGAGGTATCCTGTTTTGCTTACCCACAGTGCACTATGTCTACGTGCAGCACTTGTTGCAAACTTTTCAGCATCTGAGCTATTGCATCTATCCCAGAGTGCTCAGCTAGGTTCCGGGAGCAGGAAAATAGCGACGATGAATAGTGCACATGTTCATAATTTTGATTTGTTCCCATGACTGATAAGAATAGCTCTGTCCAGTATGAGGAACCACATGTGTTATGAAGGGCTAGGGCTATGATCTTCCACTTGAAGTTGCTATGGTAGAGTGTCAGCACTTTCCTCCCATCTGTGTTCCGGAGGTCTGGCATATGACCTTTTGAGTTTCCGTAGCTGAAAAGGTGAGGAGCTGGATTTCTCTTTCTCCTTTGAATTACTTCAGTAACTTCTGTTCCTTGGTTCTTGTTGCTGAACTAATTAACAGCTTTTTAACTTCTTGTTTCTAGGATACAGAGAAGGAAATAGGCTGGGCCCGTGTCCAGGAGGACATCCCTCCATGGAGCCCAGAAAGTTCTCCCCAGCATGCCACAGCACTACAATGGAGTCACTAAGAGAGACACTGTTCTTTGGGGAAGGCTAGGGAAAAATGAGTGTGTGCTGGGGGATTATGGAAAGGTAAGTGGCTTCTAGGGTGACCAGATGTCCTGATTTTTGTAGGGATAGTCCTGATATTTGAGGCTTTTTCTTATATAGAAGAAGCCTATTACCCCCACCCCCACCCCGTGTCCCAATTTTTCACACTTGCTGTCTGGTCACCCTAATGGCTTCATCTGCGGTATGAGCGGTTGTGATAGCTCTATTATGTATCTTTCACGTAATGACACTGTTCTGTTTTCTGTTTTTAGGAGTGTGTGAGGAACGACTGAGGTAGTGGGTGAACATTTGTGGCAATGACCAGTAAAATAAATGCACAAGGATGAGATTGTCTGAGTGTCTGTGTCTATCTCTCTAATGGTTAATCTTTGTCCTTTTCTGTTTTTCAGGAGAATACCAAGGGGGGAGACAGTGTTGCCAAACTTCTGTAGTTTACTATTTAAGTTTCTTTCACTCTGTTTCTGTGTTGATTTTTATTTTTGGGGTTGTGATGTGGCAGTTATAGGGAGGTTTGAAAGTAGGAGTTACTCAGCTGCTCTATGCTCTGGCTACCACCAGATTTTCATGTGGACTTGCATGCTTGGAATCAAAAAGGTGATATGAATGTCAAATATCTCTCTAGTGAAGACAGAACTGGGAAGTGCCACGTAGTTCCAGGACAAGAGTGTTGCTTAAGGGGAAGGGAAAGAGTGAGGACTGAATAAAGTGGGATTACTTAGAAGTTGTGGCAGAGGCATCAGGAGCTGCTTTCCCTCATTTCTGCTGGGTCCTGGTGCCCAGAGTATTTTACCAGGTGGTGCTTGTCCTGCAATAGGATGTACTTCTCTGGATTAGAACTAAAATCTGAAGGAAGGAAAAATAAAATGACTGTATGTTAATGGAGTAGGAGGTTTCGTGTTAAATATGACAGTGTTACTAAATACTTTTGCTCTTAAAAGAATTTGAAATATTAAAAGTTAATATGGGCTCACTATAAAATTTCTAAGCTCTCATTTCAAACTCAGTAACTGAAAACTTGTTGCTGATTACCCCTAGAGTTCAGTGCTGAAAACTGATATGTGCACTTCTGTTCTTCTAGCTTTCTGTATCACTTACAGATCTGAACAACATGTGGTTATGTCTCCTAGGCCTCTAATGTCTAAACTTTTTGGTATGTATCTTATTATGGAATTCCTCCATAACTGCCTTTATTGAAGTCAGTGGGGCAGATTGTGACCCTCTTGATCTGTGCAGAAGAGGTTTGCCACCCCCGGGTGAGTACTGCAGTTGAGGAGTGCTGGTATGGAAATAACAGAACATAACATACCAGTCTGGGTCCTCAAAAGGGTGCTGGGATGGCATCCTGGAGCATTCTGGCAGGGGACTTGAGCCTGGTTAGCCAGACTTGGTTCATCCCTCCTTTGTGCAGAAGCAGAGTTTGGGGGCTCCCATGGCACTATCTCACCCCTTCCCCCTCCCCCTTTCTTGGATCTTGCAGAGCCCTGAACCTGTATATCCAAGGGTTTGCTTGGAGAGTCAGACTGGGCTGAGGGAAAAGTGGAGTTGGCTTGGGGGGGAAGGGGGCACAAGTCTCTCAGTTGCATTAACGTTACCCCATAGCCTCCAATCCCAAGATTGCCTGGAGTAGTTGAGGTCAGGGCAGAGTCCCTGATGGTATATTTCCACTGGAGCCACACGGTCAAGGAATTAGGAATAGAGGGTGGCCTGGGGTTACAGCTAGTGGGGACACAGGCTCCACACAGATGGGTCCACTGATGTTAGAGTAAGCTTTGTCATGGGGGAGG
Source organism: Gopherus flavomarginatus (assembly GCF_025201925.1). Lineage (NCBI taxonomy): Eukaryota > Metazoa > Chordata > Testudines > Testudinidae > Gopherus > Gopherus flavomarginatus. The sequence goes on along the minus strand of NC_066618.1, from coordinate 219,471,631 downwards.
AGCAACCCTCCCATCCCCTCAATAAGCAGTGGGGGCTAATCTCTGAGGTAATCCTTCCAGAGAGTTCCTCTTTGTTGGGGGAGAGAGTTGTCCCCCTCCTACAGCTTTTAATGCCAAAGGAGATAATCTGTCACAGTGTCGTTGCGGCTGCTTAAAATGTTCTGCAGTAGATTTGTAGATGCAGAGGTTTTATTTTAACTACCCCTCTGATTTTTCATATTTAGATTACAAATCATTGAGTTAACTAAATTGCACTAATTATTCAGGTTAGGCAGTTTTAAAATTGTATAATGTAGCTGTAAGGCTCTGTTCACTGTGCACATAATAGTCTGAGCTGTGCTGTTTGAAGTGAAATGTGGTTTAAACATGAACACACAATTTAAAACACATGTAGTGAGATCTCAATAAAAAGATAATTGTACTGACTTTAATTGATACTGTTCTTGTGAGATGGGTATATTCCTAACACACCATGACTAATGCTAATTTGTGTAATTTCTCTCCCCCGCCCCAGCTTTCTTCCACAAATAAAAAATATATGGGAGTGCATCCTGAGATGTCTCTAAAGAAAACAGTGTGGAATTCACAGCATTAAAGCAGATATTGTCCCGATAGCAAGATGTTTGCTTTTCTTATTAATGGATTATCTTAGTCTGGTACCTCGTATTACTTCTGATGATATCTTCCTGCATGATTGAACCGTGTCACTGAAAGGGCTATGCTGGCAGCACAAGCCATTGGAGGCACACTTCCACCTAAGACTTGGTATACACTGGGTGGGGGGGAGGATTGATCTAAGATGCGCAACTTTAGCTATGAGAATAGTGTAGCTGAAGTCGACATATCTTAGATTGACTTACTTCACGTCCTCGCGGCACGGGATTGACGGCCGCCGCTCCCCCGTCGACTCCGCTTCCGCCTCTTGCCCTGGTGGAGTTCCAGAGTCTACTGGGAGCACGTTCGGGATCGATTTATCGCGTCTAGATGAGACGCGATAGATCAATCACTAGCCACCGGTCCGGCGGATAGTGTAGACACTCTAAGGCTTCTACTAAAGTGTTTCTCATAAACCCCAAATATTACATTAATTCTCAAGGTTTGATTCCAGTCAGTCCTATGTGATCAGAGAAAAAGGGACTGGAAAGAGAAGCAAGAAACCTGCACGTTTGGTTATTTGTGAGAGAAATTCCCATTCAGTGCATGTATTCAGATTGTTTGGCTTTATTGTAATAAGACAAACACAGCTATGCATCCCCAATAACTTTACCGAAAAAGCTCAAGGTCTGGTAACTGCTAGAGAACACGTTTCTTACCATTATGCGTTCAGACTTGCTGAGCATCAAAAAATGTTACTTGTTTTGTTCTGAGTTCTTATCCAAACAAATATCAATGTTATGTAAATAACGCAGCTTTCTGTGGGCGATTGAATTAATTGTTTCTCCTTATAATCAGAAAGGGATCCCAACTCTATGAAGCAGGAATGATTCTGTTTGTCAGAGCTAATCCTATGGATATGAATACAGCACATGTGTTTTGGTGGCTAAAGTTCAGGTCCAGGGAGTGGCAACAATAACTAGTCTTGTTCTGGGTCTCCCCTTCACCCCTAAAGAGACTGAAGGGGTAAGAACACTGGGAGCACCATGGGGAAAGAGGTTGAATAGGAAGAACCTCCTAGTTAAAAGAATGGAGGAGTGGGTTCCCACCTCTCCCACCATTTTAGAAGCAGTTCAGTGCTACTTCCTTTATATTCAGCATGTTTTTAGTATGGTTTCTCCCTCCACCAGTTTCTTACTACCACTCATAGTCAGGCACTGCACCATATGGTAGCCAGAAGTGGAAATAGCTTTCATAGCAGGAGATAACAGGCTGTCATTGACAGCTCTGCATGTTAGTTAACCAGAAAGGAATATAACAAAAAGTGTTCCATGTCTGAACTAGTTGTTTCATGACATACAAAAAAAATCAGCCAGAGTATAAGTTCAAAATGGTGTCTGTCACACTTGTGTCTAGGCATCTACGTTCTTCATAGATATAATGCATAAAATGGCAAATATGACACTGAGATATAGCTTAAATTTAAAGTAACAGGTTTGCAAGCACTTTTCATTGTACTTTACAAAGTATTATATTTTAATTGGGGCTGTCAAGCGATAAAGTCACAATTGCACGATTAATCACACTGTTAATAATAGAAAACCATTTGTTTAAAAGTTTTTGGATGTTTTCTACACTTTTTAAAATATATTTACTTCTATTGCAACACTGAATACAAAGTATACAGTGCTCACTTTATATTTATTTTTTATTACAAATATTTGCATGATAAAAAATAAGAAATCGTATATTTCAATTCATCCAATATAAGTGCTGTAGTGCAATCTCTTTAGAATGAAAGTTGAACTTACAAATGTAGAATTATGTACAAAAAATAACTGCATTCAAAAATAAAAGAATGTAAAACTTTAGAACCTACAAGTCCACTCAGTCCTACTTCAGCCAATCTCTTAGACAAGTTTGTTTTACAATTTGCAGGAGATAATGCTGCCCATGTCTTGTTTACAATGTCACCTGAAGATGAGAACGGGCGTTCGCATGGCACTGTTGTAGCTGGTGTCGCAAGGTATTTATTTGCCAGAGGTGCTAAAGAGTCATATGTCCCTTAATGCTTCAACCACTATTCCAGGATGCATGTGTCCATACTGATGGGTTCTGCTCAATAACAATCCAAAGCAGAGCGGACCGACGCATGTTCATTTTCATCTTCCGAGTCAGATGTCACCAGGAGAAGGTTAATTTTCTTTTTTTGGTGGTTTGGGTTCTGTAGTTTCTGCATCGGAGTGTTGCTCTTTTAAGACTTCTAAAAGCATTCTCCACACTTTTTCTCTCTCAGATTTTGGAAGGCACTTCAGATTCTTAAATCTTGGGTCAAGAGCTGTATCTATCCTTAGAAATCTCACATTGGTACCCTTTTTTGTGTTTTGTCAAATCTGCTGTGAAAGTGTTCTTGAAACGAAAGTGTGCTGGGTCATCATCCAAGACTGTTATAACATGAAATATAGGGCAGAATGCAGGTAAAACAGAACAGGAGGCATATAGTTCTCCCCCAAAGAGTTCAGTCACAAATTTAATTAATGCATTACTTTTTTTAACGAGCATCAGAATGGAAGCATGTCTTGTGGAATGGTGGCCAAAGCATGAAGGGGCATATGAATATTTAGCATATCTGGCCCGTAAATAGGCTACAAAAGTGCAATGTGAATGCTTGTTCTCACTTTCAGGTGACGACGTAAATAAGAAGCAGGCAGCAGTATCTCCCATAAATGTAAACAAATTTGTTTGTCTTAGCAATTGGCTGAACAAGAAGTAGGACTGAGTAGACTTGTAGGCTCTAAAGTTTTACATTGTTTTGGTTTTGAGTGCAGTTATGTAACAAAAAAATCTACATTTGTAAGTTACACTTTCACGATGAAGAGATTGCATAACAATACTTGGATGAGGTGAATTGAAAAATAGGATTTCTTTTATCATTTTTACAGTGCAAATATTTAATCAAAAATAAAGTGAGCTCTGCATACTTTGTATTCTGTGTTGTAATAGAATTGTAGAAAAACATTCAAAAATATTTAATAAATTTCAATTGGCATTCTATTGTTTAACAGTGCAGTTAATTGCAATTAATTTTTTAATCACAGTTAACCGCGTGCATTAACTGCGTTTAATCAACAGCCCTAATTTTAATGGCACAGAGTTGAACATACTTTGTCAAGTATAATTTTTTCCTTTCAAGTTCTGAACATCACTTTACTTAACACACATTTAGAATTTAACATGAGCTTCCCATAAACAATAGGTATGATCATACTAAAATGTGCTAGGTGAAGATTGTTTTCATACACAGTAAAGTCCAAGTTTATATGTGTGACAGCACTGAGTTATTGAAATAGGTTCATATTTTCTCTCTCTTTTTGTGAATCAGATGAAGCTCTGCATTTCTCTGGAAAGCTCATATAATGCTTTTGTCATTCAAGTATGACTTGTTAAATACCTGCTACTTTTTTGTTCCCACAAACACGCACACACTAGGAATAGACTTTATTCCTTTAACCGAGCGCTCATTTTAAAACATGCTTCAGTTGGTAACTCGTGTCCTCTGAAAGGTTAAGTTTTCATTGTATTTTTGCTTTAGTCTGCTAAAAGTGTCTTTTATCAGATATTCATTTACAAGGGCTTCATTGTACTGAATTTCAGAATATTTTTATTTGCTCTGCAATCTAATTTAACATGTACTTCTACATTGTACTCCATTGCTTTCAAAATCCAGCACATTCTAATTCACTTTAAGAAGCTTTACATTTATATTGTATAAAACCTTTTGTACCTTACTTTGAACTCTTAACATCAGCTTTTGAGTGGCTGGTGACGGTTGTCAAATAAACAATTTCCTTCTCCTGTGGCTCTGTGCCATACAAGAAATAAGAATTTTTTCAGCCAAGTTTTGGACTCTATTCTGCTACCAGGGAAGTCGATGGCAAGAGTCAGGCTTTTAGTCTGTTTCTCTTCTCCCTCCCCCATATAAAATTTAGTAATGATTGCAAAGTGGCCAGATTCAAAATTCCATTAGTTCTCGTCACTTCAGGCTGGGTTATATAATCTGATATAGGTTCTTACTGGTTTAGAGAAGGCTACATTTGACCAGCTGTGCAAGGGTGACTGTCTGTCCCTTACTTGCTGTGGAAAGGCTCTTCACACTTGCCTTGTGTAGTCTATAAAAGACTGGACTGGAGCAAGAAGAGGAGCCACAAGATTCTCAGCTGCATGGATTTAATAACCCAACATTCTCCACAATTGCTGTGGAGGCGCTATGTCCTCTAGTTTTATAGCTAATAGGATGAAATGACAGATTGTGGGGAGTTGTATGTGAGCCTCTGGACTTGGCTTCAGGTTGTGGGGTTGATTTCCTCCCCCTCCATTGACTCTTCATATTGCACGGTAACAGAGCATGAATACTCTGGCATTATTTATGTAATGGATTTTTGTCTTTACTCCAGAAAAAAATGATTGGTCTTTGAGATTCATTATTGAAGTGTCGGTATTGTGGAAAAATTGTTAGGACTATGGACATAAACTCAAGTGTTCCCAGTCCCCCTCGCTTAGTAGCTTATGTAACCATTATGCTTTTGTATTTTCACAGGTTCTCCTGAAGAAAAGCCACTTAAGAGATACAGCTAGTTCTTGTGTCCTTTTTTTATTCCAGGTTGCTGTCTCAAAGGAAAGGATGCTAAAGACGATACAGCTAAATTAAGAACCTATTAGAAAGTGAATCATGCAGCTTTCTGAAAGGAGCTGAAATGCAGCTCTCTGACAGGGTCATGAACCTGAGACAAGTCTTTGTGACTGTATTGATGTTTGGAATAGCAGGTCTACTCCTCTTCATGTACCTGCAGGCCTGGATTGAAGAACATCGTACAGGTAAAATAATTTTCTTAACTGTATTGCCTCCATTGCTTTAAGTTGCTGCTTTAAGCTAAAAGAATGATTTGATGAGGTGTGGTGTGGGTTTTTTATGGGGAGGGGGGCAGTGGAATGGGACTCTTAACACTCTATACTACAGTGCAGCAATCAGCATATGTATCAAGAAATTGCCCCATGCTATGACTTGCGTTTGTCAAGCATCTTTTGCTGCTACCTAAGGCCCTGCCTACACTACAGGGGTAAGTTGACCTAAGTTACGCAACTCCAGCTACGTGAATAATGTAGCTGGAGTCGGCGTAGCTTAGGTCAACTTATTGCAGTATCTACATCGCGCTGCATCAATGGGAGAAACTCTCCAGTCGACTTACCTTATTCCTCTCATTCTGGTGGAATACCGGAATTGACAGGAGAGCGATCTGCAGTCAATTTAGCGGGTCTTCACTGGACCCGCTAAATCGCCCTCTGGTGCATTGATTGCCGCAGTGAGTGTGGATATGCCCTAAGTGTTCTGCATGAATAAACATAAACGCAGGCAGTGTCTCACTATGGCAGGAGTGCCACTGTTGTACTGACACATCAGGATCTCCGTAAAACAGATTTTGGCTTTCTCTGAGTTTCATCTGAGTGACATGTTGTCTCATGAAGAGAAGGCTTTAAGTCCTCCCTTCCCTTCTCTCCCTTCAACCCTGAGACATCCCCCCTCCCCCATTTAAAAAGCAAATCTTTTTATTCCAAACATCTGTATCTCCTTTACAGCACCTCTCTGTTGCTTATTGTCCTCAGTTATGGTCTCTCTCCTAAAAATATGGTCACTAAAATGTTGCTACTAAGTAAAATAATTTGAAACACCTGTAAACATACAGTGCAATTTGAGATTATTCTAATATGGACGTTGAATTTACTCTTCAGCTGGATTTTTTACTTTATGCTCTCTATACCTGTGGCTTTCTGGCAATGAACTAGCTTGGAGTTTTGGAGAGTCCTAAGTTGACAACTATCTCCAAACAGATTTTGTGTGCTTCTTTAATCGTATCAGTAGTGGCGTGCTGCTACTAAGACAGCTAGAGGTTTTTAATCTGCAAGTGGCTGTATTTTTCTGTTTTTGTTTAAAAAAACACCAAGCATCCTTTGTGCACATTTCTGAACTGTCACTCTAAGAGACTTTAGGGACAAATGTTTTTGCTGTAAGCAGAACTGGTTTTAGCTTTTGCGGTGCCCTGCTCAAAATGTACAAATGGCACGTCTGCATGCAGCTGCTACGTGACTGAAAACTGGCTAGGTTTGAGTTTAGAAGACTATCGGCTCCTACAGCACTGAACTTTCAATTTCTTAGTATATCTTACTTGAAGCCTGGTAAATTTCTAGCGCATCTGCTAAACTTCACATTCTTGCTAATATAAATGTTCTACTCTGGTTTCAAAGGCTCTCCTAGCTGTGGTGCTATATGCCTCCTAACCAGACCTGGATTTTTGTAGGGAAGTGAAAAACTATATGCTCAATACCACTCTATCCCCTGCTAGGTTACAGGTTGGATATTTACTTCCACTCCTATCATTTTTTTCCTCATTAGAAAACACTCTTTGCTATCTGTCCTCTTCCTCCAAATGCTCATGTATTCTCACACTGGACCTAACTCCATGTTCTTCTATGGCTTGATCTCACTCACTCACCAGCCCCTCACATCTTTGATTTTTCAACAGCACTACGACTCCCACATTCGCCTTATGAGTGTCCTCTTGACCTGGTCTTCCCCAAGCACCTCTGTGTCCACTCGGATTTAGCTTTTCACACTTGCTCTGTCATAAACAGATGGTTAAGGGTTAATGTCTCTTTTACCTGTAAAGAGTTAAGAAGCTCAGTGAACCTGGCTGACACCTGACCAGAGGACCAATGAGGGGACAAGATACTTTCAAATCTCTGTGGAGGGAAGTCTTTGTTTGTGCTGTTTGTTTTGTTGGCTGTTCGCTCTTGGGGCTAAGAGGGACCAGACGTGCATCCCAGGTTTCCCCAATCTTTCTGAAACAGTCTCTCATGTTCAAAATAGTAAGTACTAGCTAGAAAAGGCGGATTAGTCTTATGTTTGTTTTCTTAACTTGTGAATGTGTATTTTGCTGCAAGGATTTTACCTTGCTGTAACTTGAATTTCGGGCTGGGGGAGTCCCTCTAGTCCTATATGATCTGAATACCCTGTAAACATTTTTCCATCCTAACTTTACAGAGATAATTTTTGCTTTTTTCTTTAATTAAAAGCTTTCTTTTTTAAGAACCTGATTGATTTTTTCCCTTGTTTAAGACCCAAGGGGTTTGGGTCTGAACTCACCAGGGATTGGTGGGGGGGAAAGGAGGGAGTGGGAAGGTTAATTCCTCTATGTTTTAAGATCCAAGGAGTTTGGATCAGCGTAGTCTCTCAGGGTAACCCTGAGGGGGAAAGTCTGGGAGGGGGAAAGGAGGGGGAGTAGTTTATTTCTGTTTGTTTTAAGACCCAAGGGGTTTGGGTCTTGGGTTCCCCGGGGAGGTTTTGGGGGAACAGAAAGTGTGCCAAACACTATATTTTGGCTGGTGGCAGTGCTATCAGATCTAAGCTAGGAATTAAGCTTAGAAGGGCACATGCAGGTCCCCACTTTTTGGACGCTAAAGTTCAAAGTGGGAAAAATACCTTGACACTCAGGCCTCGCACCTCTAAGGATACCCAGTTTTGAAAGTGACTCGCTGATCTCAAATCCTTCCTGAGCCATCTGTTGAATCAGTGATCTCAGTTTCCAACTCTACCATGTACTCTACTCCTCTGTCCTCTGCTCCTCTCTCCCACTGCTCTGTGCACCTGGAATCATCTTCTTGCTTTCTGTTCATGCTCATGCTCCCTGCCCTTGTGTATAGCAAGGAAAAGGGAAGAATAGCAGCTAAAGGGATTTCAGAGGCAGAGCTACCAGCTTCTTTCAGGAGCCACCGCCTCTGGTTTGACAGAAGGGACTGTCTGATAGGACTGAGCAGATGCATCATACTAAGTGTCTTCAGTAAGAGAGGATGAAGGCCTTCCAGAGGGTGAGGGTAAGCATGCCCCCCATACTTACTAGAGCACTGTTGCCTGGTGTGCTGGATTGAACTGAGCAGGGAGTGCAGGGGGGTCAGACCTGTATGAAGTAGCACAGCTCTTGAGGCATCAGTGCCTGAAGGGTTCCTTGCATGGCTACAGGCCTTACTTGGGCAGACCTTCCATTGAAGCCAACATGTATGCAACAGTCTTGAAGTGTGGCCTTTTATGTGATGATGTCAGTGCGAGTTTTGCCTGAGTAAGGATTGCTGGGTTTGGCCCGTTCTCCATGCCATTTGATGTACTTCAGAGAAAACATCAAGCATTGTGGCATGAATTGAAATGTAGTAGCTGTTTCTTAATGTTTATAGTGGGGCGGCTCCCCCATTCCCACGGAAAAAGAGATTGTCAGCCCTGGGAGAAGGTTGGGGCTGAGAGCTGCTAAGCTGAGCTGCTTGGGGAAGTGGCCGCAGCTGGGCGATGCCCCAGTCAGCCATAGCTGACCTGCATAAAAAGGCTGTGAGCCAGAGGCCCAAAAGAGAGACTCTCCAGGCTGGAAGGGAGCAGGGCCGGCCTGCCTGCAGAAAGGGTACTGGAAGTGAAACAGGGCTAGGGAAACCCAGAGGAGCAGGGGAGCTGCAGGGCCTGGTCTAAGGCCCATAGAGGTACTGGGAGGCAGAGGAAGGCAGAAGGTCCAAACCCCCTTGCCTATAATGAGTGGCTTTTACACTGCAGTCTGCCCCAGGGAATGGGGGCTTGGTGATGACTGGCAATAGCCCAGACTGAGGCAAGGTGGGGATTAGAGGGTTGAGGGGTTTCCCAGAGAGGGGAGACCCCGTAGAGACTGTTGAGGGTATTGCCAGGGGGCAGCCCCAGGGTAAAGGGGCACCGGGGTCCAGGAGGGACATGGGGCTAGCTACAAGTGGGGCACCGCCTGCAGAGGGCGCCCAGGCTGGAAAAGAGCTAATTCCCAATGACCAGCAGGAAGTGCAGCCGGGGTGAGTCCCGCACCTTTACATTGTTCTTTAAATTTAAAGACCCTGTGAATAATAGTTCAGATATGTGGTCGAGGGACAGATGCCCTTATGCCTGGGCCACTTCCTATCTTGGCTTTTGTTCTTGCATCAATGCCACTGGTCTGTTTCTGGATTCCTTCTGGAGTTCTCTGTGCTCTGCCTCTATTAGTGGCAGTCCTTTGTTCCCGGCCTCCGTAGGGTAAAGGGCTTATGGTGACTCAGCAGTAGGGCCTGGTCTCTGCCACATGGAGTCCCAGCAGCTTCTCTTCAAGAGCTTGCAGTGCAGGACTCTGCACGCAGATTGAGCTGAGCTGCTCCCTTTTGAGCCCCACCTCCAATGTGAGCATAACAAGTGACTGTGGCTCGGCTGGGCCTTCTGGGCCCAGAGCTGATCGCCAGGGTGTATGAGCATCACACTCTTGCACACCAGCCCTGCAAAGTTATCACCGCACACCAGCATTCCAAAACATAGTTAGGATCCTTAACTCCGAAATTTCTCCTCTTAGTTGGTGTCTGGTTCCTGACATGACTTAATGTGGCTAAGTCAGTAAGTACACCTGACTGAAGGCTACAAAATAATTAGTGAATAGATGCTGTAAGATTTTGGCAGCTTGGTTTCATTGTTTTTTTTTTTATGGGGTTATATTATTCATTGTTGGCAAGTATTTCAGTGGGTGCTTGGTGGTCATGAAAACATACATGAATGCTGAATTTTCTTGGACTTCAGAACGAATGATTCATCTGCAAAGTTATGCCATATGCCCTCTCCTGGAGCACCACTGGGTCTATACACTTCTCTCCTTCCCTTCTAGAGCATAAGAGGAGCTGTGTTCCCTTCTACAGCAGTCAGACTCCCTACAGTTAACTTTCTCTCCCCAACTCCCTCTCTGTCTGGGCTTAGCACTAAAGCTGATCAAAACAATTCTGCCAAAACATTTTTATAAGAATTTGCTGATTAGTCAAAATCAAAATGTTTCACTGAGATGGTTCAACTTCCACAGAATTCCACCGAAATCGAGGCAGGGTTCCATCACGAGCATCTGGTTTCCTGCCAGCTCACTCACCCAGCAGCACACCAAATGAACTGTCTAGAGGCTTGATTCCCTTTTATGGAGACTTCTGAAATTTTTGGCTTCTCATTCAAAATCTGAACAAAACCAGATTTCAAAATGTTGATTTCCTCTGCAAAACAGAACAACTTTTTCTGCCTACCTCTGCCTATCATTCGTTCCTTCGTAGTCTCAATCATATGCAGGCTACCTGAGGCATGTCAGTCAGGCTCCTTGCTCCTATAGACTGTTCATGTTTCTGCCATGTTAATAGGCAGACCTTTAAGGACCGGAGAAACCTACTCTTATCTGGAACCTCCAAACAGAAAGGGGATACATACCTAAAGGGTCATATTTAGTATTTCTCATTTAAGCTTTTATTAAAAGTCAGTCTAATCAGGGAACAGAAGCAGTATCATGTGACTTAGATGGCCAGTCACACACCATGAACTGCCAAAGCAAACAATTCCTGAATAAGCCTGTGTGTGAAATTTGTCCAATAAACTAGTCTGTTACTACCTAATATACTTCTAGAAATTGTGATCAGTGTGCAAAAAGGGGCCAACTTAGCAATAGACATTTGCAATGAATAATTTTAACCAGCTCCTGTCAAGGTTTTTTCCCCCACTTTGAACTTTAGCGTCCAAAAAGTGGGGACCTGCATGATCACTTTTAAGCTTAATTACCAGCTTAAATTTGGTACGCTGCCACCAGCCAGAAGTCTGGCACACTTCTGTTCCCCCCAAAACCTTCCCTGGGGAACCCAAGACCCTAACCCCTTGGGTCTTAAAACAAGGAGAAATTAATCATCCCCCTCTTTCCCCCACCCCTAGACTCTCCCCTCCCTGGTTTGCCCTGACTCCTTGGATTTAAAACAAAGAGGAATTAACCCTCCCTCTTCCTTCCCCCCCCACCAATCCCTGGTGAGTTTAGACTCAAGCCCTTGGATTCTAAAACAAGGAAAAAATCAATCAGGTTCTTAAAAAGAAAGCTTTTAATTAAAGAAAGAAAAGATAATTTTTATCTCTGTAAAATCAAGATGGAAAATGCTTTACAGGGTACTCAGATTCATATAGACTAGAGGGACTCCCCTCCTGCCCCCCCCCCCAGCCTGAGATTCAAAGTTATAGCAAACAGAGCTGTACAGCAAAAAATCCTTCCAGCAAAAGACACATTTACAAGTTAAGAAAACAAACATAAGACTAATCCGCCTTGCCTGGCTATACTTAGAATTTTGAAACATGAAAGACTGATTCAGAAAGATTGGGAACATCTGGGTATACGTCTGGTCCCTCTTAGCCCCAAGAGCGAACAACAAACAAAAATATAAACACAAAGATTTCCCTCCACCAAGATTTGAAAGTATCTTGTCCCCCCATTGGTCCTCTGGTCAGGTGTCAGCCAGGTTCACTGAGCTTCTTAACCCTTTACAGGTAACAGAGACATTAACCCTTAACCATCTGTTTATGACAGCTCCTTTTTAGTAAGCTTGAAATACTTCTGTAATGGGAGTCTTGGGTAGCTTATACCTTATGTCTATCTTACAAACTCAGCAGGAGCAAAACAATACTACAGTCTAGTCAACCTTCTCCAGTTACTGGTTGAAATGCCCCATTTCTCCTGAGGCTGTATTCAGTATTTATCCCTGTTGTCTAAATACCCACTGTGCATAATTTTTATCGACCCAGTAATGGCTTGAAGCAGAAAGAGAGGATTTAAAGGGATCAGTAAATTCTGTTCCGAGGTAGGTTATAGTGCTTTTGGAAAATCTCCCAGAGAGAACAGGATATGAGTGGATGAATTTCACTCTATAGATCAAAACAGAGTTGGCTTTTTCTCTCTCAAATGTATGTTTGCTGAAGGGAGGTTGTACAGTCCTTTTCTACGCCTGTATTTGGCAAATATCTGTATCAAGGGTAGAGTTTGATACTTTATGTTGTAACAGTTTTATGAGTAAAAATACATGAAATGCCATACTGGATCAGAGCATTATCCTAAGTTCATTAGTTGTATCTCCAGCAACAACATCCAGGACCAGATATTTCAGAAAAAGTGTGTAAAATCCCCATAATGAACCAGAACAACCATGTCCCTTTAGGGGGAAATTGCATCTGAACTCCAAGCATCTATTAGTTGGCCACTATCCTGAAACTTTTCTTTTAACTTTATATTTAACTGTACGATAACTGGGCATGCATTATCTATATAAATATTTAGTCCTCTTAGACCCTACTATGCTATTTTCCTCATATTGTGGTGGAGTTGCTCAGCTTGGTTGTCTTCTAAATTATTGATTTTAATTTCCTTATCTTATACCGCAAGAATAAGGTAATCTGAGTGCCTTGCTGGCTTTCTCAGTGCCATTTATTCAATATGTGCTTAAATATGGCAAGTGAAATCTATGGAAGTGGGTGGTCCTAAACACCTGTATTCTACGTTCAATTCTTACTATTCTGGATCATTAACCGTTCTTGTGAAGTTGAATGGGGGGGAAATAGCTAATACGTGACAGGAAGTGGGATATCAATCTGTAAATATACTGTAGAATTATCAGGCACATGATTTCTTTTGTTCAATTTGAACTGAACAGATGTTGTTGAAACAGGCACCTACAGCTTTGCTGCATAATGGGATGAGATTTAACTGAATTGTTTTTCATTCCTTTTTTCCCCCCTAGATGATTGTCTGCCAGTTTCATTGTCCTCAATGTAACTTCTTTGCCAGAGTTGAATCTGGAGCATATATTGAAACAGTGTGACTTCAAATCACTTTCCTGTTTTTCATACACTTGAAGCAAAAAAATGGATGGGATCTAGAAATCAAAGCAGTCAAATTTGCTGCATGTTTTTTGTGAAGATCTTGGTGGGTGATCTGAAAGGGGATATCTATTAACTGACCACACTGCTGATCGCACAAGAGGCCAATATAATGTGTACTGATTAATTTATTTATAATTCTGAAACAAAAAGTGAACTTTGTTATTGGCAGCCAGTGTAGTATCAATCCCCCGTAATGGCTCAGGTTTGACTTTTATAATAATTCTTGGTTTAATAGCTGTATGATTCCAGGTAGTGCTTTTCTTAGAGATTGATAAGACTGGCAAGGAAACCTGCCTTGTTTCCTGACAGCTCGCCTGGAAGCCCCAGCTGGAGCCCAAGCTCCTAGGGCTGCCAAGAATCCTGCACAAGGATCCTCTGCTCCAGCCGGGACTACCAGGCACCTGGCTCTGAGTCTAAGGCAGCCTGCCAGGGTGGTGGATGAGCTTTCAGGAAATCAGGCAGGATTCCATTGGACAACTGGATGAAACTGACAATTCCAGCAGAACATGTAGATTGTCAAATTGGTATTTTCCCATTTAAAAAACAAAAAGAGAGGAAACTTTTCCAGGCAGCTCTAGTTTATAACATTACATTAGTCTTACTGCAGACCTGACATTTCATTTCATTTGGGGAATATTGAGGAGAATCCATCGTCTGACTTTTGATCATCATTTGGGTACACAGGAATTGAGCTACATATTATCTTGGTATATTAATGGAGGAAGAATGATCCAGTGGTTTGGGACCCAAGTTCAGTTCACAGCTCTGTTTCAGGCTTTCTGTGTGAAAGTAGGCAAGCCACCAGGGACAACAGTGTTTCCTTACTTTATTGGGTTGTTGAGGTGTTTAAAAGTACTATGACGGGGGTGGGCAGGGGAGGCATATATACCCAGAATAGATCAATATTACTATACAAACAGCATATGATTTAATTGGAACTATTCAGGACCAACTCTCGGGGTGCAAAGTGTTCAAGGAAGAAAACTGTCTCTAAGTTTTTTTTTAACTAAAGAAAAGAAAAAACTCTGAAGATGATGTAAAAGAAAAAGCAAGATTAAAAGACAATCATTTAGTCTTTATTATAGTACTTCTCTGCCACTTCCAATTTTGACCCCTGGATGTATTTTTTGTGATGTGAATGTTACTACTCTTAACCAAAATACGAAGTAAACTAGTACCATGTATTACTGTGTCTTCTAAGTCTTTGAACACTTCTGCCAGTCAAGTCTGGTTTAGTGGTTAAATCAATTAATACAAAAAAAAATATTTCATCTTTGTGTGAAATCTTCACAATTCATTTATTTAGCATAGTGATTTTTATGACTTCTGTAGGACAGTGAATTTTAGACACTACTATATGTACACTGTGGAAGAAACTCTACTCTGTTACACTTGTGCAGCCATGGAATAGGGTTGAATGTATGTAATGACGAGCAGAATTTGACCATTTGGTTTAGGTGATGATTAATAGAAAACGTGACTAAATCCCTCACTGCTTGGAATATCTCAACCTGTATGTGTATCACATAACATTGCTAATACTTATGGAACAGCGCTCCTTCCAATAAAATTCCCTACTGCAGGGCTTCTCCTGGAGACCAAACCCATAAGTATTATTGTCCTCTTACACAATGTGCATCTGTATCTTCTGGCAAGTATTGCATCATGAGTGACAAATTTTATCACAAGACTTTGGCCTTGTCTCCACTGCAGAGTTTTATCAACAAAAGGCATTTTTTGTAAACAAAATTGAATGCGTACACACTGCGATGCAACTTTTGTTGGCAAAAATGCCTTGTTTTGCCGACACATAAAACCACCGCGATGAGAGACATAAGGCTTTCTGCACACAATTTTTGTCAACACAGTTTCAGTGTAGACACCACACTTGATTTTATCACTCTACTTGGCCTCCAGGAGGTGTCCCATAAGGCCCATTCTGACCACTCTAGTCATCAATTTGAACTCCACTGCCCTGCAGCCAGTTAAAAAACCATGGTCACCTTCCGCCTTGAAAGCCCTGGGAATTTTTGAAATTCCAATTCCTGTTGGCTCAACATGGAGAAGTCTCATCACATCTTCCCGGGCGACCTTGGTGGGTTATCACAGCAAACGCTCTCCCGCTTGGACCACTGTGGAGCGGGTGGATCTGATCAGTATATGGGGAGAGGAGGCTGTGCCATTCCAGCTGTGTTTGAGCTGTGGGAATGTTGATATCTATGGGCAGATCTATTGAGGCTCGTGTGAAAGAGATTATGATCAAGACATGCTGCAGTGCAGAGCGGAAGATAAAGAAACTGAGCCAGGTGTACCATAAGGCGAGGGAGATAAACAGTCACTCTGGTGCTGCACCTAAGCCTTGCCAGTTCTATAAGGAGGTGGACACTATCCTCAGTGATGACCCCACCTCCACTGCCAAGAGCCCTGTGGATACTTCGGCGGGCCTGGAGGTGGAGGAAAGAGAGTCTAACCCAGAAGACGAAGTCATTGATGAAGAGGTGGAGTTAGACAACAAGGTGGAGCTCCCAGTGTGGTAGACAGCCAGGAACTGTTCACCACTCCAGACGTGTCTAGCCAGTCTTTGCAGTTACTCTCCAGCAAGCAAGAAGGAGGAAAGGAGATGCCTGATAAGTGGCTGTGGTTTGTCGAGTGCGGTGGTGGGTTCAGGGTATAGAAATGTACAAGGCTGGCTGTTTCTGTGTGCTGGACATTTGCCCGTGCAGCTAATGGTTACAGCTGAACAGGGTGTTGATGCATGCCGAGATCTCATGGGAATCCTCCAGAGAGATCTCTAGGAAAATTTCCTGAAGGGTACTCAGCAATCCTCTGCCAGAGGTTCCTTGGCAGAGCTGCTTTGTTCCTTTCCCCATTGTAGGAAACTTTCCCACACCATTTGGCAATCACTTGTGCAGGGACCAAAGCGGCACACAGGTGAGCAGCATAGGGATCAGAGTGGAAGCCATAAGTGTGTAGTAGATGTACCCTTGCTTCCCTGCTTACCCTCAGCAATGAGACCTGCTACAATGACCATTGCTTGTGGAAAAGTGTGGGAGAATTTTTTCCCTAGTCAGCTGCAGCACAAACCTTGCAGAGTGCTCTTTATCCCCATGTAAAGCGCCACCCCTCGCCAACACTCATCATGCTTTGAGTGTTCGTCAAGATGTGTGCCTGCCAAGGGTCAGCGAGACAGTGATTGTTATGTTGCAAAAGGTGTATTTTGCTGAAAAGTGTCAATGTTACGCGTGAACTTAACAATCATGTTTCTGTGCATTGTTCCTTGTGCTTCGAAAGATGTGGCCTTCAGGAACACCCCCCACACACTGGCTGAATGTCTCTGCCAGATAAAAAAGCACCCAAAATGGAGCAAAGAAGATATGTTCCGGGAGGTACTGCACTTCTCCAATGTAGGGAAAAAGGAATGCAAGGAGTGGAGGGAAGCAGAAAGGCAGGACAGAAAAGAAAATCAGAAGTTTGTGAAGGACACTATTGAGCAGATGATTAAAGTAATGGAGGACCAAATACAGATGCTGAAGTCCTTAATAATTCTGCAGACTGAGTAGATGCATGCCCACCCTCCCTGCAGCACATTGAGAACTCTTTTACATGCCCCCATCCCCACAAGAAAACCCTCTGCTTGCATCATCCTTTCCGGTTTCCACGTCTTCTTGGTTTCCCCTTTACTCCTTCCTCTCGGACAACTTTCAAAATGATAGCTGGACATACACACAGCTCTGAATGTCTGCCCTTCCATGGTACCACCTTTCCCACCAAGCGTGTGTGTGTGTGTGTATGTGTGTGTGTGTGTGTGTGTGTGTGTGTGTGTGCGCGCGCGTGTGTGTGTGTGGTGTAGCTTTTATTAAACAAGAAAAGTTTTTTAACAGTAACTCGTCTTTGTTTCCTACAAACTGAGATAACAAGCACTTTCCAATACATACACTGGCAGTGTAATCATTTGCTTACTGGAATGTAAGGCCCCAAATGTCGTCATTGCTTCCTAGGAAAACTACATGTAATGTAACATTGCAGCACCAATCACGGAGATTACTGCTGCTCATTTTCAAAGTGTTGCCTCAAAGCCTCCCTGATTCTAATTGCCCCTGCTGGGCCCCTCTGATAGCCCTGGAATTTTGCTGCTCAAAATCAGCAGCCAAGTGGTCTGCCTCAACCAGGGGCGACTCTAGGCATTTTGCTGCCCCAAGCACGGCAGGCGGGCTGCCTGTGGGAGATCCACTGAAGCCGCGGGACCAGCGGACCCTCCGCAGGCAAGCCGCCTAAGGAAGCCTGCCTGCCACCTCCAGTGGCTTGCTGCCCCAAGCATGCACTTGGTGTGCTGGTGCCTGGAACCGCCCCTGGCCTCAACATTCCACCCCTGAGCAAACCTTTCGCTCTTAGCTTCACAATGATTATGCAATGTACAACATGTGGCTATGACCATGGGAATATTATCCTCCTTGAGGTCTAACCTGCCACAAAGGCATCACCAGCGTGCCCTTAATCTGCCAAAAGCATGTTCCCCAGTCATCCAGCACCTACTCAGCCTGTTGTTGAACCGCTCCTTACTTCTGTCCAGGTTTCCCGTGTAAAGTTGCATAAGCTATGGCTGTAAGGTGTACACCAGGACTCTCAGGATCACTATGGGCATTTCAGTATCGCCCACTGTAATCTTCTGGTCTGGAAAGAAAGTCCCCACTTGTAGCTTAAGAACATAAGAGTGGCTATCCTGAGTCAGACCAAAGGTCTATCTAGCCCAGTGTCCTGTCTTCCAACAGTGGCCAGTGCCAGGTGCCCCAGAGGGAATCAACAGAACAGGTAATCATCAAATGATCCATTCCCTGTTGCTCATTCCCAGCTTCTGGCAAACAGGCTAGGGACACCATCCCTGCTGATCCTGGCTAATAGCCATTGATGGACCTATCCTCCATGAATTTATCTAGTTCTTTTTTGAACCCTGTTATAGTCTTGGCCTTCACAATATCCTCTGGCAAAGAGTTCCACAGGTTGACTGTGTGTTGTGTGAAGAAATGCTTCCTTTTGTTTGTTTTAAACCTGCTGCCTATTAATTTTCATTTAACCCCTAGCTCTTGTTTTATGAGGAGTACATAACACTTCCTTATTTATTTTCTCTACACCAGTGATGATTTTATAGACCTCTATCATACCCCCCTTAGTCATCTCTTTTCCAAGCTGAAAAGTCTGTCTTATTAATCTCTCCTCATATGGAAACCGTTCTATACCCCTAATAATTTTTGTTGCCCTTTTCTGAACCTTTTCCTATTCCAGTATAACTTCTCTGAGATGGGGCGACCACATCTGCACTCAGTATTCAAGATGTGGGCGTACCATGGATTTACATAGGGGCAATATGATATTTTCTGCCTTATTATCTATCCCTTTCTTAATGATTCCCAACGTTCTGTTCACTGACTGCTGCTGCACATTGAGTGGATGTTTTCAGGAAACTATCCACAATAACTCCAAGATCTTTCTTGAGTAGTAACAGGTAATTTAGACCCCATCATTTTATATGTATAGTTGGGATTGTTTTCCATGTGCATTACTTTGCACTTATCAACACTGAATTTCATCTGCCATTTTGTTGCCCAGTCACCCAGTTTTGAGAGATCCTTCTGTAGCTCTTTGCAGCCTGCCTGGGACTTAACTATCTTGAGTAGTTTTGTATCCTCTGCAAATTTTGCCACCTCATTGTTTACCACTTTTTCCCAGATCATTTATGAATATTTTGAATAGGACTGGTTCCAGTACAGACCCCTGGGGAACACCACTGTTTACCTCTCTCCATTCTGAAAACTGAGGCTGATGTTCCTGAAGATGCATGCATCATGCTCCTTCCCGGACCACCCCGCATTGATGTCAGTGAAATGCCCATGGTGATCTCCATGGTGTTGCAGGCACTTGTGGAAGTATCCCCTTCTTACTGCTGTACTCCATCACAAGGTGGTCTAGTGCCAAAATTGGAATGTGGGTGCTATCTATCACCCCATCACAGTTAGAGAAACCCATTTCTGTGAAGCTGTCTGCTATTTCATGCACATTTCCCAGAGTCACGATCCTTCATAGCAGGATGCGTTTAATTGCCCTGCACACATGCATTAACCCAATGGTTGACTTCCCAACTTCAAACTGATGCATGACTGACTGGTGGCAGTCTGGAGTTGCCAGCTTTCACACAGTGATTGCCACACGCTTCTCTACCAATAGGGCAGGTCTCATTCTGCACAGTTCCAGAAGGTGGCTTTCCATATCCGAAAGTTCTGTAGCCACTGCTCATCATCCCACACCGGCATGACATATGATCCCACCATTCGGTGCTTGTTTCCTGAGCCCAAAAGTGATGGTCCACCCTCTGCAGCTGTAATGTGACTGCCAAAAGCAATCTGAAGTTAAGAACTTTGTGATTAACTGCACTGTCATCCACAATGTCTTCATGATAGTTGTCAGAGCATAGGAGAGCAGCCTGGGATCCATCCCTTCTCACAAAGATACTGGGGGGCATAGCAAACATGGGCCATTGAAAAATACAGCGAAAGAAAGCTGGAAGCCCCTGGAATGCTGGGACAGAAAGCAAAGCATCATGACGCATTGAGTCTGGTCCCAAGATGCACCGTGATCCACTCTGCCTTCCCACAACACCTAGTGGCAGAAGGTGTCGAGCTGGACAGTACATTGCTCACACCATTGAAAGTGCTCCAGCTGTGGACACGCTCTGCCAACACAGGGAGCGAGTGTGAACATGACTTCTCGATTTTTAGCATTGCGATTTTTGAGTGTCTATCACTTTTGTCAACCAAAACTCTGCAGTGTAGACAAGGCAACTTTTTTATTTGTATGATCATGTCTGGAATTCAAAGTGCACAGCTTAGCAAAAGCTGACTGTGTAGGCAAAGTCATCCTCCAAGTTCCTACTAGTCAGTTTATCACCCTCCGTTAAAGACAATAATATGGCAATTTTCAGCATACCCGAAGGCTAACAGAGATTTTCCTCCGAGCCTTTGCAGTGTATGTGTGCAGAATAAGTCTACTAAGCAAAGGCAACTTACTTCTGGCTATTGCCTTCACATCGTATTATTGTAGTTTAAACTCCAATTGTTAGCCTAAGATTCTCTCTAGAATTTTTTGATTAAAAGATAGTCTCATAGACTTTAGGACTGGAAGGGACCTCGAGAGGTCATCGAGTCCAGTCCCCTGCCCTCATGGCAGGACCAAATATTGTCTAGACCATCCCTAATAGACATTTATCTAACCTACTCTTAAATATCCTTTGTCTTGACCTGACTGCAAAATTAGGATATTATCATTTAAAAAAATCTGACTGACCCTTGATACATTTACCAGTCACCGCCTCCTTGACTTTGCCACTACATGCATTTCTTGGTTCTTGTGTTCTTTTGCTGTTTCATTTCATTGTGATTGGGTTTTTCCTTGCCTCTGATTTGGAAATATATTTCATTCATATACAACCAAAACACTCAGCTCAAAACAGAGGAAGTTTTAATGTACTTGTTGGCAGCATAACTCTACTCAGATACTTTAGCTTAGTTTTTTACATCCCACCCTCTTCTCTGGTTGTATAGATGGGCTCCTATAGTGGGTGTTCTTGCCTCCCCTCCCTTCCTCACAGTTTGAGAGATTGCATGAAGTATTTCACTACAAATAGAGCATATAATGGCACCATTTACCCCCAATGATATATCTATATTACAATGCAAGTCCGTGCTTGAGACCAAGCCTTGCCCCCCTTGCGTCTACACTGCAATTATGCTAACCCTGGGCTTGTACCCAGAGTCCCAGGACCTTGCAGGGCTAGAGGGTCTGAGTTCGTGGTAAGCCAGGATCCAGGGTCTGAGCCCTATTGGTTTGCAATGTAGATGTAGCCCTGCTTGATGTGAGTCCTGGGAGCCAGCTGGAAGTATCCCATGATTCAATGGGACAACGTCCTTAGTCCTCTCTATCCTACCAATCTGCAGTCCACTCTACTGAAAACTGAAGCTACCCCTTCTTTGCAAACAGCAGCAACTCAGGTCAGTAATAACCCATTCTCTTCGGATCACTGATCTGCAAGCACACTATCACAGAACTTCCTGGGTTTGCAATGGAAAGCGAGCCAATGAAGCCTTTTGCAAAGTGAACTGCTTCCTAGTAATGTGCAGGGTGAGCAGTAAAGTTTTTTTGCCATAGTCCTAGGGGTGGAGTGGCCACTTTTTGGCAGAAGGAGGTGCTAGGGATTCAGAGATGTAGTTCCTTTGACTTGTGTCAACGCACTGCAGTGTGGGTGCCAGAGCATGGGTTAGAAGAGCCCTAACATAGAGTTAAAATACAGTGTAGATGTTCAAGCCCAGGGTTCCTTGGCATGGGTCAACTGACTCAAATCCCACCAACTCTAGGCTTACATTGCAGTGTAGAATGAGTGTGTGTGAATGTGCACACACTGCTTGTCTAAAGTATAGAAAAGTTGTTCTTAGATGAATAAAATAGACTACGTGTTTTAACTCAGGGAATGTGCAGTGTGAGAAGGTCACTTTGAGCTGCTTGAGCTCTCAGTGTATTGAAAGCTCTAACTCTGTGGTTACATAATGTAATTTAGGTTGTATTAGCTGCATAATGAATAAGCTTCACCCCAGATCTCTCTTCCTCCTCATGCTCCATTCCTGCACTATGCAGAATTTAGGAGGAAAGAGGACAAAGCTGGCTTCAAGCTACCATTTTACATCTCCTGTGTTCTACTGTGATGGGGTTTACAACTCCCACACAAAACATAGGCATGAAGAGGTGGAGAACCTTCCCTATATGCAGACACCAAAACCAACCCCAGACCTGCTCAGGTCTGATAAATCTCCATTATGGAGAGTGATGACCCCAGCAACAGAAGCTGCTGGAGCCAAGGCCCAAGTTAAAAGAATGAATAGTACTTGTGGCACCTTAGAGACTAACAAATTTATTTGAGCATAAGGTTTCGTGGGCTACCGATGAAGTGGGTTTTAGCCCACAAAAGCTTATGCTCAAATTTTAGTCTCTAAGGTGTCACAGGTGGTACTCGTTCTTTTTGCTGATACAGACTAACGCGGCTACCACTCTGAAACCTGTTCCCAAGTTAAGGAACCCAAGTAATGTATTACAAGCATCCACTTAAAATTAACTCCCATGTGCTCTATGATCCTCTTAAGCCGTGGCTTGTTCCTTGGGTTCACAAATCCCCTTACATGAGTTGATTGGAGGAGGAGAGAGTTGAAGGGCTGTTTTAATGTTAATCCCCCATGCTGTGTTGGTTTTAGCTAATCCAGTTAGAAACACTCATTTGTGTTAAATGTGAAAAAATTTTCATGTCTGGCACTTCAAAAGTAGAATTTTGTAGGTGCATTGTGAAGTGAGGAAAGCATTTTTAGATGAAAAATGCAAAAATAACTTTCCCCACAGTCTGTTTTTTTTATTTCTCAAAGAACAGGCAGACACTATCAGTTGAGCTGAGGGGAGCAAACCTGTTTGCTATTGCCAATCTCTTATTTCCAAAAATTCTCAAATTTGGACAAAAATAATGCCTTAATGGGGACATAGGTTTTGATAATCTCCGTTCTCTTTTGGGAGAATGCAGTGAAAGGGGAAGTTGTATGGTTTAAATGAGCAGACATTGTTCTTGACCTGGAATGGGCAGTGCTAACTTATTAGCATGGTATTTTATCTGACCTGGTAAACCCTAAATTCTGATAAAGTGTTTACTTTCTTGGTCTGAGATAGGACAGAAGTAGCAGATAGTCCCAGCATAGAATACTCTAGTACTGCTAGACATAAGGAGATTGAGAACTGGGGGAAGTCTTTCTCATTAAACCAGCCATTCAGTGACTTTGTGACTGCGGTTGGCAGATTAAATTAAATGACATGTATGCTATGCAAACTCCATGGGAGGATCAGTGCTGTTTGGGGGAATGGCACAAGTTCAAATCAGTACTCTTAAAGAACATGCACAGTCAATCCAATACAAAATGGCTGTTATTGATGGAGGTTGGGAGAGAAAAGTCACAGACTTTGTGACCTGGTGTTCAGGGTGTTGCCCTTTGTAATACATTATTGAGCGCATCCTAGAGTAACAGAAACCACAGACCCTTCGTTACAGGATGGCTACACAAGAGAGTGCTGAAAGCTTATGGGGCTTACACCTTTTTCCTTTGCCTTCCACCTCCTACTCTGTTGCTAACTTTGCTCTTATAGTCTGGGGGCTTACAAGGCTATTATGATTCTGGTATGTACATTCTGGTTCACCAAAGAAAGTCATGTGAGGTCTTATGAAAGCCAGAGTCATACAGTTGATTAATATCATTGTAAAATGTATGGATGGATACTCAGTATGTATACTGAAAATCTGTTCTAACATCTATATCACGAGAGAGGTGGAGAAACCAGTTTCCTGTCAGATGTCTGTCTCTGTTGCCACGTAAATTTAACATTGTAAGCTAACCCAATGGAGGGGAGTTATTTACATACAAAGACAACAGGTCAGGAGAGAGATGTGAAATTATTAAGCAGCACATCAGAGAATAAGTCAGGAGGGTTATACTGACTCTGAGAGCAGACAATGAACTCTTGGGGATATAAGGAGAAGACAAGATAGACACCCTTTTATCCTATACAGTAACTCCTCACTTAAAGTTGTCCTGGTTAACATTGTTTTCTTGTTACATTGTTGGTCACTTAGGGAACATGCTCGTTTAAAGTTGTGTAATGCTCCCTTCTAACATCATTTGGCAGCCACCTGCTTTGTCCACTGCTTGCAGGAAGAGCAGCCCGTTGCAGCTAGCTGGTGGAGGCTTGTAACTAGGGTGGACCAGCAGCCCCCACCCATCAACTCTCTGCTCCCCTAAGTTCTCTGTGCAGCAGCTGTCCAGCAGGCCATCAAGTGCCTGGCAGTTCAGCTATCCCTCCCCCCACTGCCATGTGCTGCTCCTGCCCTCTGCCTTGGAGCTGCTCCCGGGAGCCTCCTGCTTGCTGTGCAGGGAGGGAAGGGGGAGCTAACGTCAAGGTTTTCCCCCTCCCCTGCTCCTGCACCCCACTTACCCCTTTTCCATATAGAGCAGGGAAGAGACACGGATGGAGAGAGACAGAGAGAACTTGGGGCAGAAGCTGCTGTCTCAACTTCCTGATCCACTTAAAAAGACAATGCACTTAAGAGGGCAGTGTGCATCTCTCTCTCTCCCCCACACACACAACGTGTGTCTCTCTCTCTCTCTGCTATGCTGTCTCCCCTCCCTCATGTTCATGCTGCCTTGTGTGAGAGGCTACAATACCAACAACGTATTAACCCTTGAGGGCTCAGCTGAGTGCTAGTTTATCATTTAGCAGTAAGGTATTCCCTGGGAAATATCCCTCCCTCTTCCACCCTCTAACTTCACCACCTCAACCAAGCTTCACAATCATCATAGCTGTGAACAGTGTTAAATTGTTTGTTTAAAACGTATACTGGGTGCATATCTATGTAGTGTTTTGTCTGGTGAAAAAAATTTCCCTGGAACCTAACCTCCCCATTTACATTAATTCTTATGGGGAAATTGGATTCACTTATTATTTCGCTTGAAGTCGCATTTTTCAGAAATATCTACAACATTAAGCAAGGAGCTACTGTATCTAGGAAGCAATCGGCTAGTGCGATTACAGTCATGAAAAGAGATCACAACGAGCCTGGGTTGAAACACGACAAACGGCATTTGGGGTGAGAAACTTGGTTAGACAGAAGATGAGCCTGTTAAATTTAATTTCTAGAAATTATGACTTTATATGTAACTTGTTTCCATTATCCTTACTCACTAGCTCTTGCATCTTCTGATAATAAACTTGTTTTGTACTATAAATATATCTGTTCTGATCCTGAATTGAATCTTGCCAGCTGGTGTGTACACTGTTGTCTGGGGGACAGCAGACCTGTATTTCTGTGAGCCTGCATTGGAGAAGGGGCTGGACATTATAGGAGAACCCTACTCCCCTGTGAAGCATACACTTATGATTAACCTGCAAGATGAAGTATAACTGGCATAGCCCAGAGGAGAGAGTTTGGGTGGCCTGCAGGCTGGTAGTGTCAGAGAGTTGACAATTAAGCACCAGCAACTCTCCTTCAAGCTGGAGGCAGGCCAGGTAACAATAACCTGGGTACCAAACTGTCAAACAATCCCCACATTATAGGAGGGACTTCAGCTCTCAAAACTTGATTAAGACTAGCTGTGAGAATTGGTGAGACTGGAACCTGGCACAGCAGAGCCACCAGGTATTGGACACCTCCCCACAGCTTCAGCAGCTGTAACCTGGCAGCTTTCCATAAACCATTGGCTGTACGCTATAGGAAGTCCCACCTAAGAGACTAACTGGCAGTCACCTTGGAGGCACCCAATTGGCCCCACAGAAGCCCACAGAGTGTACCAGGAAGTGTTCAAGCAACCACACAGATTCCGTGCAAGCTGCCATGACAGAGTGTGTTTCTCTGCTCTCTAACTCCTGGCATCAGTCTTGGCTCTGACTTTAATTTTGACTTGGGACCCCAGCACAAGTTCAGACCTCTGATACTGACCTCAGACCAGAAACTTGGCCTCGAACTGCTTGAGCCCCAACCGAGGACCCTGAGAGTTTGCGTGGATGGCTCCTTAGCCCTGGTGAAGGACAGTCCAATGGGAACATGAAGGCGGTAGGTCATCCCCAGCATGTCTCAAAGGGCCCACAAATGCCTTACGGATTGATTTGTTTTCAGGAAGAACTTCTCACACTGAGCACAAATGTTTGTGACTCTCTCCGGGGAACTGGACCTTGTGGGTGCAAACAACACAGAAAACCTTGTGATGTGGACTTAAGTGGCATAGTATGCTGCTGAGAACCTTGCAGATTCCCTTCCTCCTAAGCAAGAATACTACACTCCAGACATGTACCACATCCAGCAGCCCTGGATACAGAGGCTGACTGTTCCCATTCCTGAATGCTTCAGCAGAGACTGCTGAAAATTTAGGGGTTTCTTAATCTAATTTGTTGTTCCAGCTCCACCTCAATCCTATTCCATTGATTAACCTAAAGTAGGTTTGGTAATTAGCGTCTTAATGGGAGAGGGGTTGGATTGGGCCTCACCCCTGCTAGAACAGGGAACTCGAATGATGAACTGGGACGCCTTCCTTTGGCCATTTCCTGCCACTTCCTTGGTGATTCCCAGTGCAATCACTCAGCTGAGGCAACCCTGTGAAAACTCTTGACAGAAAAAGAATTGGTTGCTTTCTTCAGGTGACTCATCTTTTCTACTGAGTGGAACGAGTCATCCCAGCTGTACCAGATTCAGTGGGGATTACGCGAGTAGGTTTAAAGATGAACTAGCTTGTGTGGAAACATTGACCCATTTGGATGCCTTTTGTCGATCCATATAGTGAGGTCAACAGATTACGTGAGCAATGCAAAGAAAGGAAGGAGTCAGTGCCACAACCCAGCCAGCAATCCCTGGCAACAATCCCTCAGCCTGGTCCCGGAACCCATGTAGCTCGTTGCTGTGTGATTCCAGAGGAGAGATGCCATCACCATCATGGTGTGGTTTCTGTGATGGGGAACCTCGTAAATCTTCAGTTTCCCCCACAATGGGTACTTGTGGACTCTAGGGCAGCAGACAACTTAATGGATGCTGATGCTGCACAAACTGTGAGCATCCCAATGCAGGCCCAGGCAGCCCCCAATTTCATAGATACTAGATGGCTTGTTCCTGTCTTCAGGCCCAGTGACATAGGAGAGCATGCTTTTGGAAGTGTTATCCAGAATCACCAAGGTACTCTAAGGTTTGGAGTTACCCACTCACCATGCTTCCCATAATCGTCTGCATCTTGTGGTTGGTGACCCATGACCTGCACATCCTGTTGCAGAAATGGAAAATCAGTTTCCACTCTGAATTTTGCCAGCAAGCCTGTCTATATGCACCACCTGATGGAACCTGGCCAGAGACTGGGCCACTGTTGAGAAATCCCCAGGCCCTGACTGTGGGCCAGGTGAGACCACCACCAGAATTAACCCCTGCTCTTCTCACTAAGTACAGCAAATGCACAGACCTCTTTTCAATTGGGGAGTGGGGAAGGAGAGAGTCATTCTACCATTACACTGGGATTGGGACAGACGGAGCTGCTATCTGGGGCCAAGATGCCCTTTGGCCGCATCTATGCAATTTCAGAACCTGAACTGGCTTCCCTGCATTCCTGTTTCTGGAGAATTTGGCCAAGCCATCAACCTCTCCTGCCAGGCGGGGGTGGAGCGACCCTGTTTTTTGTCAAAAAGCAAGATGGGACTCGTGGATTATTGGGCCCTCCAACAAGTAACTGTCAGAAACCAATAGCTCCTCCAGCTCGTCCTGGAGATGTTGGACTACATGCAGTCAGCCCAGATATTGACTAAGCTCAATAGGTGAAGAGCCTACCAGCTGGTAAAGCATCAGAGCAGAGGGCGAATGGAAGGAAGCTTTTACATACCCCATATGGCCATTATGAATGCTCCATAATGCCATTCAGTCTCTCAAATGCCCCTCCTACTTTGCAGCATTTCATGAATGAGGTATTCCATGACACCTAAGACCAGTATTTGCAGTTTATCTCAACAACATACTTGTTTTCTCTGAGTTCTGACCAACATACTCAGCCCATCCGATCAATCCTGGATTGGCTTCGCCAGCATGGTCCGTATGTGAAATTCAAAGAACAACTTCAGGCTACTTTCCCTGGTGTTCTTGGGCTACATCAAGAGCCTCCAAATGGACCCCAGAAAAGTGGATGCAGTTTAGACCTGGATGGACCCTTGAAACACCAAGGAGCTGTAGCACTTTCTGGTGTCTGCTATAGTTAACCCTGCTGACAGCACTTCTGTACAAGAATGCCTCCTTCATCTAGTCCCCAGCAACACAACAGGCACTTTGTTGTCAAGATTGATGCCCCCAACCATGCCTTCAGGGCCATACTATTCCAAAGATACAGTCCCCAACAGCATTTTCTCCCTTATGCCTACTGCTCACAAAATCTTACTGTGACAGAATGGAATTATGAAATCATATATAAAGAACTTCAAGCAATCAAGACTGCCACTGAAGAGTGGTGCCACTACAAATACAGGTGTACACAAAGCAGAAAATTCTAAATACGTTCACAAGGCTAAGCTGCTTAACCAAAGACCACTGTCCTGGGCCCCATCTTGAAAAGGGGAGTATCTCATCAGTCAAGACCTCTCTTGCACAGAGCTACCCCTGCAATTTCCTGGATGCTGTCATTTCTCAAGACCTTGTGTATTTGATCAGCTCAGTGGTAAGAGGAAGCCCCCTTCAATGAACATCAGATTTATGGGATGTCTTACTCTATTTCAAGGGTTGCTTGTACATCCCACTGGGATGCCCCCAGCTGGAGGTCCTCAGACTCAGCCACAGCTTCTTGCTAGCAGCCATTTTACCAGCCTCAAGACCCTTTGCCTGACTGCTCATACCTTCTGGTGGTCCTGGATGTTATCAATGGTATGCTCATGCATACATTATTGTGAAGTATGCACTCGCGCCAAAAGGACACATGAGACCCCCTTTGTCACTCCAGTACTTAGAGACCCTGGCTAGACTTTGAACAGCCACCACCCTGGACTTTATAACAGAGCTCCCTGTGTGATGGGTACACTGTCATCCTCACCATGGTTGATGAAATAACCAAAATGACCCACTTCCCTCCCATTGCACATCTGACCATTGTGGAAGAGATGGCTTAGTTCCTGATGATGCACATCATCCGTCTCTGTAGGCTTCCCAAATAGGTCACATCCAACAAAGCTCTGCAACTTTTGTGTCACTATTCTGGAAGAAAACCTTGTAGCCGCTCAAGATCCTCACCTACATGTCCTCTGCCTATCACCACAGACTGATGACCAATTCAAGAGAATGGATCAGGTTTTAGAACAGTATCTATGGTTCTTTACAAATCACCCAAATGATTGGTTGTCTCTCCTACCTCAGGCAGTATTCGCGCACTATAACACCAACTGTGTCTACACCAGGCAGAGTCCATTCTCCATGAATGTTCCATTCCCACCTTCAGCTGGCTCTCCCTGCCATCTCCACTGAGTGGGTATAGCAGAGCCACAGTATCCAGGGGGAGCTTAAGACACATCTTGAAAATGCTAAGAATAACCCCAAGCAACATACTGATTGCCAGCTCCAGAATGCCCTAATTTTTTTGGCAGTTGAACAAAAGGTCTAGATCTCAGCATGATACTTTCCACATGGACCATCCTTGTTGTAAACTGGATTACCAGTAGCTCATCCTGTACCCCATCAGCCAGGTGATCAACCCAGGCTCCAGCAGCCCAGATCCTTCAGGGTATCCCTGGTGTTCCATGTATCGCTGCTGAAGCTACATGTCAACAATTCCTTTGATTGCTGACAGCAGCCTTCACCCCCTCTAGTAAAGGTCCAGGGTCGCAATGAGATTTTTGGATTCTAAAATCAATCATGGTTCCTGTTTGGTACCTTACCAATTTGGGAAGATTATATCCCTGAGGGGAGCAGTCCTGGAATTGGCCTCCCGCTCCATGTGCCTGCCTTGCAGCAGCCTCCTATGTAGTCCACATAGACAGACAAACACTGTGCTTGGGCACGGGGAAGGTGTCCCTGGAAGGGGGCGGTTAAGTAGGGATTGATGGGACTCAAACCTGATCAGCAGAGCCACCAGACTGTCACCTCCACACTGCCACTTGATGGCATCTATAACACAGCTGCTGCCCATAAACCATAGCAGAAGTACACTATGGGAAGTCCCATCCAAAAGACCCAATTGGTAGTCTTCTTAGATGCCCCTTGACCCCACAGAAGTTCACATGCCATGCCAGGAAGTGTCTAAGCAAGAACATGGATCCCCAGCGAGCTGCTATGACCAACTGTGCTTCTCTGCTCCCATCATTGACCTTGGCTCTGACCCTCACTCTGGACTCTGACACAAGTTGTGACCTTGGCCTAGAAATCTGACCTTGAGCTGCTTGAGCTCTGCCCCAGGAATCTGACACTAGTGCAATAAAATCTTTATTTGTTTCACTAATTTGCACAAAAATCTTTGTCAAAGATTAGGAGAGATCATGTAATGACTCAGCACTGTACTGAAGGCGATTGCTAGGACTTCATTATTTTCACAAAACATATTGCAGGAAATTAAAGTATTGTAAATTATTAAAATTAAACTTATCAGAATGAGGAAATTGATGTATTAGGCTTGCTTTTTTATTCACTTAGTTGCTAGCTCAAAAGGTTCATTAATTCACAGTGGGCCTCTGTCATTACTGAGAATTAACAACCTTCATATGTAAAAGAAATGTATTTGTATGGGAGGAATAATCCATTTCTTCCCCTCCCTTGGAGCTCCTGATAATGTCAAACATTTTGACGTTGAAGTACCAAGGAAGAGAAAAGTAAGACTTGCTAAAGTGTTACTACTCCTATTTTTTTAATGTTACCTAATCAGAACAAAATATTTATTTAATAGACACAAAGAATAACATGGACTTGATTGTGATCTACAATTGTTTTGGCCCATTACAGATGGGGAAATCATTTCAGCATTTTCGCCCTCTATCTCCTCTGTTTTACTGTCCCACTTAAATTTTCAAAATGAACCTGCAGATTCTTGACTACTTGTGTAGGCCAAAATAGTTTACTGATGAAGAGTGAATAGTACAAAGATTTCATTAGCCCATGAGCAGAACTTCCTTCCTGCAAGAATTCATCTTAAATGACTGAGGTATGTTACTTTTATCTTTTAAGATATGATTGATCACGGAGTATGACAAAACATTGACATCATGCTTGAGACTGATTAACCCAAATCATGCTACTAGATTGTGTGACTGATTAGCAGGTACATGCTAGCCTAGGTGGGGGAGCCAATTTTTTGTCTCCAGTTACAATAGGCTCACTTAAATATAGTGGAGTTGAGATGATTGTTCGATAAGGAAAACACATATTTAAACCAAGCATAGACTGAGCTCTGTGATGACTGCCTACTGAATGGCTAGAGATGAACAAGCTACTTTCTCAAGCTACAAGTGAACTTGAACATTTTAATATTTTTTTTAAATGGGACTATACATGCTTAAAGTGGATGCCAGTCTGCATTTCAAACAATAGTATTCATTTGGGAGATATTTATTTTTTGTATCTTCTTATGTACTATCCATTTTTCCCTCTATCCCCTGGGGCCCCACCCCTGGAAAAAAACATTTCAGTCAAATTGTAGAACTGAATCTTTGCTGTAGTCTGTCTTTCACGTTTAGATGGGCAGGAGGTTCAATTACAATTTCCACTTCCCATTAGAAATGAAGAAACTTGAAACTGCTTGTAAAACTTATTATCCTTTTTGTCCTGTAATTAGATATTGCTTTATGGATCAGTGGAATGACTGCACTTAATTCTAGAAATGATAGCACAGCACTTTCTTCTGCAAGGATAATGATCAAAGTATTAGCAATAGAAAATGTGAGCACTTAACCAAGTTCCAATGTTGACAGCAAAAGGCATATGTAGTGGACTCAGTGGGGTTTACTGAAACACAGTTTCATATAAAAAAAAAATTGTTGTCACTACCAACAGAGTTTGCCATTAGCCCTTTTAATCTTTCCTCATTGATCAATGTCTGCCTTCTTACCCCCCACCCCCTTTTTTCCATTTCTTTTCTTCTCTTCTTTGACCTGCAATAAATAGCTCTAGCGTGCACACACACAATAAAACCTTTTGCCAGATAAATTAGATTGCTCTGTTCAGCCATCAGGTTTTTTTATATTAAGTAATGCACTTGCAATTTAGTAAAACATCTGACACAGTATGTTATCTGAAATCTGAACTAGAAATTTGGTTGTATAGGAATACAATCATGAAGAGTGAAAAATGACTGAAGTGTTGAAGAATAATGAACATCCATGTATCAAGCTAGAGGTGTCTATTGAGCACTTGGGGTTAGTTCTGCTGCACCTTAACATCATTCTTAATCTGACATAAAAAGTAAATGGTATCTTAGAACTCACCACTGAGAGAGGGGGTAAAGTAGGAGGAGTAACTTCTGCTGACGAAGAAATAGTGTAGGTGGAGGAAGGATCATCTGAAATCCAAGTATTTAGTGGAGGGAGGAACCTGGAAAGCACCAATAACCATGCATCTACAGAAGCATTATCTCACAGTGGTGTTCTCAGAAGAGAGGTAAGCGTCCCTCTCTGTATTTGTCTGAACTAATCACACCTAGATTTGTGTGTTCAATTCCCCTGGAAACACATTGCCAGAAAATACTGACAAATTGGAGGCAAGTCAAAAAGCAACAAAAATAATACGGTGATCTTGGCCAATAAGGAAAGATTAAAATGATTGATTATACTTAGTTTGACTAGTTTATGATGTGCCCAGATCCTTTATCTAAAAATATTTCAATGTAAATGCCAAGGATATGGAGAAGACCCATTTAGGGTGGTGTAATTAAAAATGTTAAAGATAACTTTCCAGACTGAACACTGGGAGAAACATCTGGCAGTGAGATAAAAATTAGGCTTTGGAATTCCCCATTACCTTAGAGCTAGATTTGACACAACACTCGAAAATGAACTGTAGGAAGAAAACCTTCACTGGCAGATCGTCCAATCTATTTATTTCCCCCCTCATATTACTCCTTTTATTCTGTGAAAATGTTTTTCACTAGAGGGCCTGTGGTCTTTTACTGCTGGAGGCCACAAAATATTTTTCCCATTTTTGTCCCTACAGGGGCAAGAACTTTGTTGTTTTCTAAAAACGATAGTTAAATAATGTGTGTGTTCTGGATCTACAGAAATGCATTGCTAAAAGTGAGATTTTTTTCTTGGTGATCAGTACCGTCCACGGAGTCCTCTAGCAAGTATTAAATGTAATAGGTTATGGATGGTTACATCACATTAACTACATATGTGCCAAAGACTCTGGTTATATCTACACTTAAAACACTATAGTGGTGCAGCTCGCCTCTGCAGCACTTCAGTATAGACATTCAGGTCAGTGATGAGAGGGGTCTCCTATCACTGTAATTCATCCACCTCCCTGAGAGGTGGTAGCTAGGTAGATGGAAGAATTCTTCCATCAGCCTAGTGCTGCCTACATAGGAGCTTGGTTGGCATAGCTACGTCTCTCAGGCATGTGGATTTTTCACACACCCCCAAGTCGTAGCTATGCCATTGTAAGCTCCCAGTGTGGACCAGCCCGTAATAGTAAAGCTATGACTACACTATGGACCTTACAGCAGCGCAGTTGGGCTGCTGTAAGATCTGCTGCATAGCTGCTCTTTGGTGGAAGGAGAGAGTTCTGCCGAAGTAATTAAACCACCGCCAATGAGCAGAGTTAGCTATTTTGGCAGGAGAGCATCTCCCGCCGACATAGCATTGTCCACACCAGCACTTTTGTTGGTGAAACTTATGTCAGTCAGGAGAGGGTTTTTTCACGTCCCAACCGACAAAAGTGGTAGTGCAGAAAAAGCCTAAGTTAAAGAATGCTGCTCTAATTACTTTAAAGAATCTATTCAGCTGTGCTCTTGACTCTTCTGGGATTTAAGTTCCACCTTTGGAAGGTCTAGTCCTTGATTACTTCTAAAAGTGAGAGCTTGCTGGCATGAGAGGTTGGTTACAGGTCTGCTGGAGTTCTTAGGGTCAGGGTGAGCAGCATTTCCCTCTAAGCCAGTGGTTCTTAACCTTTACTGCAGCCTACACCCCTTTGGTTTTCAAAAATATGTTCTTGCACCGCTTAAACCTAAGAGATATTTGTTTGTATACTACTGTAATTGTTAAAAATGTATAATGTTAATAAATACATAGGTTTGATGAGACAAAGTGGTTGTACTTACGTGCTTGTGCTTAGTTTTTGGGTTTGATGATTTACCTTCTAAAAAAATCTGGCATGTCTCACACCCCTGGGGTGCGTGCACCTCAGGTTAAGAACCACTGCTCTAAGCAGATCAGCATTTCTCTGCTAATGAGGACAGTAACAAGTGCTGAATGAAATAGTCATTAGCTTTTGTTGAGATGAATGATTGTTTATGTTCAAAGCTAAGAAACATGCTTCTTCCAATGCTGAGATTCAAAGAGGAGAAAATAAGTGAGGACTCACATTTTATACAAACTTTCATTAAGGTGGGCAGAATCCCATGTTTATTTAACATGAACATGAGCAAAATACATTAGCTTGTGTAACGATTGGCAAGGGAATGTGATCTTGTGGGATGTGGAAGAAGCATTTTATCATGAAGGGATACTATGTACATGTTACTTAGGCATTGATATTTTTCTTTTATGGCCTTCTAGGATTAAGTAAACAGTAGTACAGGCTAACAAAGACAACAGTAAATTTGACTAAGTATGTGGAAGTAACTGTCAGCTTTCATGGCTGTTTTCATTTTGTTTTCCTGTCTCGTTTATATTCCCATAGATAGAAGCTAGGAAATGTAAACTGTAGATATTTTTTCGGTAGTGGTGGAACATTAAGAAACTTCTTAACTATTTATTACTCATAGTGGAATATAAATTCAGTTTATTGTACGCAAAAACCTCCTAAATTCACTTGAATACATTACAGATCCATTGCAAATAACTGAATTAAATGAATTTGTGAGTGAGAAAGCAAATAATAATACATCACTTCATTTATTTGACAAATGTACTTTAATTAGTTATGATAGTACTTCATAGAATTCTTTCAAATATTCTGTAATATCTTGTAAAAATAATTGATTCCTCTGAGACCTCACTACATCACTCTGCTATTAAACTTTTATTTCTTTGTGCATGAATGAATGAAGTGTGGATTAAAGAGGTTCTAATACACCTGCTTTTGACAGCACTTGGTTAAACATGGCTGTAGATGAAATCCTCTTGGGGATCCAGTTCTTTCAAGTAAAACCAGCATGACTTTACAATACAGATCACTATTTCTTAAAGGACTGTCAACCACCCTAAAGGTCATTTTTCCCATTTAAGATGTTTGCAAAAGGAAGAAAGGGAAAGGCAGTCTTTATCCATAGATCTAAATAATCCATAACTGGAGCAAGTCAACATTTTAAAACTTTCTGAAAGGTAATTTTAAGCCATTTGGTTTTGTGAGGAGTCCAAGTAGTAAGTCTGCCTTTTTAACTTAGTTTCTGCAGAAACGTGATTTTTTTTTAATACATTTATTCAGACTAAAAACTTCTTACAGTATCAGTAACTATTTTTGGTAATTGTCCAACAACTAACAGGTATAAAAACTATTTTAAAAATTCTTGCGGTTTTCTGCTGACCTACCTTAACCTCTTTCTTCAAATAAATCCTCAATCTTTTCTTTAGAGCACTGCAATAAACTAGAGCATGGTAATCACTCTAAGTTCCATTTCTAAATTGGTAGGGTTTTATTTTAAAAAAAACCCATGCTAATCTCACTGCTGCCATCCTAAAACAGTACTGGGTCCCTGAATATAAAACTGGATTTCTAAAGCTACATAAAAACATTGCATTATACATAAAGACGATTCAAAGTTTAGTAGCAGAAAGTGACACAAGCACTTGAACAGCCCAAGTGACAAGTAGTAGAGGAGATTGTAGGTTTATGTAAGCTTCATATAGATTTTTGCTTGGTAGAAGTGTCAGTATAAATTGACTTCCCTGCCCCCTTAAATTGCAAAACGTCAGTCAATTGCAGGTTTTTTTTTGTTTTTGTTTTTTTTACAGAAATTAAGTTAGTGTCAACTCACCTCAATGTTACACTGTTGAGCCTAAAATAAATAAGACTTTCAAGCTCACTTGTGGCCAAAGCAGTTTGATATTTCTTTAGCTGAACAATAAAATGATGTAACTTGATTTTCTCGTTACGTTCACACATGACACAGCAGTTGCCACTAAACCAGCTGCATTTTCTGTGCCATTGTATCGTAGCATCAGAGATACACACCCACACCCCGCAAGAGATGAGACTACAGTATATTTAAATTCAGTAATCCTTTAATACAGAAACCCATTAAGCTGACTCCCACACCCACTACTACTTTCAGTTGTGTATCTGACATCCAGTCTTCTCACAGTAGAATTAGAATTCTAGATCACCAGTTGCAGTTTGTCACCATTTCTGTTTCATAAAGATCTAAACAACAATGCAGTGTGCCATTGGATAAATGACCATGCTGACATATGAGTAGGGGCAAAAGTATCAAACTAAGGGGACCTGGGGGGAGCCCTGCTACAGTCTTATAGTTATTGTGCATGAAGATGTGAAAGTAGACCTAAATGACTACTCATATCTTGTTTGACCACTGCCTGAGCTGGAAAACAGGAGAAGAGACACATTGGACACCCTACTGCACTATAGTATACCTACCATGCATCCCTACAGTGCTGGACAGTACCACACATACATTTCCATCCCCTCTCTCCCCCACCACCACCTGCATGTCCATAGTCACGCTGCAGGGAGGATGCCATTTTGAAGAGCATGCTGCCCTGCCCCACACCAGCATGAATTTGCAAGCCCAGTACATGTGAGATCATACTAGCAGGGGTGGAGTGGTGCACTCTTCAAAATAGTGTGCCCTGACCATGATACAAGCCAAAACCATGCCTGATTTTGTCTCCGTATCAGACAAGAGATGAAACCATAGAAAAAGAGGACTATTTGGTGTAAAGCCAGGCAAACAGCCTACCTACAATGCTATGTGCTCTTTATAAGTACTTGAAAAAGTGCAGAGGGCTTCCATGGAGTTCAGATAGCACCAAGACAAGAATATAAGAAAAGATTCATAATGCTCAGGTACATCTTGTTCCAAAAGTTTGCCAGGTTCCTTCATGGCCGTATTTTTTTTCTTGTTAATTGAATTGGTGGGACACTGATCATGGAGGGCTAAATGCTCCTGTGAGGTATAGTGCAGCAAAGCACAAAACTGGTAGAGAGGGCCTGATGTTGATGTGGCTCAGTAGGGAGGAGATATGCTGCTACACAATATACACCTTTCTTTTCCTTGCAGTAAACCCACAAAAGTTTCTCTGGATTTTGAGGGAGCATGTCTGCTCATTGAGGGGTAGACTCCATGTGACATGTTCGGCTGGTAAATTGCCAGATTTCCAAACAAAATTCTACGTGGGCATTCATGTGCCCTTTATGTCATGATTTCATCACAAATCCATTTACCCTGTCCTTCAAGGAAGAAAGGATGGCACTATTGTTAAGGCCCTGGACTGTGACTGAAGAGACCTGAACTCAGTTTCTGGCTCTGCCACAGATTTCCTGTGTGAACTTGCACAAGTCACTTAATTGTTCTATGCCTTAGTTCCCCATGTAGAAAATGGAAATAATACTAATTCCTCTACCTGCTGGGTTTTGCATATTCCCAGATCCCATAGTGATAGGACCACTGAAGTACCTAGATACCTAAATCTTAACAGGCGCTTTAAGAATGACTTGTAATTCCTGCTAATAACCACTGGAAATTTTCTTTGTTGGATATTTTTAAATCTTGCAAATAGAATCCATGGAACTTCACATTCTTATTTTCTTTTTATTGTCTCAGAAAACTAAAGGTAGTTATATTTTGGAATACCAAGATTTTTATCTTGTAGTCTGTGTTAAAAGTCAAGCTTGGCTTTAATTGTTTATGAAGATGCTGTAATCCATTGATAATATTTTTAATATTAAAATACTACTCACCTAAATATAATCCTTATTAAGAAAAGCAGAAACCTCATTTGGAAAGATGAACAACATTTGGTCAAACAGATCTCCACACCAAGCTAAAGGTCAGATTATACTAGCTGATTTTATGGCTCACATTACTGTGTGGAGCAGAGACTTGACTGATGTCAATGGCTAACAAAAGGAGATTGGAAGCTGCCCATCACAGATTGCTGAGGAAGATGCTACACATTCCATGGAAAAACAAAATGACATTCAAAAGTAAGAGAGCTGACAGTAGGATATGTTAGAAAATATTATCAAAGAAAGAAGTCTCAGCTGGTTGGGACGTGTGTCCCATCTTCCATATGGTGTACATGCTAAGAAAGCATTGAACTGGGTACCCAAAGGAGGAAAGACAAAGTGAAGGTGGTCAAGGAAGAACTGGCAGATGACAGTAACAGAGGATATTGAATATGCTGGCACTGCCCAAAAAAGAGTTCCACAACTAGCAAGTGAGACAACAGAGGCCTATTGGTACCACGTGCAAAGTTTTCTTTGTTCTTTACAAGCAACTCCTGTCTCAAACCTGACAAACTCACTACACCTAATATACCACTTCCACAGTATTTATCAATAAAGAGTACTATGTGAGGTCTCTGCTAAAAGCTTGTTCCTTATTAATACTCGTACTCATTGGTACGTGTTTATGGGTAATATGTAAGGACTAGTTACATTAAAATTGTGTCTTAGGGTCTTGGAGTAAAAGTTAATGACCAGGAAGTCATATGTCTCAGTAATGCTCCATTCAAGAAAGAGAAAATTGTAATCCGCCCTGGTTTGCCAGTGACATAATGCAGGGCTTAATTGTCTGCCTGTGCTCTATCTCCGAACAGTCAGTGGAAAGCTATCAAAGACCACCAAAAACATTTGAAACCCACATGGAGGTAAGAAGGGGAACATCATAACAGACCACGGATTACCCAGTCTGTGAATAAAGACAAAAGACTGATTCAGTATGTCACAGGGTGGAGAAAGACACTCTGCATCCATTCACTGAGGAGACATCTTGTTGAGCAGAGGTGTTTCATGGAAGATTGGATCTTGGTTCCTGTGAAGCCAGCCAGCTCTGCAATTGACTGCACTTTGGGTGGAAAATCCTACTTTATTAGACAGGAAAGGGAACTATTAAGTGTACACCCTAGTTCATGTTTTATTATTTTGTTTTGTGTTGTAACCATTTGTTTCCATCAGTCTCGTTTCTAGTGGAACCTCTATTCTTTCTTCAATACTTATTGCTATTGTATTTGAAGTTGGGATTTATATTTTTAATGCAAATACTTTATATATTTCTCCTGTCTGACTAGGTAATAGTGTTCTGGGGTAGTGAGAAGAGGGTTGTTTCTGTAAGTAGCTGAGATATGGATAATTAAAAATTCAACTTTTCTTTTTCCATCTCTTTCCCATCCCTCCTTTTCCACCCACCCCTATTTAGAGCAGATTGGCCATCATCAGTTTCTCTCATCTTGTACCTTACTATTTGCAAACTGAACACACAAGCTTTTAGTTCTTGCATTAAAAATATGCTTTACTTTATTTGTGCTTGCTATACAGATAATTCAATGTGCTACAATGCTTATTGCAATAAAAAAAAAGGTTGTCTTACTAAGAGCTGTACAGTTTCACTATTTTATCTTTTACCATATTGCAACTTTCAAGGTACGATAGGGAGGAGGGAATTAGAGTGGCTGTGAGATGAAAAGATAGACTTTGTTCCTTCTGGCTGGAAATGTAAGTCTTTCATTTGCTTTTGTATACTGAGTTATCTGGAGGGGGTAAAAGTACAAAGTGGCACTTTGTTTATTAAATGATTAAGCTGCTGGAAGTTTAGTGGTTAGTTGGCAGATGTAAAAGGACAAAACACTTCGCTAGTAGGTGTCGCTGAAAGTAATGGCATGTACAGAGTTTCAGTGAATCCAGGTAAAGCAAGTCAGTTGAAACTACATAATGTTTATCATCACAAACTGTATTCTTAATGTGATGCTGAACCTCTGCGTAGTAACTTTTCACAAAAGTTTGGATGTGAAGGTGTCAGAGAACAGGTAATCTGCTCACTCCTCAAACCGAACCCACTTTAGATACATTTGTGAATTACTTCATGATTCAAAATCTTGGGTTTTAAAAAAAAAACATTTTAGATTAAACTTTCAAAAGTGGCATAGGTTCCTAAATTCCCTTGACTTCCTATAAGACTTAACCACTTGTAGCATAAATCACTTTTTACCCTTTGTTTAAATTTAGTGAGAAATTTAAAACGAAGATATTTCTGCAAAAATATTTTGCTAACGGAAAATGTAATTGCTAAACTACAAAAATCACTAGGAATATTGGGGAAGGGGATAGTAACTGAACTTGTTTGTTTTTTTGCAACTGACTAGATTTTTAATTGTTTCATATAAGTCTGACAATGTCCCTCCATAACACACTGGAGTACAGAGTATTTCACTCGTATGGGAAAACAGTAATATAATTCAATAGTTTTTTTTTCCTTTAGTCTTTGCTTAGGCAGCTTGTTTTGCGTTCATCTGATTCAGCTAAGGATTAGATTGGAGACTCATTTGTTACTAACTTATATAGACTGGTTTTTTAAATGTTCATATTGCAGTATTTACCTCTCTGTCTAAACCATTCATCTAGCTGTTTATTTTATGTCCTGTCGTGTATTTACAGATCTGTTGCGCTATGGCAATTAACAGTTCTGGCTTTGAGGAAATTGCAAGATTAATGTTTCAGAAGTTTGACAATGGTAATATTGTCTACTGCACAGAGTCCAGCAGTGTTCCTACAGTACCAAGGACATGTAACAGCAAGTGTTAACAATGTAAAAATGTGGATACCGGCTCCTGCAGTTTGCATAAAGATATGCATAATCAGGCTCACTTAGACTCACAGATTTTAAGGCCAAAGGGTACCATCATGATCATCTAGTCTGACCTTCTGTACATTGCAGGTCACAGAACCTCACCCACCCACTGGTGTTATAGACCCCTAACTTCTGGCTGAGTTACTAAAGTCCTCAAATCATGATTTAAAGACTTTAAGTTACAGAGAAGCCACCATTTACTCTAGTTTAAACCTGCAAGTGACCCATGTCCCATGCTGCAGAGGAAGGTGAAAAGCCCCCAAGGTCTCTGCCAATCTGATCTGGGGAAAAATTCCTTCCTAATCCCAAATACGGTGGTCAGTTGGACCCTGAACATGCTGAGAAGACTCAACAGCT
The DNA here is from genome assembly GCF_025201925.1 of Gopherus flavomarginatus. Classification (NCBI taxonomy): domain Eukaryota; kingdom Metazoa; phylum Chordata; order Testudines; family Testudinidae; genus Gopherus; species Gopherus flavomarginatus. The sequence goes on along the minus strand of NC_066618.1, from coordinate 219,430,306 downwards.
AGATACTCGGGAAAGAATTCTCAGTAGTAACTCAGAACCTTCCCCAAGTAGTGTCCTATCTCCTGCCACTGGGGATATTTGCCACTAACAATCACAGGTCATCTACATGCCATTATAAGCAGCTGTCATACCAACCCCTCCATAAACTTATCGGACTCAGTGCTGAAGGTTTTTTGCCCCCACTGTTCCCCTCAAAAGCTGTTCCAGAACTGCACCCCTCTGATGGGCAGACACCTTTGTCTAATTCAGGGGTTCTCAAAGTACGGGTTGGGACCCCTTGGGGTCATAGGGTTATTACATGGGGGGGTCACGAGCTGTCAGCCTCTACCCCAAACCCCGCTTTGCCTCCAGCATTTATAATAGTGTTAAATATATAAAAATGTGGTTTTCATTTATAAGGGGGGGTTGCACTCAGAGGCTTGCTATGTGAAAGGGGTCATCAGTAAAAAAGTTTGAGAACCACTGGTCTAATTTCAAGCCTAAACTTGTTGATGGCCAGTTTATATTCGTTTGTTCTTCTTTACACATTGGTGCTTAACTTAAATACGCTCCCTGGTATTTATCCCTCTGATGTGGTTATCGAGAGCAACCTATCTCCTCTTGGCCTTCTTTTGGTTAAACTAAGCAAGCTAAGCTCTTTGAGACTCCTCTCTTAAGATTGGTTTTCCAGTCCTCTGATCATCCTAGTAGCCCCTTCTCTGGACCTGTTCCAATTTGATTTCATCTTTCTGAAACGGGAGACCAGAATTGCACACAGTATTCCAGATGAGATCTCACCAGTGCCTTATATAATGGTACTAACACTTTCCAGTAGAGAGAGAGAATACCTTGCCTGATGCATCCTAAGATTGCATTAGCTTTTTTCACAGCCACATCACATTGGTGGCTTATAGTCATCCTGTGATCAACCAATACACTCAGGTCTTTCACCTCCCCTATTGCTTCTAACTTGCAAATCCCCAGCTTATTCAAAAAATTCTTGTTGTTGGTCCCTAAATGCATGATCTTGCACTTTGCACCATTAAATTTCATCCCATTTCTGTTACTCCCATTTTCAAGATTGTCCAGATCATCATCTATGATAATCTGGTCCTCCTCAGTGCTGGTAATATCTCCCAACTTTGTGTCATCTACAGATTTTATTAGCACACTCCCACTTTGCTTGCCACAGTCATTAGTAAAAATGTTAAATATTTGGTCCCAAAACCAGTCCCTGAGAAAATCCATTAGTAACCTCTCTCCAGCCTGACAGTTCACCTTTCAGTGTGACCCATTTTAGTCTTCCCTTTAACCAGTTCCTTATTCACCTTTCAATTTTCATATGAATCCCCATCTTCTTCAGTTTAATAACTTCCCATGAGGAATTACATCAACTGTCTTACTGAAAGTTTGCAGACGATACCAAACTGAGAGGGATTGCAACTGCTTTGGAGGACAGGGTCAAAATTCAAAATGATCTGGACAAATTGGAGAAATGGCCTGAGGTAAACCGGATGAAGTTCAATAAAGACAAATGCAAAGTGCTCCACTTAGGAAGGAACAATCAGTTTCACACATACAGAATGGGAAGAGACTGTCTAGGAAGGAGTATGGCAGAAAAAGATCTAGGGGTCATAGTGGACCACAAGCTAAATATGAGTCAACAGTGTGATACTGTTGCAAAAAAAGCAAACGTGATTCTGGGATGCATTAACAGGTGTGTTGTAAACAAGACACGAGAAGTCATTCTTCCGCTCTACTCTGCGCTGGTTAGGCCTCAACTGGAGTATTGTGTCCAGTTTTGGTCACTGCATTTCAAGAAAGATGTGGAGAAATTGGAGAGGGTCCAGAGAAGAGCAAAAAGAATGATTAAAGATCTTGAGAACATGACCTATGAAGGAAGGCTGAAAAAATTGGATTTATTTAGTTTGGAAAAGAGAAGACTGAGAGGGGACATGATAGCAGTTTTCAGGTATCTAAAAGGGTGTCACCAGGAGGAGGGAGAAAACTTGTTCACCTTAGCCTCTAATGATAGAACAAGAAGCAATGGGCTTAAACTGCAACAAGGGAGATTTAAGTTGGACATTAGGAAAAAGTTCCTAACTGTCAGGGTAGTTAAACACTGGAATAAATTGCCTATGGAGGTTGTGGAATCTCCATCTCTGGAGATATTTAAGAGTAGGTTAGATAAATGTCTATCAGGGATGGTCTAGACAGTATTTGGTCCTGCCATGAGGTCAGGGGACTGGACTCGATGACCTCTCGAGGTCCCTTCCAGTCCCAGAGTCTATGAATCTGTGAAATCCAGGTAGATTAGATCGTTTGCATTTCCTTTGTTTCTTACAGGGCTGGTGCAAGGAAGTTTCGCGCCCTAGGCGAAACTTCCACCTTGCACCCCCCCCAGACCTGCGGCATCTCCCCGTCCCTCCTTTGCTGAGGTGCCCCCCCTGCGGCAGCTCCCCCCTGTCCTGAAGCCCCCCCCCACGGCAGTTCCCCCCCCTCGGGAGCCATACAGCACCTCCCCACCCCAGCTCACCTCTACTCCTCGTCCTCCCCGAGCACGCCGCCCCTGCTCTAATTCTCTTCTCAGGCATGCGGCGCCAAACAGCTGATTGGCGCCGCAAGCCTGAGAGGCAGGAGAAGTGGAGCGGCGACTGCGTGCTCGGGGAGGAACCACTGTAAAAAAAAAAATTGAGGGCACTGCTTTTTGGCGCCCCCAAATCTTGGCGCCCTAGGCAACCGCCTCGTTCGCCTTAATAGTAGCACTGGCCCTGATGACTTACCTACAGGGGCCAAAGGTTGTGAATCATGTAGAAAACTGAGGAAGTTTTGGTAACAAAGATATAGGAGGGTGGAAGGCAAGTTTTGGAAGCTTACTTTACATTATTAGGAGGCAAACTTAAGCTTGGTGCTTCCATGGTAGCTTTCTTTGAGGTGTTCCCAGTTGCATGCACAGAGCCATCTAGATGGGGAGACTTCACGGTGAAAGTGTGTGGCTGAGATGACGGAGTCAGGAAGATGGATTAAAATGTATTGGGCACAGGAGAACGTTCGGATAGAGGGAGTGCCTGTACAGCAGGGATGGACTCCTCTTTAACCAATGTGTAGCCATACCAGTGACACACAGAACTAACTTTGCCTTGATTGTTTAAATTACAAATATGGTATAAAGCCAACAGGTACTGAAGACCGCTTTGGTCAGATAAAGAATCTGTTGGTGAGGTCTGTAATATAAAGACAGCGTGCTATCCGGTAGAAAGGGCAGGACAAAAATTACATCTGAACTGAAAGAGGGTACAGATTGAGATCAGAGGTACATTTGAAAAATATAACGGTGTCAGCCACTTGAAGGTACTTGACATGCTAGATATTATTGAAAAATTAATGGAGTATTTTCAGTGAGGGGAGACTAGGCTGTAGAGGTGAAGAAATAGTATTAAACCTGAAAGGATTTAGAGATTCTAAAGAGAGAGAATTTCTAAGGCTCTGGCTACATTTGCAGATGTAAAGTGCTGAGAGTTAAACCAGCCCTTAGAGACCGTAACAGGGAAAGCGCTGCTCTCTGTTCACACTATCAGCTGCAAACACAGTGGCATGGCCACATTAGCAGCTCTTGCAATGCCACAGAAAGCAGTGCATTGTGGTAGCTATCCCAGTGTACAAGTGCCTACAGTGGCTTTTCAAATGGGGGAGGGGGTGGAGTGTGACAGGGAGTATATTGTGCATCTGACAAAGTGGGTATTCACCCACGAAAGCTTATGCTCCAATACATCTGTTAGTCTTAAAAGTGCCACAGGACTCTGTTGCTTTTTACAGATACAGACTAACACGGCTACCCCTCTGATATGGAAGTGTATAGTGTGTATGTTGGGGGAGAGACTGTGTTTTGGGGGGCAGAGAGTGTGTCAGCATGCTGTCTTTTAAATTCAGACAGCAGCAAGGGGAAACCCCAATATCTGCCCCCACCCACCGCCCCTCTCTCATGCACACAGAGCAGCAGCATTCCACAGTAATGGTTTGCTTTGTCCCGGAGAAGATAAGCAAGCCGGCTGTCAGAAACGGAGCTTTGAAAGGGGCTATCCGCATGCCTGCAGCCGAGTTCAAAACAATGACCGGAGTGGCCACTTGACTGCAGGGGACTATGGGACATTTCCAGAGGCCAATCACAGCGCAGTAATGCAACATGTCCACAGTGACACCCGGGCGTTTCAGCAAGGGCACAGCAAGCTCTATGCTTCTCGTGGAGGTGGATTACCAGGGGTGCTCCAGCCATGGAGTCCAGGCGCTCTAAGTGCCTTGCTAGTGTGGACACCTCAGGAGTTAGGGTGCCCGGGGCTGATTTAATGTGCTCTAACTTGCAAGTGTAGCCAAGTCCTAAGTTGAGAGGACCATACTGTATAGTAGTAGTATCTATTTAGATATAATTCCTAACTCTTAAAAATAAAAGGGTTATATTACTGACTACTGCAATAGGTAAAAGATACTTGTTGCCTCTAAAAGTGACAGCACAAACAACACTGCCGCTCAATGAATGGTAATAACTCAAGAAAGGTTTTCATTGTGTCTGGCCATCTAGGTATACACCGACCAACTTCCCCATCAACATAGTAGCTGGCTGTCCGAAAAGCTATGGACAACTTATTGAAAACATCTGTTTACGGCACAGTAGCAGTCACAATAAAAAATATTAGGATAAATAGGTTAGAAAATAATTCTGAAAATTATTGAAATGCCATTGTATAAAGTAATGATATTCCATCACTCTGAATGCCAGTACCACAAACACAGAAAGGGTTTAGAGATGAGTGGTGAAAAGTAGAGATATGGAAAGATTTCCATGAGGAAAAAAGACAATTCAAAGAAGAGATAAATAAGGGGGCAAAATGTAAAGCAGTGGTCCCCATACTGTGGGACATGTCTCCTATGAAGGCACAGAGGACATTCGGGGGGTGCACAGCATGGCTGGCCAGCCCCCATAGGGGACAGGAAGGGAGCACTCCCCAGCCGCAGCTCCAGCCACAGCTCTGCCTTCATTCCTCTCCACCCCCATCTGCAGTTCTGCCCCCAACCCTTCCTTCAGCCCAAGCTCCTCTGCTGAGGAAGCCTTGGCTGTGCTGTAATGGAGGGGGGATGCAGACAGATTCCATTACTGGTAAGAGGGGATGCAACAGGAAAAGTTTTGGCACTAGTATGTGTTAAGGTATGTAAAAATAATGAATGATATAGAGAAAATAATCCAAGTGCATGTTTCCCTTTTCTCATAATACATGGACAAAAGGACATCCAGTGGAACTGAGAAACAACACATTTAAAATTAATAAAATACTTTTGCAACACGCAATGAATCTGTGAAACTCACTGCCACAGTATACCATTGAGACCAAAAACCTACTCGGATTTTCAAAATGATTTAGGCATTTATATAAATGAAAATGCCTACAGTTACACTAGGCAGGGTAAGAAATATGAGAAATGCAAGCCTTTCTACTTGAGGTCATAAGCCAAGCACTTAAGTATCTGAACTAGGAAGAAGCTTCCCCTATGGGCAAGTTATTCCTTAGCTGTGCATGGGGTTTCTTGCATGTTTGTCGGAAACATGAGGTATTGGCCACTGCTGAAGTTAGCTTACTGGAGTAGATGAACCACTGAGATTGATTTGATTTAGCAATTACTAAATTCTTGCCCTATGTTCTCCTGAGTGAAGCTATAGTAACTGTCTGTTCATCACAAAATCATAGTCTGACTGGTACTGCTTGCTTTTCTTACCCCAGGCTTTGACACCCATGTTTTAAGAAAACCTTTATACTAATTCTTGACTGAAGCAACTTTATAGACTTGCATCTTTCAACATTGTGTGGGCTGCAATACTGACCAAACCAAGTAAGATTTTTTTTGTTCGGAGAATTGTAAATACTAACAATTGTCTGTTATCAGCTTTCGAGGTTAAATGTAGATCCAGAATACTACCACCTTCTCCAATCACTCTTCCTCCCTTAAATAAATAAATAAAAGCAGTAAATGGAAAAATGGCACTTTGGGTACTGTCCCTCTACTGAAACTGACAGTCACAAATTAGGAGCTGAATGCATTTATTGTATCCTGTGTGAGGAAAGAATTTTCTTCTATAAGCCTAAAGCAGGGCAGAAAAATAAGTTAGGCAACAATATGGATTTACTTGCTATAGAACATTATTAAAGCAGAACTTCCAGAACGGAAAGCATAGCCTTGTAAACTTAAAGCAGTGTCATTTTTGATCTAGGTGTTTTGGTCTCAGAAGAAATGCTTAATTTTCCAAATGAAGGTGAACATTTTTTCCCTGAATGAATTTTACGAAAATGTTTGTGTAGTGTCAGTACAGTTTACTTGCAAGTAGATTTCCACCAGGGTAAATCTCCATTGATAGAGTAGCATCACAGAACTCTTATTTTACCATAGAAATCAGTGCCAGGTGTGGATCTCATAAACCGTGCTTGGCATAGATTTGTAATAGCACCAGCAAGAGTGAATCTATAAAGATTTGATGAAATTTAATAATGATTCAGGTTGGCAAATTCTGGCTTTATATCCAGGTCTGATTTTTAGATTTGGAAAAAAATGTTAACTAATGGTACCTACTAGGGCTGTCAAGCGATTAAAAGAATTAATCGTGCGATTAAACTAGAGGTTGGCAACCTTTCAGAAGTGATGTGCTGAATCTTCATTTATTCATTCAGATTTAAGGTTTCACGTGCCCGTAATACATTTTAACATTTTTAGAAGGTCTCTTTCTATAAGTCTATAATATACAACTAAACTATTGTTGTATGTAAAGTAAATAAGGTTTTTAAAATGTTTAAGAAGCTTCATTTAAAATTAAACTAAAATGCTGAGCCCTCCCCGGACCAGTGGCCAGGACCCAGGCAGTGTGAGTGCCACTGAACATTAGCTCGTGTGCTGCATTTGGCACATGTGCCATAGATTGCTTACCCCAGGATTTAACAATAATAGAATACCATTTATCTAAATATTTTTGATGTTTTCTGCATTTTTAAATATTGATTTCGATTACAATAGAGAATGTACAGTGCTCACTTTATATTTATTATTACAAATATTTGCACTGTAAAAAACAAAAGAAATAGCAGTGCCGATTACAAAAGTGCCATGCAAACGTCTATTCGCATTTTCTGGTGACATTTTAAATGAGAAGCAAAAATTATCTCCTGCAAATGTAAACAAACTTGTTTGTCTGAGCAATTGGCTTAACAAGAAGTAAACTGAATGGACTTGTAGGCTCTAAAGTTTTGCATTTTTTTGTTTTTGAGTGCAGTTGTGTAACAAAAAAAATCTACATTTGTAAGTTGCACTTTCATGATAAAGAGATTGCATTACAGTACCTGTGTGAAGTTAATTGAAAAATACTGTTTCTTTTGTTTATCATTTTTGCAATGCAAATATTTGTAATTAAAATAATATAAAGTGAGCAGTGTACACATTATATTCTGTGTTGTATTTGAAATCAATATATTTGAAAATGTAGAAAAACATCCAAAAATATTTACTAAATTTCAATTGGTATTCTGTTGTTTAACAGTGTGATTAAAACTGCAGTGAATCGTGATTAATTTTTTTTTAGTTAAGCGCGTGAGCTAACTGCGATTAATTGACAGCCGTAGTACCTACATATGTAGTTCATTTTCTTGTTTGCAAGACCTGTGTACAATTAAAGATTCCCGGCTACACGTTTTATTTAAATATAAATTTAACTGTAAACCAGAAAGAAGATTTGGCCCCATATACCAAATCTATGCAGTCCTCCATTCCTGATATTGTCTTTGAAGATGCCTAGTACCTCCTTGCCTTTACAAAGTAGTCTTGCCAAAACTGCAAATTTCTTTTGTTAAAGGAACGGAGGTCTCTGAGTAGGTATCTCATACATATGCACAGTATTGTGGCCCCTTCATCTTCCTTCAGAGCTTATTGGAGTCCATTTTAATTTTCCACTCCAAGCCCAGCTGATGAATAAAATGAGGCCAGCCTCTCATTCCAGCCACTGTAGGAACTGTACCACTGGAATGCAAAGGGCTAGTCTGATTATTCAGCACCATTGTGCGAGGCACCCTGTCCATTCCCTTCCACAAAATCTTACTGTTATTCTTAAAGATATTGAAGCCAATGTCCAAAATAAAAATGCTACCATCTTGGTAAACCTCATGCATCCCATACACAATCTGCTTGTGTCTGAGAATCTGACCCTTAACGGACAGGATAAGCATCCCAATCTCCTCTTTCTAGATAGTTTGGATGCCCCTGCTGCTAGATAGTGGAGTTGTCCTTCATCCTGGTGCCGAGACATGCCTCGGTCACTGGGATTTAGGCCTTGCGCTTCATGCAGCAAGTCTGTGCCTTTGAGTGAGCACCCTCAAGTGCTTTGGGGAAGCTCATAGGAAAGACCACTGCCAAATTTGTAATTCAAGCCCCAGATCCAGTAGGACACTGCTGCTTGTCTGAAGGTCCTCCTCGTGGAGGCAGCCCTAAGACTGGCCTCAGAGCCACACTGAGACTCAGCACCTCGACCTCGGTGCAGAGCACTCCTTCATCAATGAGAGTCCCTCAGCACTGATAGTCTTCGCTGGGGCCTAAGAAGAAACGCTGCAGGTACCAGGAGAAGAGCTGATCTCTGGTGCCAGGGGACAAACAGAGTGAGACCCATGTCAGGCTGCTCTTCCTCCCCAGCGCCACATTGCCTGGTGCCCACAGGCCCAGCTTCACAGTGTCATATGATGCCCACTTGAGACCAGTGTACCCATCAATTTGTGGTCCCGTCAACTCCAAATGCCTTTGGGGCTGCAAGGAACCTTATGACCCTGTCGGCATTACTGGTGCCCCCAAGTGGGGGGAATCTGCCAGCACCTTGACCGGCACTACGTCAGCTGTCCAAGAGGAAACCCGTGCTGGAAGCCTCTAAGTCCCCTAGGCGACCTTCTCCAGCACCCAATGCCATGGCACTGTTTTGGTGTCCACAGTGCATCTCTTCACCCCCATCAGACTCAGACGGGGAATTGTATTCCTGCCGCTGAAGCAGTCAACTGCACTGTTCCCCTGGCTACTCCCACTCTGTCACAGCACCGAGCTCATTGGAAACTCGGGGGACCTGGCCACAGTACCCATAGGCCCATCGCCATGCAGTGGCCTTTTTGGAACCAGTGGGGGTTTCCACCACTTCAAGGGACCCCTTTGAGATTATCTTATTTGGTTGTCTCGGAGGCTATAGCACCCTCGGTGCAGCATACCAAACACAATACTGAACCCCAGGGGGAAGACTTGCAGGCTCCTGCTGACATTGAGGCACTAATTGAGGCTCCCCATTAAGTTCTAGTCTCATTCTCTCCGGAAAAGGCCTCAGTGGCACCTGAAGTCTCTCCACCTCCAGACGGCCATAAGGCATTTCAGGACCTAATGAAGCAGGTAGCCTCAAACCTAGGGGTCCAAGTGGAGGTAGTTATTCTGGCTTGTGTTCTTCCCTCTTGTTGTTAATATTAATTGTGTTAAGTATCTGATGATGATTTTTTTTTTTAGTGAAGACTGAAGCAAATTTGTCATTAAGCACCTCAGCCTTCTTGATGATGTCCGTTTTTAGCTCTCTTTCCCTGTTAAATAGTGGGCCTACATTTTCATTTTTTTCTCGTGCTCCTAATGTATTTATAGAATCGCTTTGTATTGCCTTTTATGTCCCTTGTAAGATGTAACTCATTTTGTTCTTTATCTTTTCTGATTTTGTCCTATATGCTTGTGCTATTTTTTTGTACTCATCCTTAGCAATTTGTCTATGCTTCCGTGTTTTGTAGGATTCCTGTTTTAATTTTCAGGTCGTTAAAGAACTCCTAATGCAGCCATGTTGGCCTCTTAACTAGTCTTCCTATCTTGCCTTTGCATTGGGATAGTTTGCTGTTGTGATTTAGTCTCTTTCAGAAACTGTCAGCTCTCCTGCACTCCTTTGTCCCTTTTATGGGGGAACACATGGAAAGTAATATATCTAAAAACAGACATTATTTAAAGCATCTAGGAAATGAATTTTATGCAGTAGATTTTGCCCATTTCATCTGCCTTAGTGTCTTGAGTGTGTGTGTGTGTGTGTCCTGATCCAAATCCATTGACATCTATACAGATGTGTCAACTCTATGGGTTTACCAACCCATTTTCGGGGAACTCTCCTGTGATTAGTTATTCTTCACCATTATCCTGGGGAAATGCAGCTAATCAGAGATACTGCACAGGCTCAGGGACAGCCCTTGGCTACTGGAGCAGGCAGAATCCTGACCACGCCTACCATGTATCAGCTATAGAAACAAAGGACTGAGAGCATCAGTTCTGCTCAGCCTTTGATTCTGGTCAGTTGGGAAGCAGCTGCTCTTCCTGCCCCAGCCCCTCCACCCAGGAAGTGTAGACTAGGCCCATGTTCTCCCCACTCTTTGAGGTGGGTGCTTCCCCATCTAAGTGCTGCTGTCCCTCACCGACTGTAAGGTGGCAGCCATTTGCCTCATATGTCCCATGTATGGATTGCAGGACCCAGCTTCCTGCTTAATATGGGCATCTTCTGGAGAAGTACAGTGGTCTCCTCTTCTTCTGACACGAAGGGATGGCCAAATGTTTCCTACATGTTCAGGAGGTTGCTGTCCATTCAGTCCCTTGGAGTGCCAGGATCTTCAGGAAGGGGCTACAGCTTCCCCCCGACCCAGCAGTACCCACTTCTCAGACTAAGTGGTGCTGAATTTCACCCTGCTGGCTTTGTTCAACTTCACCCTTAGGGGTGGGGCGGGAGGGGCAGTGTTTCCCCTGGGCCAGCGGGGTTGGAACCAGAACTTAACATCTCAGTCTGCACATCATGGAGTGGGAAGCAGCACCTCAGAAGTACATGGGGAGAGAATAGGGTAGGAGCAGCAGCAGCATAGGTGCTGGAGACGCTGCCGCATCCCTTGGCTTGAAGTAGTGATAATGGCCCAAAGGCATGATTTCCACCTTCACCACCCCCATTATAACCACTGTTCCAGCATCACAAAGAAACAGTAGCTCATGGGAATATGGGCAGCAGCTCAGGAGTCATGGGGAAGCACCAGCACGCATCCTAGGAGGGATAGGGAGGCAGTAGCATGTCTGTTTGGGGGGGCTCATAAGGAGAGTACTAATGGGGAAAGAGCCAGTTGTGTGGGGAGAATTGTGGATTTCTTGGCCAGGGAAAGGGGAGACAAGAAGAAGACCCCAGAGGGTGTGATGTGGTGTGTCCACATGCAGGAATGGAACTTCTGAATACTGTGAAATCTTGCTCTTCTCCTAGGCTCTGCCTCTAAGGCCTTTTATTCACAAGGAGAAAAGGGGTGGTGGTGACTAGAAGTAGGTAACCTGAGGTAAAATCCTAGTGAAGGTAAGACAGGGTGTAGTTTTCACACGATTTAGCAGGTTACATTAAAGACCATGAGAGATCCTAGGATTTATCTTGACCTACTAATTTGTGTGAAACCTACCAACTGCCTTGTCTTCACAAGGATTTTGCCTCAGGTTAGCTAATGACTTAAATACATACCCTTTTTCCTCGTGAAGGTGCCCCCTAAAAGGTAGATCCTATGTTTGTGCTGCCCCACCCCTTGGATGTGTAGGGGGTAGGTTGGTGGAGGCATCTGCTAACTGCTCTAGCCCGCTGAGGTGTATGTGCGGAAGGCCTGTAGGGAACATGTGAGGATGGAGTAGCGGGATGTGTACCAAATGAGTGGCTATATTTATATAGAATGAATCAGAATGGGTGATAGCACTTTCCATACCTACCCATTCATTTATTTTCTCTGGGGAACCATGTGTCGTTGAACGAAAGTGGATGTGCAATGACAATGAGTTGGGTATATAATGGAATAAATTCAGGGAGTGGGTATGAATGGGAGAAATGGCAGCAGTCCTCATGAATTTATGCAAGTTTATGTATAAACTATACATATCTATGCTAATTAGAATCTGCTGGGTTTCTCTTTTTAAGTGTTGGTAGGCTTTCCATTAATGTCAACGGGTGTTGGATTAGGCTCATAGTATGCCTTATTTTGTAATAAGGACATTATTCCACTTATACTGCCTTTGTTCTCAGAATTTATAAGGCAGTACATTTATCTTTGGTTTTTATACACTATTGCATATCTACCAGTTTTCCTAGAACATCCACTTTCCAAATAAGCTGTGCTATGCAAGCTCAAGACTAAATTTCACTTGTTTTTTACCTTTAAAAAAAATTCTGCTTGGTATTGCCTGTTCTACTAGCTGATGGTCTTGATTTAAAATGTAGTTATGCAAAGTAGTTTTTGTGTGAAATCTGTGCATTCCTCATGGCGCTTTTTTAGAACGAGGAACGTTAAGTTTAAATGAACATTCTTTGTATCCTAGCAACAGGATATGATTAATAATACCTCTCACATAAGTATTTGTAGATAAATGCCTGAAAGTGAAAACAGATTCAGAATCGGTTGATGAGAGATTGGTAGGGCAGTCAGAGAGAGAAAGTAATATGATAATTTGTAGTTATCTTATCTATAAAAAGAAAGAAAATAAAGGATATATTTATTGAGAGAAATCTGTCCAAGTGCAAAACAGGATGCATAGAGATGTTCCCTTCCCCGGACCTATTAACAATTAAATGATGTAAGGAGGGCCTTTCTATATGAAGAGTTATTCCGGAATAGCTATTCCTGAATAATTCCATTGGTGGACATGCTTATTCCAGAACAAGAGTGCCTTATTGGCAGGAGACCAGGACATGGGTGGCCATGCCTACTGGTTGGAGCAGGATCAGCTGCCATAGCCTAAGGCAGGAATCAGAACTAAGGATCAAAACCTGAGTCAGAGACCAGATGCAAAGTCAGAAAACACATTTGAGGATCAGAACCAGGTTACCTGGAGTGACGTGGGGCAAGGGCAAGGCTGGGTTCAGGCTATGAGCTATTACAGCCATGGGTGAATGCTTTGACCAGACACTGAACTACTGTTGCAGCTAGTCTTAAAAGCCAGTCTGCTGACTTTTCCAACCAATCAGGTGGGGTGATCCATCAGATGATCTAGCCGATGTGGCCCAGCTGTGCTCATTAAGATATCAGGATTGTGAGCCGGCAGAGCTGCTGGGGATTCCTGACACTTATTCTGACTTAATTTAGTGGATTGACCTAATTCAGAAGAAGGCACTCTTATTGTGGAATAAGTGTCCCCACATGGAGTTACTCAGGAATACTTAGTCTGTTTTAAATTCAAACCCTATTTTATTCCAGATGAACATTCATGTGTGGACAAGCCCTTGAGAGACAGTATATAAATATCCTTGTTTCTCACTGTTAGTTATCACTAATTTACCATCCATGTTTTCAACTTGTGAAGAAACTGCAATGATCAACAATAATTACTGTACTATTGTAGTTAAAAAGAAATGCAGTACAATTTGATACTTAATGTTTTCATAGGACAATATCAGCTGTCTTCGGTCCAAAACAGCTCTTTTAACTCAATATTGGGCTTCTTAAAAATAAAATACTTCAAACGTAGAATATAGTATTTAGTCTATAATTAAACTTTTTTTAATAAATAATTGCAGTTCTTTTGTCACTGACCAATTCTGTATTAAATAACTGCGTTATTCAGCTATTAAAAATAAATAAAAAACTTTCGTGCAGCTCTAAATTTAATCGTATACAAAAAAACATTATGTTGAAACATGACTTATTCTATATAGTCTTGCATTCAAAAGTTAAGAAATGCCAAATTTAGGTTCCCTGTTGTGTGCTTATCCTACATGTTGAAAGAGGCACAGGTCATGTGAACAGTAGCATGTGATCATGTAACTGAAGACTATCATAATGCATATTCACTGAAGTAAAGATGCATAAGCAACTGTAAATATGGCATTACTTAAGTTTCGATGGTTTGACTATGCAGTCATTTACCTTATTCATTTGTATATAATTTCTAGGGTTTTTAGGAAAAGAAAGGTAAATGTAAATTCAGTAATATGTTACTGTAGTGACCTCCCTATGGTATTCTAGAATTGTGAACCATGAACCTTCAACAATGCAGTAGAGATCAGAGCTTTGGAGCTGTGCTCCCACTCCAGGCAAAAACCTGCACCTCTACTGCTCCGGAGCTGCTCCGTACTCCAGCTCCGGACTCTGTTCCAAAGCCCTGGTACAGATTTCTGTCACTTGAGATACATCATGAACTTTGTCAGGTGACAGTAGGAGCAGGCTGTTCTCTTATGGGGGCAGAGGAAGTGGGCCTATGGGCTTGACACTGGCCTTAGGAGGACTAGTTGTCAGGAATTGAACCTGGGTCAATCCCTGTTATCCAAGCCACCCTCAGATGCTCCAGCACCTTCTGGCTGTTCCGAGCCCAGCATGTGCTGCTGGTGCCAATTTGGAATCCAGCCTTAGAATATGTGTTCAATGTGTTAATTTGGCAACTTGCCAGAATTTTCCTGCACAACCCAAACAAGAAACAGGAAATTACATTCTATAACAGTTTAGATCTCAGCAAAACCTGAACTGAATTTCATGGCACAAAGAAAAGGTTCTTCTCTGACCCCAGGGCTTTTTCCCCCTGCCAATATTAAAGGTCTGCTTCAAACAGTCAAGGTATTAGACTGTCTTTAAAAAAAAAGAAAGAAAGAAAATGTGTAAGAATCTTGTATAATGGAAGTTGTTAGCAACCTAAGTATAGAGGTTGCTACCAGCTCACTCTATAACACTGGGCAAATTAGTGTTTGTTTAAAAAATATAGAACAGCATAGCTCCTCAAATGCAGGATATACAGGTTCTAGTTATCCCCAATACAATCCTTTGGGTTTTACCCTACATACCAGCATCTTTATTCTGCCATCTTTTTTGCCAATAGCTTTTACAGAATCTTTATAAACCTCCTCTCTTTGGAGCAGAAATAAGCTGTTATGATGCAGAAACACTGTGTCTGTACTGAAGACTATAGCTCAAAACCTGAGGAAGTTTTTTTTTTTCTGAATTGTTTAATTATACTGATAGTGCACTATCTTCTACATGGAACTAGTAGGGAATTTTTCCAATTTTACAGGCCTGCATATAGTTTATTTTTATTTGCTGTTCAATGTCAGAGTGACATTTTCAATTTATTACTTTCGAGTCACAGAAGCTGTGGAGAAAAATCTTTTGCAAGGTTAGCTGTTGATAACATACCTTGTGACCAGCCTGCTATATTTTCAATCACTAAACTACAGACCAGCAATCATTTTTTTTATTCTGTACATCACTATTTTATTCTATACATGCAAGACTATTCTGCCATGCATGATTCTATACTAATAAAAGAGATGGGAAATGTTTCCTAACATACAGTAATTAGAAAATGTTATTTTGCTTAGTAGGGCTACAGTTTGTGCATCGTAACATAGTGTAATGGAGTAGAAGGATAGGATTGGCTGTATTAAATCAGGAAATTGGTCCAACTCAAGTATCTTCCTTTTAGAAAGAGTTAACTTGTTTGTGCAACAATGGACTGTTTTGCACTGATTGTAGCACAAGAGCGTCGGCTCAGCCATGCTGAACGTTATTGGGTGAGGGAGGTACTATTGCCTCATTTCCCTATTAGAGTTTCCCCAAATCTGTTCAGCTCCAATGCTCTCTCCCAGCATGGTGGTCTATCATGTCTGACACCTGTCAGAGCTGACAGCTCCCTCTGCCAGAGAACCTTTACCAGCTGAGACTCCCCCACAGAGTCTGCCCAGTTTGGCCATGCCCCTCCCCACAGTGAGTGCCCCACTTTCCCTCCTTTGCTCTCGCTCCACAGGTGGTCTTCTGGTAATCAGTTTGTGGATCCCTGGCTGAGACTCCATTTCAGCTCTACCAGACATTCTCTTTCCCAGTATTGTCCTTTTCATGAACTTTCATCCATTTGTAGCAGTCTTCAAATCCAATTCCTCAGCCATCAATGGTTGATTGGCTGGAGCCATAACACGGGGAGTGGAGCCTTTGGTTCATCAGTGTGGGACTTGCAGCTGCCGTCAAGGCCAGCGCTTCCATTAGGCGACCCTAGGCAGTCGCTTAGGGCACCAGGATTCGGGGGGCAGCATTTTGTGCGCTCCCCACAGAGCGCACAGGAGCTTCCAGTTCCGCTCCCGTCGCACCGCTGAAGAAGGACCTTCTGCCGACGTGCCATAGAAAACAGTGGCAGGCAATTGAGCAGCTCAGTGACTGCTGCTGTCGCCTGTGACATTTCGGCGGAGGGTCCTTCGGCTGCACGATGGGAGTGAAACCAGAAGTTCCCGCATGCCCTGTGGGGAGCGCACAAAATGCTGCCCTCCTGAATTCTGCCTAGGGTGCCAGAAACCCTGGCGCTGCTCCTGGCTGCCGTACCTGTAGAGTTAAACCTTCAGAAGTTTCTACATTAGAAAAAGAAAATAACGTTAACAAATTGTACCTTTTCAGATATGAGATTAGAATCCATAGAGCCAGGGATGTGTAGTAGGCTATTATTAAAGTATAATGCCAGGGACTGGTATTCGGTATAATAAATACACTCCTGAATATTGACTGTTGAAGTATTGACGATACTGTGACAAAGCTATTGGTTTTGTTTTGCCTTTCTAAAAACTCATAATGCTTCATAGGAATTCCTCTAATATAGCCTATCTAGAAAGGATTCGCTAAAATGAATCCTGGGGGAGAAAATGAATTTTATAGTTTTTTCACTCCTGGGGCCTGATACTGCTCTGACTAAAATCACCAGAAATTTTGCCATCAACTTCAGTGGGAACAGGATCAGACCTTTATTACTCAGCTGGCTCCATTTTCAGTGAAGTCTCTCCAAATCTCTGCCTGTGAGCTACGCTATCCATCTACTACAAATTAGACCTTCAGAGCAAATTCTGTCATGACAGACACATTTTCCTACCCGCATTAGTGGATTCTGTTTAAAAATACAAAAAGGACAAAAACCTATAACCAGTTTCCTTTTCGATTATAGTTTTAGTGCAGTATTTGTTGTGCTGGCCAATCCTATTTTTCACGCACAAAAGAAAGACTCTGGCAGGGCCCTCTGTTAAAATAAGATCAGAAATTATTTTGAAATGTTATTTTCCAACCAGCCACGTTATAAGATGAAGTACAGGTAGCAAAACAGCTGTGCTCTGCTGTTATGGAAATGCATAAGATTTTATTGTTTAACACTATTGAAATACAGTGTATTTATGCAAGCAAAACAAATCTGAAATGATAAATGGCTAATGCAGGAAAAACTGACATGTTGCCTCATACTGACAAAACACAGATATGAAACTATTTCCATACAAAATCAGAGGATGCTACAGTATAAGATGAAATCATTTACAATGTAGTGAAGTCTGTTTCCATTGACTAATAACTAAGGAAGGAGTAATTGCAGGATATGTTTATTGCTGTGTACATGGCCTAAATTTTCAGCAGTCACTTGTGATTTGGAGGTAATTTTCAAGTGCCTAACTTGAGATTTCTTGAAGGTGCTTGTGTTTCAGAATGTGCTGAACATCCACGTACCCTAGGTTGGGGAGTTGAGGGGACAAGGAAGAGAAGTAAAGGACTGTAGAGTTTGATACCAGTTTTTTCTCTGACTCTGCCCTTTACTGTAACATGTCCCAAGTAATAGTTTTTTCTGAAAGGAGAAAAGTGGCTGGAGAGGTAGAAGGAAAGCAGTGATTTGATTGAGGAGAGGGAGGAGTGAGCATTGTTTCTTGTCTCCCTGTTTAGTTATCAAAACTCCCACACCCATTTTTCTGATGCTGAATAAAATGGTCTCCTGTGCTCCACTATTTCGCTTTGTGGATCTGATCACTGCATCTGTAAGTACCCTCAGTATCGCAGCATTTTGCTGTATTGATGAAGATCTACTGCATAAGCTGAGAAAAACCTTTGCTAACGTATTTGTCCGTGGTCAGTGTGACCAAAAAAATTTTTGGGGCTGTAGTGGGGTGTGCAGGATTAGGGCCATGGGACACTCTGCGAAGAGGAAGATTCTGGGAGCGGTTTGAGAGCACTATGTTGAGCTCATACCAAAGAGCTGTTCGACTTCATGTTTTCGTTCTTGTGGAGGTCTATGGCAGGCACAGGTGCACTAGTGAGTATATTACGTTTGCTGAATCTTGTTCTGCATACACAGAGTGGTGTTCTTATGGACTCGCCCAGCATTCTCTTTCACACATGCTTACTATGTACAATGTTACCATTGTTCCTTATTGTGGAATGAAGAGATACAATTCCTTTTTTGATTTAAAAAAAAGCAAACTTTCAAGTCAAATGAATCATTTCTGCTTTCAGATGGCGTCTGGAATCTTGTCCTCTAGTAAATAGGTAAATATGTTGACCCAGTTGACATCCTTTTTAAATGTAACTTAAAATGGCTTTGAGGCTGTTTGTTATTTTCATTCATACTTCTGCTTTCAAATGTTTGCATTTTTTTCCCCTTCAGCTTGGTGTGTTTGACCTTTTTGTTCTGTCCTATTCTCCCTGTCTGTTCAACATTTAACTTGGTTTTCTGCAATTCAGTCTTTTTTCCACTTGGCTCGTGTGTATTTTCCTCTATATCTGCCTTTTGTTTCACGAATATTTTAGAAATGTCTATTTTTCATACTCAGGAGGAAAGCCGTGCAAAGATAACCTCTCTCTTTCTTTGCCCATCTGTGTACACTTATGCTATCCAAGCCTGAGCACTTTCCATCAGTTTTGCCTGGCTATGACTACCCAGCTCCTGATCTGAGTGGCATAGCTGGACAAGACAACATCACCCTTCCACTGCTGCTCTTAACAGAAACCCTCATCAGCTAAAATGCTGCTTTAATCTGGAACTGGATTGCCTTGCACATCTGTTTAAGTATTCAGTTGTAATATTCTGATCCTAATCTTTGTTTTCCCCCGGCTATCTGAGAAACAGTATCACATTGCTTGGCCATGAATTCATATTGTCCCAGACTCTTGGGGAATAACATTTTTCCAGTCTGCTGATCTATCTTTATTGCTTATATGAAAAAAAAAATCCACCAAAAAAAAAATGTCACACATACTCAAACTGCACTCAATAAGCCTTAGCTAGTTCAGTGAAAGTCCAGGAGGACTTGTGGGACGCAGTGGTTGAAATGGTCTATTTTTATACTCACATTATCTGATTGCGGAAAATATAGACATATTAGCTCTCTGAATAAAGCTGAAAGGCTATTTTAAAAAAAATCTCAAATACCCCTGCTTGTGAACTCTATCATTCTAGTAAAGTTTTACCTGTTGTTGGCCTTCAGTTCAAGACAGTTTTTCACACCTGTTGTGCTTGTATTTGCACATGCAGACAGGTATATGTGCATGCACGCTGAATAACAAAGAGCTGGCATTTAAAAAAAAAGAGAGGGGGAGGGAACGGGGGCAAAAATCAAGCCTAAATATGAAATGGCAAAAACAAAGCCACAGGAATACAGTAAGAAAAGGCTTGCAGGGAACTAAGAACAGTTTATTTTTTAAAATGTGCTGATGCTAACTATGAGACATAAGGGAAACGAGGTGAAACTTATAAAGCTAGGCCCTGATCCCGCACTTAACTTTGTACAGAGCCCCATTGTATCTTGTGGGCATTGGCATTCACCTATACTTACACTTTTATTTGCACTTTCTGCATCTAAAATGTGGGCTGACACTGATCTGCTAAATAGGATTTATACAAGTACACTATGCGTTAGATCATGCAAGGTACTAAGAACCGGAGCATATAAGCGCATGGGTAACTTTCAGCACAAGTTCCCATGTTGACATCGGTGAGACTTCTCATATGCACTGAAGTGCTTTGGTGGGTGCTCCGCACCTTGCAAGATCAATTTCATATAGCACTTTACAAGCCCTCTTTAGTAGATCGCGGTAATAACGCTCTTACTATTTTGCATTTAAAGTGAGTCAATGGCAGAGATGAACGGAACTCAACATCTCCAGGATCCCATTCCAGTGCTTAGTCCGTTCGATCATTTCATTTTGTGTGGGCATCGCTCTGACTTCAGCAGCTTTTTCAATATCCATAAGGGTAAACTGAGAGAAAGGGACTTTTCAGCTTATTTTACACAATCAAATTCAGTGAAGCTGAAACTTCACTTCATTGAGTGCTCAGTGAAACTAGAGCAAATTTCAGAAGTTTCTCACACTGTGAAAACAGTCAGAGTTTGTTTGAGGGAGGATTGGAAGTTATGCTTATTTTGCCTGGCTGTAGTAATGCAACAATAAGTCTTATAAAGGATAAATCCATCCAGATTATTTTCTTTCCTGATAGGATTACAAATTTAACTGTTGAAGGGAAAACGGTTGGTATGCAGTATACTCCCAATTATCTGAATAGCATGGGGGACATGGATTTTATTTGGATAATTGGGAGTTCAAATAATGGAGAGGGCAGGAGCCATTCAGCAGCAGGGTGGCCTGTCCCCAGGCAGTGGCTCATCCTCCTCACAGTCCTGGCCAGGAGCCTCTGCCCTGCCAGGATCACAGCCTTTCCTGCACCTTGCATCTGCAGGTGTCACTGCCCTGTGTCAGTGCCAGGCACCTTCTGCAGCTCTGTTATCACAGCCCCGCTCCCTCCCTCCCATGACGGTGGGGCTGCGATGTATGGGGGGAGGGAGTGGGCATTCTAGTTAATCCCAATTTTTTATTATTTAACACCGTCACTAATACAGCTCCTGATTATATGGTTTACTCCCTTTTCCATTGCAAGCACTAATAGATAAATAATACAAAGGCAACTAATGAGATTAGACATGGCAAAAAACAACAAAATAAGATTCATCTTGGAAACATTCAGACTAATAAATCTAGTGCATAATAACCAGAAACGCTTACCTGAAAGCAGGAAGAAACAAATTAGTAATTCTGAGAGAGAGATAAGGGTTGTAGAGGGTAGCAGTTTTGTGAGATCGCTTTGTAACTCTTCACAGTTTGCTTTGGACTTAAATATCTTGAGTAATTTTGTATCATCTGCAAACTTTGCTGCCTCATGGTTTACCTCTTTTTCCAGATCATTTATGAGTATGTTGAACAGCACTGGTCCCAGTACAGAACCGTAGGGGACCCTGCTATTAACCTCTCTCCACTGTGAAACTTGGCCATTTATTCCTAACCTTTGTTTCCTCTCTTTTTACCAGTTACTGGTCCATGAAAGAACCTTCCCTCTTATCCCTTGACTGCTTACTTTGCTTAAGAGCCTTTGGTGAGGGACCTTTTCAAAGGCTTTCTGAAAGTCCAAGAACACGATATCCACTGGATCACCCTAGTCCAATGTTTATTGACCCCCTCAAAGAATTTTAATAGGTTGGTGAGACATGATTTCCCTTTACAAAACTGTGTTGGCTCAGTGGGTTGTGTTCATGTATGTCTGATAATTCTGTTTTTTACTATAGTTTCAATCAATTTGCCTGGTACTGAAGTTAGGTTTGCCAGCCTATAATTGCCAGGATATTGGCATATTGACTTACTCTAATTCATGCTGAGCTACACTACAGGAACAAGAAGTAACGCAGGCATGGGAAGATTAAGAATGTTAAAGAATGTAGTGATGTTATGTAGATAAACAGTGACCCATAGCAACATGATGCTTGAGCAACCATCAAAGATATTGAAAGATTATTGGCGATGTTACACTGTTTTATAAGTTGATCAGTAACAATGAATATTACATTAGTAATGTTAAAATTGTACAAACTGATCGTCAGTGGTCTGATCCTTTTTCTATTGCATTCAGTGGTGGTCTTTCCATTGACTTTTCTAAGATGAGTTGGGCCAGGTAATTATAGAACAAAGAGATTTGCATAAAACAAGATGCTTTTGCACAGATTGTGTAGGAACTAGGCCCTGTGTGGTAACTGCAAAATCCCCTATAGTTGAAATACATGTAAACAGACAAGCAGCTGGTAAGCAGACTGCTGATAACATCACATCATCTAAATAAATTGAAGATTATAGCTATGAGACCTGGACTTTCTGCTCAACAAGTTAGAGACCGAAATAAGTTTCTACTATTTCAAAGCAGAATAGGAATGGAGGGGAGAAGATGAGATATGCACATGTAAACCCCTAGAAAGCTGGGAGAAATGGAGTTCTGTACTTCTCATTGTGGGTAAAAAAGTGAAAGCCAGCTCTGGGTGGATTAATTTACATATTCATCTCAGTGGTTTGAGTTTCTGTTCTGTATTTTGAACTTGTATTAAATGATTCATTTAATTGTATTTATGAAAGAGAAGAGAGCTTGTGAGAGGTATAGCCTGTGACAGTTGAGTCGCCCTGAGCTAAAGGTAGTGAACTCTGGGTGCAAATCCCAAAATTCCGGGAGTGCTGGAGGACTGTTTGAGGGGCCAGGGTCTCTATCCGGAGTGCCTTTGTCTGCAGTCCTTCTGTGCCCTAGGTTTCCCCTCTAAATCCCAGAATCTGTTAGACTGGACTGATGATAGCAGCAAGGACTTGGGGTTTGCTAACTTTATTCTCTACACGTATATGCTGCTTGTGTTTTCCTAATTAAAGGGTGTTGGTGGTTTCATGTTACAGAGGATTCTGAGAAACACCTGGAAAGGTGACTAGAGAGGTTAAATTGTGGTTTCTGAGAAGTGGAAGTTGGAGTATGGCTCTGGATGGCAGACAGAGACATATATTTTATTTATTTAGAAAGGGTCCCTGGGGTTATTGAACCCCTGCCCATTTCTGTCACCATCTATACCTGGCAAAAAGGTTACGGTTTGGGGAGGCTCACGCAAGATTTCTGGTGTAGTAATCTTTCCTAGCAAAGTCTTGGACACTCCGCTGATCAGAGATAAAAGAAATGTTGGTGTATTTTGGGGAGATTTATGTTTGATTTTCATTATGTATATGTTGGAAAATTGGTGCAAAGATGCATATTGAACTCAAGAAAATCACTTTAGTCATATAGGTGTATAGGAAGCATTTAATGAGGGCACCACCAAGACAGTGGAAACAACACAGGAAGGAAATTTTTGATGATGCTAAGGACTCCTCACAGATGATCAGAGCAATGAGTCTAAAAGATGTACAGAGGCTGAATTCTTGGAAAGTGACAAGTATGCTTCCTTCGGGGATCTGAAAGAGACAACCTGATGGGGATTTCATTCCTTAAAATTGGATAGAAAGCCTAGGATGGGTGTGACAATTAGCTTCCCTTGCTGAAATCTCATAACTTCTTACAAACTGAAAACACGTGCATGTGAGACTGAGTCCTGGATCTGTTATCTGTAGGAGAAGCCAGCGGTGGCCAATGACCTATCAGGATAAGCACCTGTCTCTCTGTCTTTCTCTCGAGCCCCTAAGGGAAGAGCACAGCAATCCAAAAATTCAACCAACTTTATGAGAAACATGGTTTGGGTGATTAGTTAATTTTTTTTTTAATCTGTATGTGTGAGAGAGAGAGAGAGGTACTGTAAATATCCTACCATTCTTGCACACACTGCTACAAAGAAAATCATCTTCTTTCCTATGGCATTGACAGAGAAAATAAAATCAATGGAGTATCCTAAATGTTATAGTAATAGAGAGAGGGAGTATTTTTTCATTGTGCATGCTGGTCAAATTTACAGAGAGTGAGAGGAGAGACTTAAAGCAGTAAAAAAATATGAAAATAGCTGTGTATGTTGCAAGTAGTGGTACTTATTTCAGGAGTTCAAATACTCTTAATAGCTGCTACCGTCTTGTTGATACTTAAAGGCAAGTCTGAAAATGGACCTTTAAAGCTACTCTCCCACTTCACAATCTAAATATATGAAAGAATACTTAACATGGATTCCCTCCTATGGAAGCTACTTTCACACTAAAGCAATTTATGCACTCTGCTTCATTGAAAAGAAAACTAATAGAATTTTGATCGTTTTAATAAGAGTATCCACTTAGAATGAAGTGTATGAGGTCAAATGTTGCATGCATTTTAGTAATATTACATTTCCTACATTATCTGCAAAGCCCGTGAGCATTTGTGCTAGTGATGAGATGGACTCTTAGAAGAAAGTTTTTGCTCCTTTTGAGTACTTTCATTTGGAAAAGACATTTTATTTCTTGTTTATTGTTATTGATTTAAATTTCTGATGACATTTCAAATGTCAGCCCCAGAATAATACTCATAATAGCAGGCAAGATCAGTTGGGCTCTTTGGGCTAATATAACCAATATTTGAGCATAGACAGGCTGAGGCATGTTGTTATCAGTGGAGGCCTCTTGAGTCTGAATTTTTGATTCTGACACTCATCCAACAGAATAGGAATCTGGTGTTCCTTAGGACATGGTGCCAGCAACATCTTTTCATGTTGGCTCTTTTGCAGGCAGAATGATTAGATTGGTTGGTGTATAGCTTGGTTTGAGATGGTGGTGAAGTCTTGGTGGTGGTTTTGGAGGGAAGGAAAAGTTGTTTCTGTTCTTTACTTCTCTGATTCCCATAGAGTAGGGGTCTATGTGTGTGCTCATGGAACTAATTGGGTTCCAAGGCCCTTCTTCTCTCAGGTAGAACCAAGTTCCCTGGCTCAGCAGTTGTCAAGAACAGATTCCACTTTGGACCCAAGATCTTTTTACTTGGCCAATCCCAGTCATGCAGAAGCCTGCAGAAATGTTACCACTAGCCAACTGTTAAAACCAGGCTTAGAGTAATCAACACACAAATCCTCTTCCCAACTCCAAGTATGTATTAGGACAGAGTTGTTGGCGCTCCCTGATGTGAAGGTGTCTAATCTCCCATCAAGGGTGCAGGTTTCAGGGATAATGCTCCTGCGCCTCAGGAGGAGAATTTACATCACTTTTCATTTAGCTTTAAAAACTCAGATATAACCTGTGATTATACAGTGTGGTTCTTTGGCTGGAGCACATGGAGGTTTGAGTCTATTGTCTCTGAGCTAGCAAACCTGATGCTTCACTCAGACAGTAGATGCTTATCATTTTAGATCTATAGGTCCCAGGTTTCAGTCCTGCTGATGATAACCCACCCAGTGACATCTCATTAAACAAATATAGGGTTTGTCTACAGAAGGACACTCAGCAAAATTAATCTGAATTAACAAAAAGTGTGAATTTAAAGTGGATTAGTTAAACTATTAAACCTCTGTGTAGACATTCTCATTCAGAATTAAAGTGGCCTTCATTCAGTTTAGTTTAATTCAAAAAGGAAAGAGGCCTACACCTCAAACCAGGTATGGCCAAATTACATGGGCTATTCATTTGTATTGTAGGTTGCAGAAAGAAAACGTTTGCATGGTAAAATTGCTGCAGGAAGCATAATGTGGGAGCAGGGGACACCTTAATCAAGGTGGATTTGTCCCGTCCTCCCCCAGAGGAGACAGGAAACTGAACCCCAGGGGATCAATTTGACCTTGGAAACCAAGACAGACCTTGAGATATAAGGACACACAGAAAGACTTGAAGTTCTCTGTCATGGGAGGAGACAAGGAAAATCAGCACCTTGGACTCTGGAGGGATCCTGGCGAAGAGTTAGCCAGCTATTGCTGGGCAAGGAAGATTAGTGAGGAAACTATTTTGAACAAAGACTGTATCTTGTTAAGTTAGGTCTTAGACATTAGAAAGTGTTTTTCTGCTGTTGTTTATTTTAACCATATCATTTAGCCTATATACCTTTGTTAATTTTTTTATTTTTACTATAAACCAACTCAGTGCTGTGTTCGAAGGGAAGGTTGTGTTTACCCCACTTAAGTTAATAAGCTGTGATGTACTTTTTGAGGGAGCAACAACTTAATATCTTTTGTGAATGTACAGTGGTAAGTGTTGTGGATTACAGAGAAACATCTCAGAGGAGCTCAGGTACTGGAGTTCACTGATCATTACCTGTCAGCAAAGGTGAAGAATGGTAGAGTATTGAGGAGTTTTCTGGTTAAGAAGATGACTGGTATGGCAGAGAGCAGACACACAGTCTAATCTCCAGCAAAGTTCACTTTTGCTGAGGCAGACAGGTAGGGTGACCAGATGTCCCGATTTTATAGGGACAGTCCTGATTTTGGGGTCTTTTTCTTATATAGGCTCCTATTACCCCCCAACTCCTGTCCTGATTTTTCACACTTGCTGTCTGGTCACCCTACAGAGAGGTAACACAGTAGTTCACAGCCCTGGGTATCCCCAGCAGCATGTTACGCCCTCAAACCGGAAATCCCAAGTTTTGACCAGCACTAATAGCAATTACAAACGATTACACAGGGTTACTCACTAGGGTATCCTTGTACTGAATATTCATGAATTTGTAGATAGCCAAATACATAGACTGAAGTAATAATTTTAATAAAGCAGTGAAACATTTCTTGGGGGAAGGCTTATGCTTTTTATAAAGAAGCTGTAGTGCTGTGTGATATTAAAGGATATAATTTGTGAATACTAAGTGCTGTAGTCAATGCATTCAGTGAACTTCCACAGCCTGAAGCTTTTCTTCTCTTGAGAGCATTTCTTCTAGTTCCCTGCTCCGACCTGAGGCCCATCTGTCCCTGATGCTGGTATAGTTTGGTGGAGGTTGGGAAGTGTCATTGTCCAAGGGCAATGCTGTATATGTGGCTGTGGGTTAGGCCAGGTGCTGACAAAATGGTCGACTGCATGCCTCCCTCTCATGTGACAGTACACGTGGAAGCTAAAAGCATCCCATGCTCCACCACACCTCCTCCACTTATGCCAAAAAAATAAATTCTACGGTGTTATAGGAGGCCAACTTGCTGAAAAGACTATTAGCTGGTAATTGTCAAGGGCCGTCTTCTAAGAGAGTGCCTACTTAGCTGCCTTTAACAAGGAAATCTGAATGCAAAAATCCCATTCCCTGCTTTCAAAAGTCATACCCTCTGCTATCCTTAGTAGTTGTCGGTATTCAAACAGGCTTATGAATTTCACACACAGCCTACTTATCAGCAGCACCTGTTCCAGATATTTATTTACTTAGGAAACTACAGAATTTACCTCCCTTTGGTGGAGATTTGATTGTTGCTGTTTAAAGGAAAAATAGAAAAGAGTGACCAGGGTTTTTATCTCATTTTCTTAGTTCCATAAGGTTTCTAGTGGGACGATTTGATGAGCTGGTCTGAGAGAGAGAGAGAGAGAGAGTGAGTGTTTGTTTCACCTTTCATTCAGGAACAAAGTAATTTTTAAAGGCTCGACATTTCTAATTCCTCACATTAAAATAATTGTTCTTTCTATTGTGTTCACAACCCAGCATCAATATTTTTATATGTTTCTACATTTCTGTATAATTTATTCTGGCTGAAGATAGAAACTTCTCAAAGTGTAACTACTCCCCTTGCTGGCCTGTTGCAGTAATGACATTTATCTTTTACTTTTTAACAATTTCATCCCAATCTAGGACAACAAATCATCACTATTTAAAGTTAGAAAATGTGAAACTAAACAAAGTCTACCTTGTGATAAGAATCAAAATGCTGGTTTCTTGATATACCCAATATAAAAGTAAAGTTTTTTTTTCCCTGTAGCTCAATGTTTTTGTGTCTCACCTCTTCTACAACAAGACAATTTATTAAACTAATACATTACCATTTATTGGCACTCTTGTTTGCAGATCTTTCAGGAGAGTTTCAAATTCTTATTACAATAATTATTTAAATATTGACATGAATATATTTTGGCTATTTTTGTTTTATGCAGTGACTCATTCTCTAGGCTGTGGATAGCGGTAAACAAAACTTTTTTTGTTCAAGATTTGGTGGAGAATTAATTATATTAAACTCTCGGGTGCTTATATTTTTATTTACATTTTCAAAAATCAGTAATTGAAATCCATTTCAGCAATTGTCAGTGGTGTTTTACTAGCTACCTCTGACTAAAGCAGCATAAGCACAACATTGTTTCTGACCCACTTCACTCCCAGCCTCTGTGCCTGGCTATGCAAACCACCAAAATAATAAAGGATAGAGGAAAAACAACATAGAAGCAACATCAATTTTTTACTGAATTTGGAGCCTTCATGAGGAACTTGCTGTGGTACGTATATCTTTCTTCCGATCTAAGACTAATAAACTTATCAGGGATATAACACACATGATCCACAGCTACATTTAAACAATACACTAATTGCAACCTTTTATATTGGTCAACGTGTGTGTTTGGTGTTATGAAGTTGTAGCCTGAGACTAATCTAGGGTGCAAAGTACACTAGTGACAGGTAACAGGTTACTCTTGAGGCTGTGTAAGATATTATTAATTATGAGACTGATGAAACACATGTACGGATGTGAAGATTTTGTTTAGTATTTAGGTACAAAAATTATAGAAAAGCAAGATAAGTACGGGAACATACAAGTATAGTAAAGCACCTCTTAGCTCCCAGCACTGCATTGTCCATACTCATAACATGATGGAAGCCAGTGCAGACAAAGATGGAAACAAAGTCAAAGGACAGTATCCTAAAATGAGGTTAGTCCAGGGTTCCACCTTCTTATCACCTCAATGTCCCAGCTAGGGATGGGTTAACCCTTTTATACCGCCTTTTTCCAGGCCACCCACATACCTCTGGGACTATATCTGATCACATCTCAACCCCCTACACATAGCTGGTATTCCGGTAGACCAATTTTAGGATTCCAGTTATCAGGGCCGGTTCTGGCTTTTTTTGCCGCCCCAAGCCAAAAAACACCTGCAGGCTGGCTGGAGCAGCAAAGGCAGTGGGGCGGCAGAACAAACAAACCTGCGAGCCAGCCAGAGCAGCGAAGGGGGGGAAAAAAACCAAAAACAAAACCTGTGAGGTGGACGGAGCGCAGGTGCAGGGGTACTCCCAGCCCTGCAGATGTGCCCTGGACAGCGGGGGGGAGAGAGAGAAGGGGGGCAGCCAGGGCTTCCTTCAGCGGGGCACTCGTCACGCCGCCTGCCAGGAGGGCTCCACGCCACTCCAGTCGGCGGGCAGGGAAGGACGCAGGCTGCCCTACCGGGCTTGCTACAGACCTCGCACCACTCCCAGCAGGGCGCTCCCCTCCTCTGTGCTGCTGCCCCCTACATGGTGGCCGGAGCAGCAAACCAAAAAGAAAAAAACCTATGGGGTCGGCCGAAGCAGCGAAGCGCAAAAAAAAAAAAAAAAAAGGATTGGGGGAAATGCCGCCCCTTGGAATCTGCCACCCCAAGCACGCGCTTGCTTAGCTGGTGCCTGGAGCCAGCCCTGCCGGTTATCCATATATGACATTTTGTTTGACTGTCATTACATTTCCAACAGTTAACCCAACCATTTATGTCAGTCCCTTTCCCAATATTTTTGATACATCAGTGCGGTTAGCTCTATTAAAATGCTACCATCTGTCTGTTTGTGGATTACATGTTTATCATGCATTGCCAAACAGTAACAAGATACATATTGCTAAATTTTATAGCCTTAAATCAAGCATGTATCATTTCATAACCTTCAGTCAAGCACGTAATACTCATACTAACTTATGCCAGAAGCCAACTTCTACTAAACCTCACTCTAAACTTTTAACACGTAATACTTAAGACATATAGCCAAGCCTATTTATAATACATATATTTTGATTCTTCTGCTTGCTGTTACAACTTCAATAATTTCTATAAGCACTCTTAGCAGATAGGCTGTATTTTACCCAAAACTATAGACCTTCCAAGATCACGTCAGAGGTCAGTGTGGAATAGATTTCCTCTGAGGAGACCTCAAAGGACTCAACATTTGTAGAATGTGGCATGTCTGCCTATGATTGTCCTGTGAAACAATAGAAGAGTGTGTGATTTAAATTAATATTTTGTCATTGTACAGATCTTTAATGAGATCACAAAACACTTTACGAAGGTGGACATGTCTTAGCCTAGTTTTGTAGATGGGGAAATGGAGGTGCAAATTCCTTAAGGGTGAAGCTCACCCTGTTGTAGAGGGCCCACACAAGGTCCTTGCGGCCACGTAAGGCCCTATGCAAAGATGAAGCAGATAACAAAGTCTTCCATATGCTCTATATGCTGCAGAGATTTGTGCATTGGCCCCAAATCATTCAGCATGGATGGGACAGCACCACTGCACAGGAGAGACTGCAACCACTGTTCCATCATTTGCCAGTCTCCCCATCATACCCTGCACAAAACTTGATTATTTGTGCCTTCTGCACTGTATTTCACTGAATAAGGGCCTGATCCAAAGCCTGTTGAAGTGTGTGGCAGGATGGAGGGGTGGCCATTAACTTCAAAGGTCAGATCATCAATTTCAGTACACCTACCATCTGGAAACAGAAAATTGAATTATCAAATTGAATACTCAGACTGTAAATGACTGAACTGAAACATTGTTGCTACATTTCTATATGAGGTTCATATGATGCAGTGATAGAAGTAGGTATTGAAGAGGTCTGTGCCTTTAAAAGGTTTTCTATTCAAGTGGGCTAAATTGCCTGTTTTTTAAAATTAAACCCCCTGAGGCTAAATAGGACTAGTTGAAGGCACTGTGGGATTGTAATCCAGAAACACAGAACTAATTTCCTTGTTTTACTTTTAAATTAGTTTTCTCTCTTCTGTTAACTAAAATTGAAATGTTTCAATTATGAATAATGCCAGGAAGAACTAGTACACTTCAGTGGATTTAATGAATCACATGTGTTCTTGCAGCTTTGTCAATGACTGCATGGAAGCGGAGTTTCTGAGACCTGTCATTTAATATATGCTGCAATGCATGTTTTATTTATGATATATTAATTTTAACCATCTTAGCTTTTTTGTTTTATGAACATAGTTTCTGTAAAATCTTGAGTTCATTTTAATATGTGCCAGTGAAATGTCCATGAACACTGAATTGAATAGATTTCACACCTCTGGAATACAGTTAAAGTAGCATGCTTCTTGACCACATTTATTAGCCTTAAGAAACCACTGGAACAATCTATAATGATTTAGAAAGTATTAAATGCCAATTTATTCTGTGTACTATTGTGTGTACAATCTAATTGTCTTGGTCATCTTAGCTGAATTTTGAACATCATGTAAGTACAGTCTTAAAATCAGAGAATAGAGCTGCACTGATGCTAGGATTTTGGCTTATTTTAAAGTAACTTAAAAGGCTAAACTTGAGTTCAGAGCAGGGGTGAAAGTAACTTAAAGGACTTACTGGTACACTGGAGACCTGAGCAGGGCATGGCCTCAGCCAGAAGAGGCGGGGCCTCAACTAGAAGAGATGGGGTCTTTCGAGATTTAAAGGTTCTGGGGCTTTGGCTCCAGCTAGGAGCCCCAGGGCCTTTAAATCACCCCAGAGCTATCAGCTGCAGAGGCGGCTGGGAGCCCTGGAGGTCAGGGGCAAATTAAAGGCCCCGGGGTTCTGGCTGTGTTGGTGCTCCAGGCCCTTTAAATCACGGCAGGAGCCCTGCTGCTGCCACCCTGGGGCGGCCGGGCTAGGGCTGGGGTAGCGGCGGCAGGGCTCTGGTGGTGATTTAAAGGGCCCAGGGCTCCAGCCGCTGTGGGGAGCCCCAGGCCCTTTAAATCCCCTCCAGAGCCCAGCTGCCGGGGTCCTGAGGCTCCCCCAGCAGGGCTCGGGCAGCACTTTAAAGGCCCCAGGACTCCCCTCAGGGACCGGAGATTCAGGACCTTTAAATCCCTGCCTGAACACCACTGCCAGAGCTCTGGCGGTGATTTAAAGGGCTTGGTGCTCCCCGCAGCGGCTGGAGCCCTGGGCCCTTTAAATCACCACCGGAGAAGCCATCCAGTCCGATGTGGCGTACCGGCCTGTACCAGCTTACTTTCACCTCTGGTTCAGAGCATGAAGTGATGATTTCTATTGGTCTAAAGCAGGGGTGGGCAAACTTTTTGGCCCAAGAGCCACATCTCAGTGGGGAAATTGCATGCAGGGCCATGAATGTAGGGCTGGGGCAGGGGCTTGAGGTACAGGAGGGCGTGGGGGGGTGCAGTGTGCAGGAGGGGGCTCAGGACAAGGGGTTGGGGGCAGGAGGGGTGCAGGGTGTACAAGGGGGCTTAGGGCAATGGGTGTGGAGTGTGGTAGGGGACTCAGGGCAAGGGGTTGCGGTGCAGGATAAGGCGGGGTCTCAGGGCAGGGGGTTGGGGTGCAGGAGAGGTTTGGAGTGCAGGCTCTGGCCTGGTGCCACTTACCTGGAGCGGCTCTGGGGTGGCAGCAGCACATAGTGGGGCTAAGACAGGTTCCCCATTCCCGGCCAATGGGAGCTGCTGGGAGCGTGCCTGCAGGTGAGGGCAGTGTGCAGAGCCCTCTGCCCCCAGCCCCAAGGGCTGCAGGGCCATGATGCCGGGTGCTTCCGGGAGCGGCATGGGGCCCGCAGCGCCACAGGGGTGGCAATCCCACAGGCCAGATCCAAAGCCCTGACGGGCTAAATCCAGCCCACGGGCTGTAGTTTGCCCACCCCTGGTCCAAAGAGACAAAGCATTCTTAGGGAGTTTGGACATACATCTGTGTGTGTTTATACAATGTGTGTATGTGAAAACAGTTACATCTTTGGACACATTTTATTTAGCTTTATTTGTTTTAATCCAGTATGAACTGTCTTCTGGATTCCATATCCTGGGTGATTCATTGTTGAAGAGCTGTTTTAAGTACTTAATGTGATATTCCAGAGCAATGTATGAGCTCTTCCAGCTGGATCTAACTACCAAGCATTCAGGAGGGCTGTGTCTATTCCTGCGGACACCTTTGATTATGGTAGTGCAGACAATGAAGCAAACAAAACAAACTTAGTTTAGTTGTTAGTTCATTAGAAAAGCAGGAACATAAAATTGATGTTTATCAAGTAAGGGGGAAAGGCACTGTTTATACAAAAGAAATCATATTCTCAAGCTTCCAAGCGAGCATTACAGGGAGAAAAACATTATTTATTTAAAGGAATTGACAGTGGTCTTTTAAAGATGACCCAGAATTATCTTGAAAGCTCAATTGTAATTAATATTGTGGTGGTCTTTAGATTGCAGAATGGAAGAACACTTGAATTATGGGAAAATTTCCATTTTCTTCAACACAAGCAGAATTAAGCCTATGGCAAGCGCTTTTGAAATTCATACACAGAAACTTGATAGAATATTTAGGAAAAGATGCGGGGAGGGTCTTAGTGGACAAGGAGTTTTCCTCAGCATCATAAATTATATATAAAACTGATCAGTTACTCTTTTGCTCTCACCTGTAGCGGGCAGCAGTATAAAATAAGGCCATCTGTATCCCCCTTTGAGATTGTTTCCAACTACATTAACTGGAGAAGAGGGAAAGTTATCTTTTAAACCTGCTTCATTTGCAGCCCCTGAATATTACCCCTTTAATCCTTTTGCAGTAAAGGCTGAACAAATAAAGCCCACAGAGAACAGAGATGGTTATGTTCTTTTACATATTTCCTGTAAATACTACGGATTAGACATCTTAGCTTTAGCAGGTGAGGCTTTTTGTAGTAACGTCCTTAAGGGCTGCAGTGTTAGCGTAGAATGGTGATTTCTCCTTCAAATTTTATTTCATAGCTGTCAGTCAATGAGAAGCCTAAGTGAAAACAAAGATGTAATTGTTATGTTGGATACTTACATTTATTTTACCAAGGGCCTGATCATGCAAATCCCTTACATGAGTGTTTCCATTGAGCTCAGTATGAGGAAAGACTGAGTGAAGGGTTTGCAAAGTTATGCTCCAAATAAATGAGGCTCTTGTTAGGCTAGCACTCTGATTTCACAGAGAGGCATTTTCTTCTCAATTACATCTATGATTTTTGTATACTAATGTAAATGTAGTGACCTTATTTTTATGGGAGATGGGGAGAATTATATATATGGCTTGTAAATGGCAGTGAAAGTTATCTGGAGTTGGACATTGTCACTAGGGGGCACTTAACCACGCAAAATCAGCTTTAGTTTCCTTGAAACCCTTTCTTTTTGAAAACAGATGACTTTTTGAAATAAATATGTTGATCTTTACGAGGGATCAAATGTCTGAGCATATAGATATGGGAACACACCTCTATATAAAACAGAACAGCAAGAGTGCAGATCTATAGTAAATTATTTCTTCATGGGAAGAAAGCTTGACAGAGTATCCTACAGTATTCCTGTACATAGCACATGAAAGACAGATAAGAACATAAGAATGGCCATATTGGGTCAGACCAAAGGTCCATCTAGCCCAGTATCTGGTGTACTAACAGTGGCCAATGCCAAGTGTCCCAGAGGGAATGAACCTAACAGGAAATGATCAAGTGATCTCTCTCCTGCCATCCATCTCCACCCTCTGACAAACAGAGGCTAGGGACACCATTCCTTAACCATCCTGGCTAGTAGCCATTAATTTACTTAACCTCCGTGAATGTATCTAGTTTTCTTTTAAACCCTGTTATAGTCCTAGCCTTCACAACCTCCTCAGGCAAGGATTTTCACGGGTTGACTGTGCACTGTGTGAAGAAGAACTTCCTTTTACCGTATATAAGCTGCAAATGTGGCAATGGAATTAATTATTTCAATAACATGTACTGTGCTTGTATTTAGTCTATGGATAGGTTAACAGGGGATAAGAAGTATGTAGTGTGGGTAAAGATATCACTGATATGGGCACTGGAAAACCTACATGATTTTAAAAAACAAAACAATTTAGGACTATAAAAATATTTCCATTAAAATTTCAGCCTGAGAAAATTGCATGCAAAAACTGCTCTCTGCATAAGCAAATACTCTACTAAGGCTCTGATCCTGCAAAGACTTTCATATGTGTTTGTTTTTTAAGTGAGTAATCCTCCTGCCAATGTGAGCACTTACGTGAGTAGAGCTACCATGTGTGCTAAGGGCCTAATGAAATGTAAATATAATCTGGACTCATTGTTTTTAGGTTGTTTTGCCAGAGCTCCACCTTACCACAATGCATCTCTGATTAGATGCAAAAGATGTCTTTATAACGGATATTTGGCTGTTAGTGGCATGACTTACAAAGTGTATTTGTGTACATGAAGGTCCATATTACTCAGCAGTAACATGCATGGAAGGAGTTTGCCAAATGACCACTTCTGCCCATACCCGCCTGTTGTTGGCCAACTATCCACAATATGGACAAAAGTAAATTGAGAGTTCTGTTGATGGGTTTTTCTGTGCTTCTCCTATCTGCTACTGCCAGTCATGGAGAATAAGAAAGATAATTCTGGAGTTATGCATTGCCAGGGCATTTTAATGCTGAAGCATACAAAATACAAGTATTCGTTTATAAATACTTTACACATTTAGCATCTCTATATTTAGGTGTCTGTTTAACATTTCTATACTACGCTTCATTTGTCAAATGGCCATGCTGAGCTTCTGACTGAAACTTCTAACAGAAGGTCTCAGCCTGATGGTAGACTTGTTTTACTTTTGATCAATTTGATTTGTTCGTTTGCACATTGAGGAGAGGCCATCAGCTTGAAGTCTACTTGATTTTAAAAACTCAGTCAAAAGTAGATAAATATTTAATGTGGCCATTTAAAATCCTCCGAGGGACCATTAGAAGGAAGGCATAACATGTAAGGGTTGGAGCTGGGGAAATGAAGATATGATATATGAGAAATATTGCAGTTTCCTGAGTTTTCCCTGAAGAATCACCACAGATGGTGCATGGTCATGCATGCCACACATACTGTAGGACCTATGCATGCACAGTTACATGGTTTTAAGCCTCTCTCTTGACATGCCTTTCTTTATGTTAGGACTTCAGAATTTTTAATGCATTTTTACATTATAAAGTGTGTTCAATAAGATAGCATGAGGCAACATTCTACTACAAAAGGTTAGTGAAAACCTGTACTTCTGTAAAAAATCAACTCAATTTCCATAGCTTTCAGATACTTGTCCCCTAGTATAAAGCAAAATATTCTGTATCCATCTTATCTAAACTTCTTATTAATTCTGGTAGGTTGCAAGAATGAAAGCAAGTAAAATCAGTTCCAGGAAATGTAGTAATATACCCAAAGTTCAGCTACAACAGAATGGAGAATTTTGATGTCAGAACTTGCATTACTTTACATTGTCTTTTACATTACTTTTCTGGTAAGCAGCCTGCTGTTAAAATCAATAAATTATTGCAATCAGAAATGACCAAATCCATAAAGATAATTTCATCACATGACCTGAGGGGCAATTAGCTGTTTTACCTACTGACCCAGTTTAAGATGTTTTGTTGACTTTCTTATGGGTCAGTGGAGTTGAAGCTGAAAGTGCAGGTTAAACCTGGTAAATCTAGGTTACTGGGAACATTGCTTAGGCTGGCTGGGTGGTAAGGCTGCTGAGCCAAAAGATTAGTTTGTCCAGTTTTCTGATTATGTTGCAGTTCATTCAAATATATGTATTTTTCCCTGTAGGTCTTTCAGTTACTTTGACCACAGTGGTGCAGTCTGATCCATGCAGACATGAAGGTCTGCCACATAGCTCAGGTGCTCATATGGATCAGGATCTACATGCTGACATTTTTTCCCTCCATTTGTTGTATAAATAGGGTGACCAGCTGTTTTGTTTTCCGACTGGGCTGTTAAAAGTTTGTTTGGTGGTGTTGCAGAACTCAGGCAGGTTAGTCCCTACCTGTCCTGGCACCGCGAACTGCGCTGCACCCCGGAAGTGGCCATCAGGTCCAGCTCCTAGGCAGGGAGCCACAAGGCTCCACATGCTGCCCCCCACCCCAAGCACCAACTCCGCACTCCCATTGGCTGGGAACTTTAGCCAGTGGGAGCTACGGAGGCAGCGCCTGCGAGTGAGAGCAGCACATGCATCGCTGCCTGCCACACCTCCACCTAGCAGCCAGACATGATGGATGCTTCCAGGGCGCAGTGCAGTCCGCAGTGCCAGTACAGGTAGGGAGCCTGCTTTATCTCCCCCACTGCGCCATTGATTGGGAGCTGCTAGAGGTAAGCTCGTGTTCCAACCCCACACCCTAACCCCCTACCCCAGCCCTGAGCCCCCTAAACCCCTGATCCCTGGCCCCATCCCAGAGCCTGCACCCCCAGATGGAGCCCTCAACCTCCTGCATCCTAAGCCTCTGCCTCTGCCCAGAGCCCCTTCCCATGCCCTGAACCCCCCCACCCCAGCCCGCCAGTCTGGAGCCCCCTCCTGCACCCAAACCCCTCATCCCTGGCCCCACCCCAGACTCCGCACCCCCAGAGCCCTGACCCTCCCTGCACACCAACCCTCTGCCTCAACCCCCAGCCTCCTTCGTCACCCTGAACCCCTCATCCCCAGCCCCACCCCAGAGCCTGCACCCCCAGCTGGAGTCCTCACCCCCTCCCACACCCTAAACCCCTGCCCCAACCCAGTGAAAGTGAGTGAGGGTGGGGGAGATTGAGCCACCAAGGGAAGGAGAATGTAGTGAGCAGGGAGCAGGGCCTCAGGGAAGGTGCAGGGGCCTTGGCGAAGGGGCGGGGCTAGGGTGTTCAGTTTTGTGGGATTAGAAAGTTGGCAACCCTATATGTAAAGTGTCTCTGCAGTGCAATCCACCATGTTACCTGGCAAGATGGGACACTAATTTCCTTTCTGTTGCTTTTAAAGGGGACTTTGTTCAGTCAAATTTGGCTTAAAAATAGTTTTTTTTAAAACAAGATTTTTGAATATTTGTAGGAGGGACCTTTACAACAAACATTCTCCTGCATTATTTGCAACCCAGAACAGAATAAAACAGTGTTAGCTTATGAAAACAAGAAAATAAAATGGACTAGAAACTGGCCATAAACAAACAAAAAACCTGACCAGTCTCATTTTATTCTCGAGGCTGAAAGAAATACAAAATTAAACAGCCCTGTCAGAGAAAACAAGCTAGCATGTAAAAATGTCAGTGAGGCATGGTGGTCCAGTGGATAACGTACTAGGCTGGCAGTCAGGGTCCGTTTCTGGACTTCGCCTGCCCAGTTGCTGAGGGACCTCAGGCAAGTCGCTTTTCTTCTGTTTCCTCATCTGTAAAACGTGGCTAATAATACCATTGTAAAGTGCTTTTTAGATCTATAGTTGCAAAACACTGCATAATAGATAGGTTGCAGTATTATTTATCAAGGTGTTACTAATAGTATAAATAAGAGGTGCGTGTATATAAGTTCTAAAACTGACAATGTCTCTAATGGGTATACCTGTTAAATATTTATTTGTGTTTCGCCTGGCTAATTTTTCCATTTTTAAAAATCAATGATCTTATTTACCATAAAAATGATTCACTAGAAGGAAGGAAGAGGGTTTTTTTTATGTACAAAGTATAATTAAATCAAATGCAATGATATTAAATCTACCAAAGTGCTGTAATGAAAGCACAGCGTTTGCTATAATAATAGTGGTGAGGGTGGTTTTTTTAATGAACGTCTGCTTTTATGAACTAATCCTACCTAATTGACTTTTTTAAAAAGTTCAATATTAGAGACCGTGGGATGTATCCTGGCCCTCACTAGGGCTGCTTTGCCCAGCTCCACTTATGCGAAGCCTCTAGGAGGCCAGAAGATCAGCTCCTCCGGGATCCTGCATGTGGATGGAGTGTACTCTCAGGTGGCACAGTGACAGAACTGCTGTAGTGACTCCTACATTGCTCCTCTTTCCCAATCCTTGGCAGAGAAGAAGGATGGTCTATGGTTGTGGTGGGCAGGGGGTCTGGGACATGGGAGACTAGGATTCCATTCCTTGCTCCATCATAGATTTCCTGTGTGACCTTGGGCAAATCACTTAGTTTCTATGCCTCAGTTCCTCATCTGTAAAATGAGGATAATAGCACTTCCCTACCTCACAGGTGTGTTGTGAGAATACCTACACTGAAAGAGTGTGAGGCACTCAGATACTATGGTGATGAGGGCTATATAAGTACCTCCGATAGTTAGATACTCTGAGAGAAAGGGATTGTGGTCTGGTGCCTTTATGTCACAGAGACTCATGATTACTGTCCCTTTGGGGTTAAGAGTAGGTAGGCTACTGTTGCAAATAAAGGGTCCCCATGTCAGTCCCTGGCCAGCTCCAGAGTCAGGGTTATTGTGACAGTTATTTTAAAGCAGTTTTGATGTGCCCCTGCGTGTGTGTATGTGCGCATGCGCGCACGCACACACACACAAAACAATAACATATAAGAAACACCACCACCACTCTCCTTTCTCTAGCTTGGTCAGCAGTTCAGTGTGTCAACATTAAAGGCATGCAGCTATCAAGGTGTCCTGAACAGACTGCAATAGTTTAAACTGTGGGTTTCTTTTTCATTTCCCTTGCTGTTACAAGATATGGAATCACAATACACAATACGCTCAGATAATGTAAGCACTAGATAAGTTTATTTTATTTATCTGTGACAAAAGATATTAAATCTTGGGATCATGGAGTGCATGCGTTACATATGTAACCCTTCTGCCCCTCTAGTTGGCAGCAACAAGGGCCGGGTTCAGTATCCAGGGGTTCCGTTTCAGTAACACAATGCATAACCGGCTCGAGCCCCCACCCAGTGACCTGGGACACTAACATACCACACCCCCCTGGGCGCCTCTAGGAGGCAATACTTCCCCTCTCGCAACCACGGAGTCTGAGTGCAGCAAAATCTTTTTTAATAAAGGAAGGAATCAATGCGGCATCCCATTGGAGAAACACCACAAACAGGGTTATAACACAAACCATAAACAAAAACCCACCTCCAAGTACGTTTGGCACTGTCCTTTTTCCGCTTAGGGTTTTAAGTCCAATCACCCCAAAGTCCAACAACCCAAAAGTCTCTGGTCAATGCCACCCCAGAGTTCGAGAGTCTATCTGCAGAGGTCCCTCCCCCCAGCCTGGGTAGAAAGGGGCACCTTACGTGGTCCAGGGCCAACTGCCCTGCCTCTCCGTGGGTTCTGCTTCCGCCTTCTCCACGAACTGCTCTGCTTCACCAGCCGCTCCACTCTGCTCCTCCAGCCGTCCTCAGGAACTGCTCCGCTCCACCAGCTGCTCTGCTCCATGAGCTGCTCTGCAAAACTGCTCGGCTCCGCTCGCCCTGTGGGCCGCTCCACCCGTCCCACAGCTACTCCGCTCTGCCAGCCGCTCTGCTGCCACCAGCTGTCCCGTGATCCGCTCCAGCCGTCCCCGCAACTGCTCCCCTCCGCCAGCTGCTCTGTTCCACAGCATATCTTCAGGCTCCCCCACTAGCTAGCACAATGCTCAGTGCTCTCAGCTCAGTCATTTCAGCTTTTTTGTGATTTCAACTCTTAGTGATCTCAGCTCTTAGTGGGGGAGCCCCAGTGCGAGTGCACCATTAGCCCAAAGTGAGTTCAGCTCAGCAACCTGTATTTAGATTCTTGAGGGAATAAAAAAATCAACTCTGACATTCCACAGTGGAGAGAGGAGGGGGTGCAACTGGTGCTTCTGGCTCCACAAGGAGCCTGCACCACCAAGCACAGATACCTGTCCCCAACCTCTCTACTTCACTGGGTTTTGGAACCCATGACCCTTGTCTAGCAAGTACCACCCAAGTGAGGGTGAGTCATTTGTCACCAAGCAGTCCCACCGCTCAGCAATCTGGGATAGGGTAGGCGTGTCTATGCAAATAAACTCTCTGACATTCTTTCCACCAGATGTCAGGGTAGAGCTTATCCTGACTCTGCTTACACATATGAACAAATAGGTAATGTCTCTGAGGTAAAGTGTCCAAAGCAATGGTTTAACCAAAGATATTTTCCTTGTTGAAAGACCAGGAAGTTATAATGCACTGGTAATTGCCCAGAGATCTGCAAATCCCCACTGTCATTACAGAGAAATGTGCCAATTGTTTTTGATATGGCCAGAAATGAGGACAGACATATGGATGGATTTTAAGTGGCAAGTTGCAATGTTTATTAAATGTAAACACAAGGGAGGAGAGCTACCTGCCCACCAACCATACTCTCCTATCCCAGATAGTTATTTGGTTCCAGTGCGGGGGTTGCATGGCTCCTTCCATATAACCCATAACTCAGGATAGGCTCTCTTCAGCCTGCCCCCCAGGACTCAGCTCACTCTGACCCCTACCACCATCACCACCCCACAAAGAGATAGAGGGTGCAGAAGAGTGGATACCTCAGTTTGTGAGGGCCACGAGGTCTCACGCTATCCCATGAACTGAAAACCCATCATCAGCATCCCAGGTTTTTACCTCTGGGAACCATGCATTTTATCCATACTGGAAATTGGCCCAAAGTTGCAGCAAATTAACTTAGCCAAGTACCTCAGTTAGGTAGCAAGCACATTCCTACTTAATCTACTCTGGCTTGAGGGTGCTGCAAGGAAGGCAAAAACTCCCCAATCCTCTGCCAATTGGCCCATGGGAGAAAACATTCTTTCCTGGCCCCCAAACAGCCAATTGGCTAGACCTGCATAAGCTGTCAGGCCAGATTCCCATTCCTAGTTCAGGGAGGGTAGGGTGGGGCTGCTGGAATAGGGCCAAAAGAGGCTCCACATGCCTCCTGCCCCAGGCTAAACCCTGGGATCTGCGCAGTGCTGGCCAATCAGCATTCCCCCACGCACACACCCCAGCTGGCTAATGGGTGCCAGAAGGGGAAGGAGGAATGTCTCCATGAGTGTCTCCCTCCCTTGCTGCTGGGACTCTCCCCTTTCACAGCCAGCTCCCTTAGACCCCCCGACCTCTTGAGATGTGATTTCAGTCCATGTGGCGTTATTGGAGTCACCTTTGCTTTAAAAAAGATAAGTCATGTACTGTAAGTTCTAGTTTGAAATATTTCTTTAGCACTTGAAAGGTCCTGTGTGTTTCTTTCTCTTGTCTCATAAATCTATGTTCCATTTTTCTAGCCGTAGTGTGATATACTTATGTTTCATGTAACCATGGCTCTGTGCCATGATTAACAGAGATGTTTGTCTTTCCTCTGTGGTCTTGGGAGCTAGTTATCTGTAATCCAAAGGGGAAGAAGGCATTGTGGAAAACAAACACCTCAGTGATACACTTCGTTAACAACAGATGAAATCTGAAACTCTAGGTTGATTGCAGTTCTCCAGTTTTGGAGCATATAGTTAAACATCTGATTCACTGCCCTTTTGAAAAATGCTGTCCACTCCCCTTGGCTTGGAGCCATAAATATTAACATACAAAATGTATTTTCTGAAGTTTTGTTTCTTTGAGGTTTGCAGTATCTGGAGCCTACTTTTATAGTTAAATAATCCAAAATTGAGACAGCGCCTAATAATAGCAATAGGCCAATATGTTTCTGGTGGCTAAGATCTAGAAGTGTTGTTCTTCGAAGTCCAGTCTTGTCAAGTCATCTTTTTTCCCTTAAAAAGCAGCAAAGAATCCTGTGGCACCTTATAGACTAACAGACGTTTTGGAGCATGAGCTTTCATGGGTGCACGCATCTGACGAAGTGGGTATTCACCCACGAAAGCTCATGCTCCAAAACGTCTGTTAGTCTATAAGGTGCCACAGGATTCTTTGCTGCTTTTACAGATCCAGACTAACACGGCTACCCCTCTGATACTTTTTTCCCTTAGTTTCTTATTTAAATAATGTAAATAGTAATAGGTGTGGCTTTAGTTTTAGAAATAGGTTTTCAGTTTTCTTTGTTGTTTCTTTCCACATTTCTTTAATTTAGGTTTGTAGATTAAGAATTGTATCCAGGGGTGGCTCTAGGGATTTTGCCGCCCTAAGCACGGCAGGCAGGCTGCCACCGGTGGTTTGCCTGTGTAGGGGTCCTCCGAAGCCGCGGAACCAGTGGATCCTCTGCAGGCAAGCCGCGGAAGGCAGCCGTGCTGCCGCCCTCACAGCGCCGGCAGAGCGCCCCCAGCAGCTTGCCGCCCCAAGCATGTGCTTGGCGTGCTAGGGCCTGGAGCTGCCCCGATTGTATCCCATTATAAATAAACAGCAGTAATGGGTTAACTGGAAATTGTTTTTCTGTATCAGCAGCATTTATTAAATTCTTGCTCAGGAAGAATAATAAATATGACAGTGTCAAGTTCTATTGATAATCAGTATCAATATCTACTATGTTCTGTCAAGAACAAAGAGGAATGTCCAGTCCCAAATGTTCAATTCAGTAGAAATTAGTAATTTACATGGGCATAATAGCAATATAATCTGAATGTCACTTAGTACTTGCTGAAGCTAATTTGGTCAGTAATTCACATGCTGATTCACACCAAGCATGCATGATTATTTTTTAATGTGATGGAAGAAAATATAGCTCACCAGGGAAGAATAAGCATCATGTTCTTTTTAGTAATAATACAAATATTTTAACTTAGTCATTTCATCCTAAGGACTTTTTCAGGATTCTCTTTTCACTCTTGTGAAATAAGCATTTAAATTGTCCTCCATGGATGCATTATCTCATGCATGTTACTTGTTGGAAATAGTCAACATGCAACCAGTAGTAAGTAGATTTCCATTTTTAAATCATCGTTTTATTAATTAAAATGGCTGTGACTTCAGTTGCAAAATTCTAGATCTGCTTCTTGTGCATGACATGGTTTCAGCTCACGGTGGTGAGTATAAACATTACAAAATTATTTTCTAAACATTTATACATAACTAGTTGTTGATATGCAGTATGGCTACATTTTTCTAGTAGGTGTCTGTTAAATTGCACCTGCATGTTTTATGTATACAAGTTGTGCCCAAGTGCTGGGTTTTGTGTGTGCATATATTGCTTTGCAAGAAGCAGTATTAGTTTGGGGGGTACAAATGTTTGCATATGGAGAATTTGCAGGTGTGGTTTTAAAGGCCCATTTGACTCTACAACACTAAAAGTGCACATGAAACATCTATTTATAAATAATTTTTCAGTGTCGTCATTTGGCACAAAATCAGGGGCAGCTCCAGGCCCCAGCACGCCAAGCACATGCTTGAGGCGGCATGCTGCG
This sequence comes from Gopherus flavomarginatus, assembly GCF_025201925.1. Lineage (NCBI taxonomy): Eukaryota > Metazoa > Chordata > Testudines > Testudinidae > Gopherus > Gopherus flavomarginatus. Next base: position 219,386,582 of record NC_066618.1, on the reverse strand, counting down.
GGAGGTGCTCTGCCAGTCTCTGGGAGGGTGGCAGGCAGGGCTCCGGTGGACCTCCCGCAGGCCTGCCTGCAGAGGATCCGCTGGTCCCGCGGCTTCGGTGGAGCCGCGGGACCAGTGGATTCTCCACAGGCACACCTGCGGGAGGTCCACAAGAGCCGTGGGACCGGCGACCGGCAGAGTGCCCCCCACGGCATGCCGCCGTGCCTGGGGCGGCGAAATGTCTAGAGCTGCCCCTGCACAAAATGCATCATTTTCTTTTTTGCCATTGGGGTACTTTATAATGTCTGCACACACTGCTGTTGTTTTCACTCTCTGTTTAATTAAAAGGAAACATTTAGCATGTTTTCAATGAAATGTGTAAGGTCTTGAAATGATTTCTCCAGATGAACTTGTTTCATCCCCCCTGCTGTTTCCCACTGTGTCCTGAGCACTGCCAGTACCTGAGTTGGCATAGGAATGATAGCACTCAAAAGTGAGATGCAATTGAGATTTTTAAAGTAAACACAGGATCCTTGCCAAAGCAGAAACCAAATATGTGACAATATTTGTAAAGCATGAAATGTCAGGATCCAGGATGTTTCACCTGTAGCAAAACCTGGAATAAAGAAGGAGATAATTACAGCTAGCAAATGAAATTTTAAACAATGCATATTCATTTTAAATATCTTTATTATTCTGTATTTTTCAGCAATACGTTCTAATAGCAAAAGTTAACAGTAGTCTAGTCATAATTGTCAGTTTCAGGATAACTGCACCTGTATTTCCCCCTCCACAGTCCCTTGAGGGCACCCACCTATAGAGCCCTGCATGGATACAAAATGTGTAGCTGCATCTGAGCCGCAAAAATTGTCTGTGGATATCTGCAGATTTGCAAGGCTCTGCTTACTGTGGCTGGGCTGAGGCTCTGAGGCACCCCACCCCCTGCTAGAGCCCAGTCAGGGAGACCCGCATGGGGAGCCTTCTCAAAGTCATGGACCTCCAAGAGCCCTCAGCCAGGTGGGGAGCCTGGGAGGTGGGGACATGGCCAGAGGCTGCTCTCAGCCTCCCCCACCCTGCCACCACAGGCACGTGGACGGTCCGCTGCAGCTCCCCACGGCTCCCTGGCTGGGCTCCACGCTGGCCTGGATGGGTGGGGGGACCTGTGGAGCTGCCCAGGGAGATGCTCCTTAAACTATCACCCAGCATGCAAAAAATTTTCAAAATCAAAAGGGATATGAGTGTTTGAGAGGGGAGGGTATACTTTTTATATAGGTTTTTAAAAGATGTATTTATATTAAAATCAAACCCCTCTCCTTTTGTAACAGTTATGAAAAGACTGAGCTTCAATAATAATTTTCTAGGGTGGGAGAGGAGGAAGAGGTGATGGGTTTTAAAATATTTTATTAAAAGGAAATTGATTAAATCTAAAGTATACAAGAAACCTCTTACCTGAAAATGCAGTCTCTCATCTCTCATGTATATTTTACTGATAAATGTTAGTATTATTTATATGCTATGAACAGTTGGATGCTGAAAAATATCAAATTGTAATTGATATGTTGCGCCTATATTATTCAAATCAATTTTAAAACTAAAGATGTTTGTCATGATAATGATTTCCACACACACACCCAAAGTTCGTGAGACTCACATGAGGCAAAAAGCAGAAACCTAATCCCCTGCACTTTTCAAACTCATATTATATTCTTATTCATGGATGACCTTTTACAAATGACTACCAATAACTGTAGCTGAATACAAGCACCGTTCTTGGTAGCAAAAGGTCATACTCCAGTTTTATAAAATGTGGATAAATTTGTACTCCCCGCAGCAACGGATTGTTCTAGGTTTTTATATTGTATTTGACCAATCTTAATTCAAAACCTGCATTAGGGAAGATTACACTGTGCCTTTGTTTAGTTCTGCTTTTCCTCCTCCAGCCACCTTTCACTACAAATTAGAGCTGTTAGAGAAATTTCCCTACACCTTCTCCTTATTTTTTGCATCCTGTGCTCAAGGATTAATGACCAGATGCTATCACTCTTACTCAGTGATGAGCTGCCAAAATCTTAACAACCGGTTCCCTATAAAAAGTTCTGATTTAAGGGGGGGAGGGGTCGGGGAGACATACCAGTGGTGCCAGGGGCCCCTGCAGGACCTGGGGCAAATTGCCCCACTTGCCCCACCCCCCCGGCAACCCTAGAGCTTGCAGCCCCTTCCCCCCTTACCTTGCGGGCAGCTCAAAGCAGCAGGACTACTCAAGAGCTCAGCTGAGCTGCCCAGCTGCTGGCCATGCTGCAGCTCTGCAGGGAGGGGCTGGGGGAGACATCCTCATGGGACCAGAGGCCCGGGGCAAATTGCTCCACTTGCCCCCCCACCACCAAGGCCCTGCCTGCGGCCCCATTACCTCGCTGGCAACCCAGAGCTCAGCTGAGCTACCCAGCTGCTGGCCATGCTGCGGCTCTTCGGGGTGGGGGAAGCAGGGGAGGGCCCAGGGGAGACATCCTCGTGGGAGCAGGGGCCTCTGCAGGGCCCGGGCCAGTTGCTCCACTTGCCCCCTCCCCTCCCATCTGGCCAGCCCTGGAGCTTGCAGGAGGACCCCCCACACACACCTTGCCGGGCCTCTCAAAAAGCGGCAGCAGGACAACTCCAGAGCTCAGCTGAGCTGCCCAGCTGATGCCGGCTGCTGGCCACGCTGCAGCTGGGGGTAAGCGGTGGAAGGGCTGGGGAGCCTCAGCCTCCCCAGCTGGGAATCCTGGGAGCAACAGGATGGTCTGGCCCACGAACCGGAGTTCTCTGCCAACTCCCTAGTCCTCTAGCAACCAGTTCTCCACAGAGGTCTAATTTTAGCAACTGGTTCTTGGGAACCTGTGAGAACCGGCTCCAGCTCACCACAGCTCTTACTCTTTATACTAGGTAGCACCTTACTCTGTGAATAGTCTCTGTCTAAGGGCCAGAATCCTCCATCCCTATGCACTCTGGGTTATATTTACTTCATTGAGTAGCCCCATTCATTTCAATGTGTGATGTTTCGGGAGTACTTAGGGCTATGAGGCACCTCAATACCACCTGCCCTTAGTGCGAGCAAGCCTTGTGTGTCTGCTATGGGTCAATGCCCTGACTCCACCAACCTCTGGCAATACAAGCACTGTCTTCCATGCCTCTGCAGGCCCCATTTTCTCTATATCGATTAACTACAGGCACACTCCAACCCCTGAGTGCTCTGAGCCTGGAGTGCCCAGCCCCTGTTCCACTGAACACTCTCACAATTCCCAGATCCTCCATTCCAAAGGAACAGGACACCTCCACTTGCCACTTATGCCTTGGAACACAGCTCTGCTAAAAATACAGCACTTAGATCTGTATATATAGTAAATACAAAAAAGTGCATTTAACAAAGAATAGAGATTCATGTGATAGCAAATAGAAATATTGGAAACAAATGGTTACATATAAAACAAAATCATAACATGCAATCTAGATCCTGGTCTTACCTAATAAGGCACAGCCATGTCAAATCAAGTTTAGCTCACCTCAAAGTCTTTCCAGCGTGTTTCAGCCAGATTTGGCTGTGATCCTTTTTTTTTAATGAAGCAAACACATGGTTAGTTTGCTTCCTAAGTGAAGGATCCAGAGAGCATTTTTGTCTCTTACAGTTGAAGTCCAAAAATCCATCGTCTTCACTTGCAAACAGGACTCCCTCCTGCTGGTTTATCTTTCTTTAAATTCCCTCTCCGGAAGATTTCACAATCCCTGCATTAGCATCCAGCTCAGACTGTAAATGGACATCCATTGTGAACCATACAATTCTCAGTTTCCATAGAGCCAGACAGATAGATAAATATCTTCTGCCAGAAAGGAACTTGTTGATCACCTTCTGGTAACAAGCCACAATTCTCAGGCTTTAAGAATAGAAGTTTCTGTATATCTATATAGCTCCTTACATGTTATCAGTACATACATTTTGCAATGGTTATGGTGACCGTGTGAGACAGGCTTTCAATAGAGCTCTTATATGACATCCTTTCATGAGGTAGTATGTAGATATCAAACCCAGGGAATCCCTGTCATCCTTAGGCACCCCTGTGTCCTCTGCCAGTTGGCACCAAGAGTCCCTCAGTCACACAGAGGCTGCTTGTGGCCAAAGTACTACCTAGCGTGAGTTAGGGTGGTCCCAAATAAAGGAAAACATCAGTATCAAGTCAGTAGAGAACCCTTATATAGTCCTGGTAAACTGAAAGAGCATTTGCCCTCCTCTCTGTTGCTCATTTTTGGCCTCCTGTTTCACTGGCAATTAAACACATTTTATTTTGACGTGTATTAGCTGTAGACTAGGCTTCCCATGGAGACTCGGCTTTGGGACTATACTTTGTAATTGCTGCCAAGAAGCTGGATTCCCCCATCTGTAGCTGGACTTGCTGTGCGCACATCGGGCATGCTTGTGCTTCAGAGATACAAACGAGAGGACCCTTGTGGGCTGGTGTGTACGCCGCAGTTGTTCTAGCAGGTGACTCAAAGGGGAGCCTCCCTGGGCTTTCCTTCGTTGCAAGTTATGGTGCCATGTTGTGACACTTTCTTGGGGAGCCCAGAACTCTGAGTCACTTTGTTCACACCTTGTGATCACAGTTTTCTTTGTCTTAGAAATTGTCTAATCTAATTGAGATTATTTGGGGTTGGCACGTTTTAGAGCTGGATTTCAGTTCTTTTTCCTAGAAGTGTAAGAACAGTGGTTGACCTACCCCAGAAGATGCCAAATTGCAGACCCTGGGCTACATATGGCTCCCCCAGTGTTTCTAATATCACCGCAGCTGCAACTTCCACTTTGGCTGGTGAAGCCATGTGTGTTCAATGTGAGCAGAAGTTGGGCAGGAATAAAAACCAAAGCAGAAATGGTGGTGTGGTGCCAAGTCTACACAGCCCACAGTAGTCAGCCTCCCAGCCCAGGTCAACAGACTTGGGCTCACAAGGCTCATGCTACCACACTAAAAATAGCTGGGTAGACATTACAACTCTGAGATCTAGGAAGAGGGGGTGGATTTCAGAGCCCAAGCCGCAACTTCAAAGCACTGTCCACAGCTACTTTTAGAGTGCTAGTCTGAGCCCTGCCAGCCCAAGTCTGTAACCTGGGCTAGGAGGCTCATTGCCATGGGTTGTGCGGATGGACCCTAAGTAGTCTAAGGTAGCAGTACAATGCATTGATGAGAGAACTGTGCATGTTCATGGATTTATTTCTGTGTGGGATGAGTAAGTACTGTGTCCTTAGTTTAGCTATTTCGTTAGAGATGAAGAGACCATATTAAAACTAACTCAGAGAGTAGTCGGGAGGACATTTTTACAGACTATGTAATTTCCATGTAATCGATTGTAGTTGCCACATGGATGTTATGTAATCAGAAATGGGAGGAGAGATGGTCCATGTGATCACAAATGGGAGAAGAGGTATCCCTCGTTAGTCTGAATGTGAAGTTTCATGACTGTAAGGCAGTCATTGCATTATGATGAGGTCTACACTGTGAAAACGTTTGTGAAAATACAGACCTACTATGTAATGAACATGGAAAATGCACATAGAATTCTATTGGAAAAATTACATTAATATTGCAGTGATGTTAAAACTGCTGTATGTAGCATTCTGATGTCATAATGTGTAGTTATTAATGGAACTCTGATGATGAAACAAAGCAATGCAGATGTAGCTTTCCAATAAAAAATGAACATCCTATACTACAAATGGAAATAGTAGAAATACTTATTCATAGAAAATTATACATCTCTTGTAAACATTTGATACTGCTGCAGGCATGGTAAAGGGCCAAATTCTGCACTGCCTTATATCCTGTGTATGTTCCTTGGTTTTAATGGGATTGCACAGAGTATGAGTCCATTCAGAATTTGGCCCAGATCCATATTCCATTGTTTGTTAGGAATGGAATCTTCAGTTTTCCCCTTCTTATGCTCAAAACTGTTAATGAACAAGGCCCTAAAAAAATCCTATTAATACTAGAGCATCTTTGTGAAACCCAGAACAACTTCTTTTGCTCCTTTTTGTTTTATTTGTAATTATTTCATTAAATGAAAACTAAATGTGCACGTGGATCGGCCAAGACATTTGGCTACTTGAGCTTTCGTACTTGTTTAGCTTTCCAGGGTCCTTTGAACCTCCCAGGGAACAGCTCTGCATCCTTATTAGAGACTGACAATTAAAGGTCTGTTTTCATATCAAAAATAATCACCAAAAATTAGCCAGGCAGACCTAGGAATGCTATGAGAATTCAAACACTTTAAGATGGCCAACTTTCCTTCATTTGGTTCAATCAGTATCAACTTGGGGTTCTTTTTATGTTTAACATTGCCAGGGTAACTTGTGAGTTGGCATCATGACAGCTGAGAAGGATTATGCAATACCGTAAAGATGTAATTAATGGATTGTGGGCCCCAGCAATCATATTCAGTTGCATAATTAGACAGAGGTTCAGAAATATGTTAAAGGACATTTTTACGGCAATGTTGTAAATAAGCCATTTGTAATGTTTAAAACTGATGTAACAAAAAGGAGAAAAATGTCATTGCAACTGAAAGTGGCTTGATAAGAGATATTTATACATAGACAGCAATACGAAGAGCTGAGGTCCCCTCATAGAGAACACTTTAATACCTGTCTCCTCCTTTAAATTGAAGAGGTCCAGCTGGAGCACCTTGGACAACCCCAGCTGTGGCAATATAGCACAAGGAGAAAGGCGGTCTCTCAAGTAGCTAGGCCCCAGAACTTATTTTCCTCTTAGTCTAGACACAGCCTAAACCTTCAGTGGATTACATGTAGTGTTCACTTCCCAAACCCTTCTCACCATCTGTAAGTATTTGTTCCCCTTAAAGTGTAGGATGATGGCTTGATTTTTAAAAAATCGTTTATTGCTAGCATTGTGCAAAGAGTGTCAACAGTGCCATGTAAGTTGGCGGATGTATGTATTTAAGGGATCTTATAATTAAACACAGTGGCACCCGCAGCCAGACACACGTTACACACGGTGTGTACCATTGGTAGCGGCGAGGAGGAGCCATGCTGCACTGCTCACGCAGATTTGGCCCCACCGCTCTCCCATCATGACAGGGGTGGTGGGGCCAAAATTGAGTGAGTGGGCATTGTGATCTGGTGCACGAGGTTGGGGAGTGTCATAGTGCCACTCAGGTTTGCACCCGCAACCCCCATGCACCATGCCACAACACCTCTCACTTATTTTTGGCCCTGACTTCCCCTTTCATGAAAGGAGGGTGGTGGGGACAAACCCAGAGCTGCGACCCCTGAACACTACGTCACAATGCTACTCCAAGTTTAGCCCGTGGCTCTCCCATCATGATGGAGGCCTGGTGGGGTCAAACCTGTGTTGTCAGGGGGTGGACAGCAGGTGGCTGACTGCTGAATGATGGGGTCCCCCTGTCCAACAGCCCATATCCCCTCTCAGAGATGGGGAGTGACACTGCACCTGTGCGTGCCAGGCTGGAAGGTGAGGCTGAGACTCAGTGAGTGAGGCTCTGGGATCAGTGGCTTCAGCGAGGATCTCTCCATAGGGATTGATGGTGCACACCATATCAGAAATTTAGCAGGGTGGGGAGCGCCTGATTAAATAAAGTAGTGGTCTTTTGCTTTTTGAAATGAAACACTTCACTGTTCCTGTATGCTAAGGGAGGAAAAAGGCTGTCAGGAGTCATAATGTGCCTGGCTGTTTGAACACAAGAAACAGCAGCAAGCTGTTTTGAGTACTTGTCACCAGAAGAAATATTTCCTTACAGAAACTTTTGTAACCAGTGATCTTAATCATATGTGCATCAAAAGTAGTTGAAAATCTAAAGGAGTTATGCCAGATTAATCTGCAAATCTCCACAAATATCGCTTTCTCTTGTATGGAGGAGGGGTGATGGAGTGTGAATACTTACATGCTGTTCTCTGCATAGGTTGTGTATGTAAAGATATTTGAAGAACAAATGTTACAGTACATCATGAGAGCAACAACTACTGCATGGCCTTGTATCCAATATCTGTTACATTGTAATACATTTTAGTCTTTAGATCCTTCATTCAAGTAAACGTCAATTTTTATTTTATTTACAAATAAACTACCCTGAAAACACTGAGAACTCTAAAAAGCATGGGCTCTGTATATGTTATTTTAGGTTAAGTAACCTGAGGTTCATATAGGAAGGCCATTTGTCACAGACTCTTCTAAAACAGCTAGAAATATTGTCCTACCTTTTTTGTGGCAGAAGAAAAACGGCTTTAAAATGATTTAACAGTCAGTGCAGTGAATATAAGGACAGTTCTCCAATTCAGTGATACTAAGGATGTTTAGGGGTTGTCTACACAAACAATAAGTTTGTGGCAAGATGGGGTGAGAAACTACCCCACACTAGTCTGCCACAGACTAACTACATGCCACAGACTAACTAGGTGCGTCCTGGTGACATGCATTAACAGTTTGATAGAGCATTTTGAGCTACTCCATTTCAAATGGTTTCAGAGTGGTAGCTGTGTTAGTCTGTATCAGCAAAAAGAACGAGGAGTATTTATGGCACCTTAGAGACTAACAAATTTATTTGGGCATAAGCTTTCGTGGGCTAAATCCCATATCATTGGACGCATGCAGCAGAAAATACAGTAGGAAGTTATATATACACAGAGAACATGAAAAAATGAGTGTTGCCATACCAACTCTAATGAGACGAATCATTTAAGGTGGGCTATTATCAGCAGGAGAAAAAAAACTTTTGTAGTGATAATCAGGATGGCCCATTTCAAACAGTTGATAAGAAGGTGTGAGTAACAGTAGGGGGGAAATTCAAGTCTAATTTAATGGTGTCCAATTTGCAAATTAATTTCAGTTCTGCAGTTTCTCATTGGAGTCTGGTTTTGAAGTTTTGTTGTTGGAGAATTGTGACTTTTAAGTCTGTAATTCAGTGACCAGGGAGGTTGAAGTGTTCTCTGAATGGTTTTTGAATGTTATAATTTTTGAAGTGTGATTTGTGTCCGTTTATTCTTTTGTATAGAGACTGTCTGGTTTGACCAATGTACATGGGAAAGGGGCATTGCTGGCACACGATAGCATATATCACATTGGTAGATGTGCAGGTGAACGAGCCTCTGATGGTTTGGCTGATGTGATTGGGTCCTATGATGGTGTCTCTTGAATAGATATGTGGACAGAGTTGTCAACAGGCTTTGCTGCAAGGATAGGTTCCTGGATTAGTGTTTTTGTTGTATGGTGTATGGTTGCTGGTGAGTATTTGCTTCAGGTTGAGGGCTTACAGACAGAAGCAAATGGCTCTACCCATATTCTTGAATTAGCTGTGGGACTGGAATTAAAGGTTGGATACTGGAAATTTTGATCAGTCATTGCCTCCTGTGCTTTGAGTTTGTAGCTCATTTCTCATATCTTCCAATTTTAAATTGCTGAGCTGGGCAAAATGGTTACCAAAGTCAGCCATGAGAACAGCTGCCATGACATATCCTCAAAACATCAGCATTTTCAAACTGGTGGTAGAATTAAAAAATTGATTCGCACTGTTAGTGTCCCCAAAAAGACTACTCTGTGTGGAGGTTAAGGGTGGATGGATGGATGTGTGTATGTGTTTTAGGAGCATGGAAACCAAGGGCCAAATTCTGGTCTCACCAACTGTGCTCTTTGGGACTGGGATTCAGTCATAAAAGTAGTGTTGTAAGCATAAAAAGTTAGAAATCTTTTTTTTTCCAATTCAGAATGTTCTTATTGTTTTATAGTGCTTGTTAATGTGAAAGTAGGTTAGCATTGATCTGAACCAATTATAATACATGGAAGCACTTTGCAAGCAGCTTGATAGGGCTGTGCCAATGTGCTTCAATCCTAATTCCCAACATTTCTGCTAATACAAACCTTGGTCTCTTCTGAGACTGCTGCTGATGCCAAATCTATTTGGTAGTTTTCTAATGAGGTCAAATATCAAGTAGTGAGTAAACAGAGAATGCAATATTCAGTTTGCTTGTGACCTTGAGTTTGACCCCTTTTCTCCCAAAGTGGACAGTCAATGTTTGCCCTCTTTAGCCCACATCATCTTTGCTGCTAGTTCATAAGGATGTTTAAGTGACTGCCATTGTAGTGATAGCATTGTGTTTAAACCACTAAAGAAAGAACTAAGGATGGTACCTCAGTTTCTCCTTTTAATTTTCCTTAACTGTGTCTATAAAATTGTCACAGATGTATTTTCAAACTTTCACTTCATCTTCAGGCTTGTTTGAGGTAGATACCATAGGTTTTGACTGACAATGCAATTTGCATCTTGAAGCATCACTGTAAGTACAATGAAATGAAAAGGTTACTTGCACAAAACTCACTTTTCCCTCTGGGTTGACTTTAGAAACTCATTGATGTCACTTCCTTCCTCAGTCAGCAAGTGAATTTTTGTTAATTCTCAAGACCAGCTGTCCATGCTGTCAACAGAAAGCTATTAAAATTCCTTTAAAGTGAATCAAAATAGCCTAAAAACAAATATACTAGAAAACAGGAAAGCATCAGTATTCAAAGTCCACAAACCTCAGAGCAAAATAGTGTTGATCCAACCAGAGATTTCAAACATTGTACTTTCCTAGCAACTTGTATATCATTAAGGAATGTTAAAACACATACTCCTTAATCCTCTATTACCAAAAACCTTACTAGGTTAAAAAAAACAGCCCCAAGATTTAATTCCATTTCTCACAAAGATTATCTCAATAAACCTGGGAATGACTTACCGTAAGTCTCCCCTAATGATGTTTACTTTTTTCCTCTCAGAGCTAAAAAGTACCATTTACATCTACTGAACAAAAATACTGCACCAACATGCAGGAAATAATTATCGTAAGAGTCATTTTATGGTAAAGCCTACAGTAGTATGTTATTTTCAGTTTTTTCTCCTTAGGATGAGGATCAATAGAGAAGATCATTTTTCTTATTATTAATACCTTGTGTTACATTAAAAAATTTGTAATACTGTTACCTAGTCTTAAAAAAATCTACATTTTGTACAGTCTGTATGTCAGTACAAAGAAATTCTTATGGAAAGGGACACTATTTACGTAACTATTCCTGGAAGAGGGAGTGCCTAATGTCACTCAACAGCAATCCCCTGGGCCAATTAAAGAATGATACTGACAAGCTGCAAAGGGAGTCCCATCATTATTGGTCTAGAAAACCATGGCTAATATATGTAGAGCTGGATGTAGGTGAATGTGAAATTCTTGGTCATCCACAAAGGATGTGGAGTAACTCCTAGCAGAGAGAGTGTAATTAATCTAGCCACACTTCTGACTATTACTGTATGGTAGCACTTTGCAAGATACATTTACTGTCTCTTTTACCTGAAGATTGAGACTAGGTTTGATTCTACAAATATATGTGATTTTTGATAGAAGCACAGAAACTCCTACAATGGAATAAAGTAACATCTATCCAGACTGGTATCTTGTCTCCAATAATACACTATAGAGAAGGTTCAGAGGAATATTGTGTATGACATAGTGTGCTAGTATCAACTACCATCCCATTACAACATAACAATTGCCAGGGAGCTAGGCAAAAAACAAAAAAAAAGGGCAAATAGTAAATTCACTAAAAATACATTTTTCAGATCACTGAAACCATTCGTGAATCAGGGTGTAATTTGGCAAACTGTTTTGTCAAGGAAAAGAAATGTCAAAAATGTTGAAATATCATTTCAAGTCAATGTTTTGTATAGGAAATGTTGTTTCAAAAAATTTTGTTCAACCCTAGTGACTTTTTTCAGTTTTTTTTATTTGGACGTGAAAAAACAAAAAAATCAGTCTTGGTTCTAAACTAACCCAAATTTTCTGTCTGATATATATATATATTTGTTTAGCCATTGAACTGAAAAATCAACCGTTTACTCAACTCTAATTGCCTGTAGGTCTTTCTTACAAAGATGTGCAAAAGTGGCCATCTCCCATTCCTCTTATGCTTTTAAGGTTAAATTGAATATGATTATGAACAGGTTAGCTACCTAATATTTTTACTTCCCACCAAATTCTGATAACTATGTTCCTAGTGCATTACTGCCATCTCGGTTCCATAGTTTCATCACCACCTTTTAATAATTTTTTGATTCTCCGAGTGACTGACAGAGCCAGTCACTTCCATTGACTTCAAATGTTAGTTTAGGATAAGCGTTTTCCTCGTCTTCCTGTGTGGTGAAGATCAATTAAAATAAATTACTTAGCTGCACTGCAATTTCCTTCTTTCTTTATTTGCCTCATTATGCCGTGGTGGTTTAATGATTCTGATCTCTTCATACTTTATTTCATATTATTAGTCTTGATATTTTTGGTTGGCTATCCATCAAATTCCCCCTTAGTGCTCTCAATCTCTAGTTTAAATGTTACAGACATTTGCTCCATTGTATTAGTGTTATCACATTGTCTGGATTTCTTTTTTAAAGATCCTTTTTTAGCCTCTGTGTACACTGTTGGTTATCATATTGTGTGTTCTGTTTTCCTTGACTGCCTCATTTTTGTTGTTACATACAAGATCATTTTATGCACTAAAATAAGTTACAGCTAATTATTTATGTTTCGTTTTTCTTTCAGTGTCTGGAGAAAAATTACAACAACAGATAATTAATCAGGTATTGTGCCATTTTTGCACGCTTTTTTGTTACTCTATATTTTTTATATACTCTTGGAAAATTTTAGCAACTTTGAAAGTGAGAAACTTATAGGAAAGGCTAAAGTTAGTCATAAGACAGGCAGATGGTGTGAGGTCCCCCCATCCTGCCCTACAGATCTGCCTATTCACTTGAGTTTAGTATTGAAACACTTCTTTCTGTCTGAGGCAATGGCCTGTATCTTGAGCAATTAAGTGTGCCAGTTTGTCATCTTGTTCTGTGATATGGACAAAGCCAGCAGGTAATTTGTCTACTAGGACCAGGTCTGAGAATGCCCAACTGCTCCCTTTGTATAAATGATAGTTGCACCTATTTGAGAGCACAGCTTTCTAAAAGTTGGTATGAAACATCTGTGTTGTTGTATTACTGCACCATGTGCAAATGATAAATAGTGCATTGCTATGTGAAGTTTTGGGAGGGGGGGTTAATTACAACTGCAAGTTTTCACTACTGCTTTGCTAAACTGTGACATTGCTTGTGACATTGTCATACTTGGAGTCCAACGGCTGAGCTATAAAGTAAACGAGTTTTTTATTCTGCTTTTTATTACTGCACCAATTAGGGGAAAATACTGTTTGCAAAAATAACATTTTAATATTTTATTTACTATTTCTGTGTCAGAAGGAATGAGTACATAAATGAAGGTCAATACTAGCAATTCCGAGTGTAGGAACTTGCATATGTTTGAAAATTATACTGAAGTGGAATTGTTTTAGCCAATGAAAGGCCAGGAAAGCTGTAGTTACTTGTTTAGAGCTGATTGGGAATTTTTCAACAAATCATTTTCCATCAAAAAAAGCTGATTCGTCTAAACTGAAACTGTTTGCAAAACAGATTTAGGTTTGATTAATTTCCAGACCCCGTAACTCCCCCCCTCCCCCATATATCAAGAAAATAGTTTTGAAATTATCAAAAAAAAAAGTCTTCACATTTTTTAAATGAAAAGTTGGTTTTCTGGTTCAAATTGACTCTTGACTCTGAATGATGAAAGGATTTATTCTGCTTAATGATTATACTATTTTTCCTAAATAACTGCGAAGTATGTAAATCCTTTACTCTGACTTATTGACTGAAAGGTATAGCCTGTGGTTTGACTACACTCACTGTTCATTCTTAAAAATGTTCAAAAGATCAAATAGCTGAACTTAAGCAGACATATTGTCTAAAGAAAAAACAGTATAGTACAAAAAGGAGATATACATATCCACCCTTCTTCTGGGAAGCAATTCTTATCCCATAGCATGTTCACTTTACACAGAAGGTGTGCTTTGAAAATACGCATTTAAAAAGTTACAGAACTCTCAATATGTCACTAAAATCCAACCCACCAGTTCATAACAGTTTCTTAACTTCTTGTTTTGTTCTGTACTTTTCTTCTCTCTCTTTTGGATCCTGCATTCTAAACCTGTAGTAGGACATAGAACGAATATATCTTGCCTTTGACAAGTTCTCTATTAGCTAATGCCAAATCTGACTTCAGCTTTGCAAAGTGTGAGCAGAAATGTGAAAAGAGCATAATATGTTCAGTTAGCATAACTTGGCCAACACTTCTGTATAAAATGTATATTACATTAATAATGTGTTCAGAATACACATGAATGTGGTGTAAACTATGTTTAACTATATGGGAGTGGCTAATAAACAGAATACTATTATTCAATCAGAGCACAGAATAACGTGCATAATCATTGCACTTTTGAATGGTTACTTTATAACATTTTTTAAAATCTGTATACTCTGGCTGCAGTCCTAAAACTAAGCATCTATTTGCATGGATACCTCAATTCTACCTACACTCCATGCCTAGTCACCCAGTGTAACCCCTGATATTAATTTTAAAAGGGATTGTGCTAAGTACAACTCAGCTTTTTATGGGGGCAATTAAGAGGATATTACTGAATAGAAAATGGATCAGCAGCTGTGGTAGCCACATTTGATGGAGGTATATGGCAGAAAAAACCTGCCCGCAAGAGTCAGTTGGAGCAAAGGAGTGTGTAGCAGCCAGTCAGCATGCCAGGGTAAAACTAAACACACCTAGTTCCTTCAGCCTTTGCTCCTATGGCTTGTGTTCCATTCCCTTGATCATCTTTGTTGCTCACCACTGGATCCTTTCCAGTTTCTGTACATCCTTTCTATACATTAGTGACTAAAACTGGACACTACTCCAGCTGAGGCCTAACCAGTGCTGCACTGTCACCTCCCGTGACTTGCATGGTATGCCTCTGTTAATGCTAGGATGACCAGACAGCAAATGTGAAAAATCGGGATGAGGGGAGAGGTAATAGGAGCCTATATAAGAAAAAGACCCAAAAATCAGGACTCTCCCTATAAAATTGGGACCTCTGATCACCCCAGTTAATGCAACCCAAAATTGCATTTGCTTTATTTTTATTTATTTATTTATTTATTTATTTATTTATATAGATAGATAGATAGATAGATAGATAGATATTGCAACAGCATCACATTGCTGACTCATGTTGAGGTTGTGATCCACAAGTCGCAGATCTTTCTCAGCAGTGCTGCTGCCAAGCCAGCTAACCCCCATTCTGTGTGAAATTGATTTTTCTTCCCTAAATGTAGCACCTTATATTTGTCTTTGTTTAATTTCATTTTGTAGTCTATAGCCCAGTTATCCAATTTATCAAGAGCCCTTTGAATTTTAGCTCTGTTCTCCAAAGTGGTTGGAGTAGGTGTGTGTCATCTGGACATTTGATCAATATGCTCTCTATTCCTACATACAGGTCATTAATAAAGATGTTAACTAACAGTGAACCCAGAATAGATCCCTGTGGAACCCCACTTGAGACCTCCTTCCAATCTGACACCATTCCATTAATATTTACTCTTTCTTTGCGGTTGTTTAATCAAGTATGTATCCACTTAATGGTAGTTCTGCCACTAATGGAGCTGCTGGTGTCCTGTTCTATATTAATTCCCTTTGAAGATTTCCAAGAATAAACTGGAGAAGATTCATTTTGAATTTACAATCTTATTTTAACCCTCTTTGAAAAAATGTAGACTATCAGCATGAATGTGGTTTGATTTGAAGAAGTGTCACTTTGATTTAAAAAGAGATTAAAATGGAATGGATTCTGATGGCAGAAAGATTGTTTGTTTTCAGTATAGTGTAAAAGATTTCATATGCACGGTGATGTAAATTGGTGCATTTCTCTTTAAGTCAATGCAGCAATAGTAATTTAAACTGGCTGAGGATCTGGCCCAGAACTTTTAGCGAGGAAGAACTGATTCTGTGGAATGTTAATGTGTGATAGAATTAAATTAGAATCTGGGAGGGACAAGTGTGTGAAATGAGGGGTTCATAACAAGGCCAGGATGATTGAAGAGCAGACAAGAATGGGGAATAAGGTCAAAAAGCTACAAAGCTGCTTCCTCCTCCAGTGAGCCCCTGCTGACTGAACAATGATGAATTTTCGATAGCTAGGTCCAAATGCTAACCACACTTACACCCTGAGAAGTTCATTGCAATCAACCACAGTTATACATTTCTACATCGTCATTAGCTCTTTCTAGTTTTTAAGCAAATTTTGGTGAAATATGTATAAATGTAAAATCAAGGCGTGATCCTCCACGAGACAAAATATTTGTCTACAGTTTGCCACCTTCGCTGACTCTTGTTCCACTTGATCTTCAGCCAGCTGCTGGCTTTCTCAGCCACCTCCTTTTGTCCATATTTGTTTTGTTTTTTTAACATTGCCACTTCCAAGATCCTTCCACAGCAGTGAGTCACCCATAAATATTTTGCTTTCTGCTTTTGCGTACCCTACTCTACACTACCTTGGCAACCTTAACTTATATCCTGGTGTCTGTGTACAGCCCCAGAAGCCAAGATGTGTGTTAAGTACCACTGGGGAAAAGGAAAGGAGACTGTTACCTGAAATTGAGCCAACTAGTAAACTTAGGGAGGACTAGTGACCCACCAGAGTTTGGCAGAAAGCAGCACATTTATTATACTGATAGCTAAGCTCAAAAGAAGGGGGCTGGGGAGGGGGAGACTCAGACTCGCATACTCACGCTCCCAGGACAGGCACAGCACTGGAGATGTCAGGATCCTTCAAGGTAAGTGTCCCACAGTGCAGCAATGGATGGCGCAATGAAGGTAAGTCTTCCCGAGGCACGATAGAATGCAATGCGGCAAACCACTGGCCAGGCAGTCTGGCTGAAGGGCCTTCATGGGAGGTACAAGCTTGTGAGTGCACTCCTTAGCACATGGCCCCTTCCCTTTTTAAGGACCTGCTCTTCATGGCCTGTGACTAGAGATGACTTGGCTGTGTCTGGTTGGTCACACTCCACCTCGGCCAGTGTCCATGCATTGGGTGTGTGAGTGCTGCCTAATTAGAGTACCAGACACCTTGTCTACCTGGGAGCTCTTCTGATCTTCCAGCTCTTCAAGCAGCCCATTCATCCCACAAGCATTTCAGGAGGGAGGGGGAAAGCCACTTCACAGGTATTCAAAGAGGGAGAGGAGACAAAAGAGAGGGGGAAAGTGTAACAGACCTTTTGAGCATACAGGTTATACAGAGCATACAGATCACTGCTGCTCCTACAACACACTGCCCCTTGATCTATGATCATTACAGTAGTTGTTGTTGTTCTAGAGCACAGGTGATCTGTTGCAGGCAGACCAAACAATCATAACAAGGTGAATATAACTAAAACCATTACAATTGACTAAACACCACATATAACATAAACACAAATGCAAACAATCACAATCATAATAACGGGGAATACAATAAAACCATCACCATTACAATAATTGGGTACAATGACAAACAAAATGAGGCCAAGTTTGATGCTGCAATAGCCATCAAACAATAAAAGTCAACCCTAACCCTTAAGTACACATGAGAAATAAGATTTGTAGGAGTACCACAGTTGTTACGCAAGATTAAACTGATTTGGAAGGTACATAGTAACAGAGATCTTGGTGAAATTGCTGATACTTAAACTAACATTTAATTGTGGTTTATGGGGGCCCCATGAGGTACCCTACCGATCTGGCGGGTAGTATAGACATACCCTTAGTGTTAGTATGAATTTCTCGGTGTAAGACTGCATATAGCCAGAGATGTGTTTGGGCTCCTTGCCAGCCTGGGTTCCTATACAATCTTATTTACATTTTTTTTATTTAAAGATAAAGTCATCCAACTTTAGTGTGATTGACAGAAAATATATAAGCTTTGAGACCTCTGGAGAACTTATTCTCTTTCAAAACAATTGGGGGGAAGTGGAATTTGTCATTGCAGAATTTATATCAATATTCTTCATTTGTACCTAGTTTTCATTTGAACCTCTTAGTGCTATTTCTAAAAGAACAGAATGTCTTGTTTCTGCAGATAGATAAGTGTGTTTACCTGCAGATAAGAATGGAATGGTCTCTGTTGACCAAGAAAAGATCCCTGTGGAACCTACCACATCCTCAACTAATGTGGAAAATATCGCTGTGTTCATAAAGCTGCTGCATTACATTATGTGCCTCTCTTCTCAAAAGAGCTTCTCCCTTCCCCCCATTTTATATACTTTTGCTTTTTTGTTGCCCTAATGTTCACAGCCTAAAATATGCTCTTAGAAAGACTCATGAAGATGATTTAGGACCTGATTCAAATCCCACATGGCTACAATTGGGCTGTTTCACCATACTTTATACATTATGGGCCCAGTTTTTAAACACAGGTGCCCTAATAGGACATCCAAATCCCACATGTGGACATCACTTAGGTGCATTTATTGTCAATTTAGACAGAGAAGAGCCTGTCTGAGTGTCAAAATCTGGGGGTTGGATGTATTGTTAAGATGTTAATATTTAGAAATTAGGCTCTGTTTTTAAATGTATTTGATATTGATACAGTTATGAAAAGTTATATATTGAATTATTATCCAGTTTTTTTCTAAAATACTAGATGGACTAAAGTGTGTCTGTGAAAAGTAGCTAGCTGCTTTTAAGGTAAAATGGGATCAAAAATACCTGCCTGCGTTGAGTTATGAGCATGCAAGACAAAGAGACAACACTTATTTTTGTTTTGGGGTTTGTTTTTATTTTTCCTAAAATGACTAGTATTGTAAAGGTTATTTCTTAACCCTAAGTACAGTGTACCTGAGAGTAAATGACTTCCAGAAATACATTTATCAACAAATGAGAGCCATCCGTAGCTTAAAGCACAAAGGCAAGTAAAATTATCTAAACAGAAAAAAGAGAGATTACATATTAATCTCATCTGTTTAGCTCAAATAAGATTAATGTGTAACATACTAAACTTCCTGACTCAAGATTGCCTAAAAACTTACGCTTTCCTAAGATCTAAGGTCCTTATATACATATAATAGGGGTGTGTGCAGTATGCCAACTACTGCATTGTAGACATGAAATATTTTTGCTTGCCTAGAGCACTATAGTCATCTCTATAGCATTTTCCATAATGAAACTCAAATCATCCTCTTATCTGGTGTCAAATTTTCATTTGATGTTGCTTAGGCTACTTTCCTCTGCTTATGGATTTTAGCCTTGTATAGAGATAAGAGTGCAAGTTTGATAAACAACGCTGGTCAAATATATTGACCTACTAGTGAGTCTGAAATGAAAATGCAACAAGCTAAAATCATACACCGAACTGATGGGACTCTTTTGCACTGATTCAGATGTGGTTTACTGGATAGTGATATATGCTGGTGGCGTGAGAATCACAATGGTAATTTGACATATAGTGAGCATATGCAAAAGCTTGCTGGTTGTATTGAATTAGCGGATCAGGTTTCCTGTGAGCCAGTATCTCTATTTTGGATAATGAGCATAGAGAAATACAAGGGAGAATACTGCAGATACCGAAATAGCTGTTTCGGGTTTTTTTGTAAAATTGTGAAGTTTGTCAGAAATACCACTTCCTATTAGTTGGCAGCATCCTGATATCAGAAGACTCTGGCCGAGTAATACAAATGTTACAGAAATAGTTTTGAACCACTTGTAACAGACGTAGTCAGAATTGTATTTGCTACATTGTATTTTGATAATATATAGATTTTATAGAATGTCAGGGTTGGAAGAGACCTCAGGAGGTCATCTAATCCAATCCCCTGCTCAAAGCAGGACCAATCCCCAGACAGATTTTTACCCCAGTTCCCTAAATGGCCCCCTCAAGGATTGAACTCACAATCCTGGGTTTAGCAGGCCAAATATGGTGATATTATACACACAAAAACTATGTTAAAAAGAAATTAAGGATGCAAAGTCAAGCACTCATTTAGAAAATGCCAGAATTAAGGTTTCTCCGGCAACCTTAATTTGGCTCACTTTTGCAAATGCATTATGATAAAGTCTTTAATTACATGATACTATACTATTGTTTCCATAGTATCCCTACCTCATTCAATGCACAGAACAGATGGTGCTCACTTAATGAGAGCTATTCATTATTTTGTTTTCTATTCATGGTTTCAGGTGTGCTCCCATACTTTATTTACTGCACTCTGTTCAAACCCTGCTCTGAAGACATAGTTATTAATTTCCTCATGGGTTTTTTTTATGGTGCTTGTCACTATGGAAACTGAGTGCTTCACAAATTAATTTATCTTCACCTCTGTAAAATGGGGAACTGAAGTACAGAGAAATTCAGGTTCAGAGTATCCACTAATTCTGGGTGCCCAATTTGAGATGCCTGGGATCTAAGTTTTCAGAGTGCTTTTCATTATATAGCATGTTATGCATTCAAAGTGCAGCTCCCACTGACTTTAGTCGCAGGTGTAATTGCCCAGCACATCTGCAAATCAGACCCCAGGGTCTGAAGTTGGGCACCAAGAAAATGAAAACAAAGTTAGTGACCACCTGCTCAGCCCCAGGCAGATGCATACTATAGTGGATGGAATCTTTGTGGAATTTAGCTGTTAAACTCTAGCAAGTTTCCTTTGAGCATATACAAACTGCAGTTTTTCAGAGGCTTATAATTTGGTCAAATTTGGGTGGATTTTCACAGAGACAAAATACACTGAAGTGTCTGAACAGTTTTGGTTGAAATTATTCAACATTCACCCTGAGGCACACACCTAGCATGGAAAATATCAGCCCAAATGTTTAGTCTGGTGAAGTTATAAGCAACTGCAAACAGGATCTTATAATAGGAAGCATCGGGCAACCTTATCAGTGTTGTAAATAAATATATCAAACACTATCTACTCCTCACCCCCATGCCCATTTCGTTGCTGCCCTGCTTTGCTTTTCTCAGGAACCTGAAACAGATATCAACAGGAGTTCCAGCATCTGAATTATCATGCTAAAGTTACAGAAAATTCAAACTACTGTCCCTTGTAACTGTGCAAAGGTGTCTCCACCCCACACCCCAAATATATCTTTGACAAATCTTTTTGAATGTGTATTTGGTGGTGTTTAATATTCATTTAAGTCCTCTTCCATTTACAGAATAGGAACAGTCCAAGCAACAGGAGAACACATTTACTTAGACTAGATGCCTCAGCTCTGATCTAGAGGACAACCTCTAGAGATGAGAGAGGAGATTTCACGTGTTGATTCATTGATATTGGTGCTTCTGCTGAGGAGTGCCCACAAAAATACCAATTAATATATATTATAATGGAGGATTCTGTGATATTGCTACCTAGTTCCTATAGTGTTATCTCCTTACTGCCACTGTAGTATCTGAGTGCTGTACTAATGACTATTACACTGCTGTGAGGTACATGGCATCATCCCCATTTTATAGCGTTGGCAAAGGTGGGAATTAAATCCAGAGCTCCAGTACCAGTCTTAACCACAAACCATCTTTCCTCCCTCTGGATTGAAACCACTAGCTCCTTTTATACAGACCCCTGGAAGCTTTCGAATGGTAAGAGCGTTTCCACAACGCGTCCCTGTGCCAGGTTAGAAAAAGTGACCTAGACAAGAAAGGCACAGCATCCTGTTTCAAGTCCCTTCCACTTGGTGTCTGTCCACAGAAATGTGAAACAAAAATGTTCCTCTCTAAGACACAGTTTGATACATTGGTGGCTATTGCCTTTTGAATTTATAAGCAGAGTTTTTTGGAAAAATTAGGATTCCAGCGAAGACTGGCAGAAAGAGAGCCTCACTAACAAGTGACTGAGAGGTATAACCAGAGGGGATGAGAAGAGGACAGAAGGGAAGGGTTGACCAGGGAGGTGTCAGGACATGTGTGAGCTTGGTGAGGCTTGAGAGAAGAGTACTACCAGTTCCCCTTCATAGAATATCAGGGTTGGAAGGGACTTAGGAGGTAATCTAGTCCAACCCCCTGCTCAAAGCAGGACCAATCCCCAGACAGATTTTTGCCCCAGATCCCTAAATGGACCCCTCAAGGATTGAACACTCAATCCTGGGTTTAGTAGGCCAGTGTGCAAACCACTGAGCTATGCCACTCCCCTTCCTGTCAGTGCAGCCCTTGATTTATATATAGAATGCATGAGCCAGTAGTTTTCATATTGTTCTCATCAGAGACTTACCGTTAATAAACTGTAAGTCAGTGAAGTTAATAAGATACCAAAAAGAGTAGCAATCTTTTACCGTACATCTGTGGCCAACTGTTTGTAGGTTAGTCAGTCTCTTTCAAGAGCTGTTACAGGGATTTGTTTAAGTTCACTAACACTAGACTGCAGAATTTCTATGTGAGGAATGTGTATATTTATTTATTGGGTCTGTTGTAATAATTGTTCTCTGACCATGGCCAGTTATTCTTGGCAAATATTTTCCTGGTACCAAAAGACTGTGAATAGCCACTACTCTTAGCGGCTTATAGAACTTATTTCTATGTGTCTATAATCGCAGTGGCTTCAGTCTAATATGTTGGAGGAAGGTGCTATGCAAGCCCTCCACATACCACTGCTAATGCATGTTAATTCTGACCCCGGCTATCACAATACTGACCTTTTCTGAGGAGAGGCTTCTAATTGTGCCAAATTATGTGGTCATTTCATGATTTAAATCAATGAAGACTGAGAAAAAGCTACCAAACTAATTTTTAGCTATGACCTACATCAGGATTAGAACTCGGGCAAAAAAGAGTGTGCAATAACTCAGTGACCTACCAGTCCCCTTCCTATCCCACCATTGGAAGCATTCTGGAGAGTCCTTGTATATACATTTTTTCAGCCCTTACTAAGCTTTCATAGCGCTTGAGATTATCTTGGATTGAAACTCTCAATTGAAACAATAAGTTTATGACCCATGTATTAGCTCCATCTGTTAGTTTTCCAACCTCACATTATACTGTAGCTCCTACTTCTATCGTGTCACTGATTTTTTTCCCTGTAATAACTAAACTTCTGTGAATATGCACTACCTAACTTAATTTCTTTTTTCTAAGTCCCTGGTACAACTCTGCAGGAGTCTTGAGCTTCGTGAACACAAGCCTCCTTAGAAATAGAGCTGATCGGAAAACGCAAACAACTTTTCAATACTTTCTCATTTTTATCAGTTTCATTTTGAGAGATGTTTTCTAGCCAATTCTGATCATAAGTGGTGCAATGTAGTGTTGGATGCACAAAAACAACTGACGAAGTATTTACTGGCTGTTCAGAGATATAGCACCAGTAGATTATCCCATTCTCTTGGCCGGAGATATGGGCTAACTCAACCCTATAATAAGCAGATGCAGGTACCACAGACCTACAGTAAAATTTACTCTCAGGTTACTCATGCAGTCAGCTCAAGCTGATGATGAAAGAACATTTGAGAAGGAGAGTGTGATGGTGTACGAGATGATACTGTAGCTAAATGTTGACAACCAAAAACCACTTCATTGACCCCGGAATTGTAGTTATTTAGCAGTGCAGAAGAACACTACACAACAGTTTCTTTCCCTCTCTATCTTAGATCCACTCTTTCCCCAAACTCAGATCCACTCTTTCTGTCGGGCTCTTAATTTTACTATTCCTGTTAATAGAGCAAGATCCAGCACTAAAATATTTGAGGCACAATGGTGTCTGTATTACAGCTCATTACATTTTTGAAAATCAGGCCCTGGAATATCACCCTTCCCAAGACATCATTATATTTTTTGCATGGCAGGATGCTATAACTGAGAACAGTCGAGATGGGATCCTCCTACTGTGTTCTATAACTACCACATCACATAACTGGATGAATTTTAACCATTCTTAGCATTAGTCTTTCTATCTTTTCCACCCAGTGGTTTGTGAAGGCACTGAGAGGAAGGACAGCATCATGTGCATGAATGTGGGTCTTTGCAGCTTATTGCTACTACAGTAAGGAGAAACCATTTTGTGAATGAGTGAGGAGTGGGGTATTTAAAAGAATAAAAAAATGAGGAAAAACTACATGCGCCAGTCCAGCCAGCCCCAAAATTCCTTTTGTTCAGCACATTCACTGAATGGCAGGTAGCCAAATACCTTACTGTGACCATGTTAAAATCCTTCCCTTTGTATTTAGTTAAGCTATTTTTAAAATCTTTGTCTGGTTAGCGAAAGGGAAACAAGGGTTAGATCTACTGTTCTGCATTACCACCGAAATCAGACACATGGCCACCCTACAACTTCCCTTCAAATGTGTCAAATAACACAAGTGAGTAATGAGAGAGAATGCGCAGGAGTCAACACTTCAATTAACTGTAATTGTCAGATGAGTTGCACACAACCTGTAGCATAAGTTGTCAAAACATCTCGACAAGAGACTCTGTGCTCTCCACCGTGATTTTAGAACTCGTTTCTTTTCGCATTCTATTAGAGTCCATGGTTTGTTTTTTTTTTGACCATCCAGGAACAGTGAAGCAGTAGCTCTCACGTCTGTAGGGAGATACCAGACTTCTGAAAACATTATAGCTAGTGACTAATCTGGGGATTATCTGCTTGCTGACTATTGTTGGCAGGTTTTTAAAGTAGTGTTTTAAAAAATTATAATTGCACCCAAAGGCTTGTGTTTTATAAATGCAGATAATGGCCAAGATTGTCAACAGTGGCCAGTGATTTGTGGTCTCTCACTTTTTGGGTGCCCAATTCAAGGCACACTGACAGAGCATGATCTGCCGAGGGTGGGTGCTCAGTATTTTCTGTGGCAGGTGCTCACATCTTTGAGGCAAGTGTCTGGGCACCCAAACATTTAAGCATGCAAAATCACTGGTTGCTTTTGAAAAAACTTGATCATAATGTTCTGGCTTCAAAGAGCCCAGGAAAGATTTTCACTCCAGGAATGAATTATTTCCTTTCTGACAGAGAAATGGGTGGACAAAAACTTTAGACTATTCTTTCCCAATCTACTTCTGTTTGGAATATGTACATAGTTCCTGTTGTTTCATTGTAAATAAATGAATATCAAACAAAAAAAGCAGCAGCAAAACTTGCAGCTCCCAGAAGTCCAGAAAGGGGTAATGTTGTGACCTCCAGCTAGCTAATGGTTTCTCATACAAACACTATCCCATTTCACATGGATCTAACTCTGCCCCAAAACCATAAAAATTCTTGCAGAGCATGTGGCTGGATAGTCATTCAGTCAATGCTCCCAGCTCCATGAGAGCCACAATAGCTAGATTTGCCAGTGTTGCATGGGTAATATTATCATATTATTATTAATCATGTATACTACAGTAGTACCTAAGGGCAAACCGGCAGGGGACCCTATCATGCTAGGTGCTGTACAAACATTGAGTAGTGAATGGTCTCTGCCCCAAAGAGCTTACAATCGAAATAGACAAGACAGATACATTGTGGATGAAGGAGTATAACACATATGTAGTGTGAACAGTGTGATGGCTGCAAATTTCATGTTAGTTTCACAATTTTTTTTAAAGATAGGTTTAGTTAGATGGGGATAAGCTACATGGAAAGAAAAAGGAAGAGAGATGAGAGGGACAGAGTAGGGGAGAAGAGGGTAAGAGGAGCACATGTGGCATGAAGCTCTTTCATGTATACTACTATTTTGCAATTTAAAAAAATTTTTTGATGTAACTTCTCTCTTAAGCACAGTTCATCCAATTGAAAAGCATCTATTGTTCTCACCAATTAACCCAGCTCATTACTCAGTTATGTATACATGCTGTCAAGGCTGAATCCCAACACTGGCACTTTGAGTACAGAAGGTGGGGGCCCGCAAGGATTTTAAAAACTAATACTTGCCACTCCAGGCTTGTATTAAACTCCCAAGGTTATAGCTTTTCTCTGACCTTGGCTTGGTAAACACTGCCACCACCCAAATGCAGAAAAACTTCTTGGACACAGGAAGGCGCACTTGGGAATTCCTCCCTGTGGGGTACTGTCAAGCCCTTTCACCCCACCCTCTGGGGAAGAGCTGAGAAAGAAAACAAAGGCAATTAGCTGTCTCTACCAGCTAATCAAACAACATGCACAAACCTCTTAGGACACCAAAAATCCAATCCTGTTCTTAAAAAAAGTACATTTTATTAAAAACCAAAAGAAAAAAAATACATCTGGAATTTAGGCTTTTGCTAGATTTTAAAAGAGCAATTCCAAAAATTAAGCACCCAAAATAGCTTTCTTGGGGTTCAGCGTAAAGGTTACAAGCAAACAAAAGCATCTGGGATTAGCACAGAGGAGTCCATTAGCCATAAGAAATAAACAGAAATAACCCTAATCGTGTATTTTTAAACATTCCTAATCTACTTACACATTTGGGAGTTCCAGATATGTAGCTTTAGGTATGATCTGATGACTTATGATCATACCTGGCTTAAAGCTTCCTACAGCATTGCTGCTAGTGTGTCTCCGTTCTCTGGAGAACAATCACAGACACAAAGGGAAAGCTACTTTCCCAATTTTAAAAAGTTCTAGCCTTCCCATTGGCTCTTTTGATCAGGTGCCCCTATTTTTTACCTGGGGGACTTTGTTAACCCTTTACACATAAAGCAAGCAGAGAACAGCGACCAAGAGGGACTTTGTAGCTTACTATCTGGTTGGGTGTTCATAAAAGGGAGCTTCCCTCCCCCTCCCTTCATTTATCACACATGCAGAGGTTGTTAATCTCTTCTGTGAGTTCCGGGGGAGAGTTTCTTGAGAATTAGATGCTTAACTGCCATTTGTGCCTTTAAAAATCACCCACCCTCAATTCTCATTCTTAAGTATAGTTTATAGCAGGGATAGTCAATTATTTTTTGTTAAGGTCCAATTTTCTTGGCCCAGGTATAGTCAAGGTCCAGACTCCAGAGAAAATAATAAAAAATAAATGACAATAATGACAGTAAATAAATAAAAAGATTTTGGGGTCCTTTCAAAAGCATCTGGCAGTCCAGATTTGGCCAACGGTCTGCCTATTGACTACCCTGAGTTTATAACAACAAACACTGCAACCACTTCATTATTCAGGATGCTTACAATACTATTTATTGATCTCTACAGTATAATCCACTATGGAACACAACAGGAAAAGAAAATCAAATTAACAAAGCATTAAAAAGCAGCTTACATATTTACACAATCCTTCTCTTGTTCTCGAAACTTCCGATGTCATCATTTTCCCCCATGTCTTTGTTCACCGCCATATCTGTTTGGAGCCTTTTTCTTCTTCTCAGCTTGCTAAGAGGGGACCACTTTCAAGTAACTCCTGCTGCGTATAAGTTGTTCTTGTGAAGTGTTACCTGAGGCTCTTCTGAATGGCTCAGCCCATCCTGCTCCAATGGAGTATTCACTCCTATCACAAACGCTTCAGCATTGGTCCCTACATTTGTCTTCTCAGTTTCTGAGGTAACCAGGTTGAAATCCTGTCCTCCTCTTGTAGCGCCTTTGAGAGTCCTCAAGGATAACTTTGATCTTGGTTTTGGGTCCCAAATGGACCATTTCTTGAGTCAGAACTGAATAGAGTCCATAGCAAGGTTGTAGTCACCTCAAGAAGTCTATCCTTTCTCTTGATTTGATGGAAACAAGCCAGCTCTCCAGTTGTAAAAAGTTTCCCCATATGATCTTCTATCACACTACTTAAAACTCTTATACTTTATCTAAGGGTATTCAAATTTGCTCTGTCAAACATATTTTTGTATATGTATGTCCAAATGATCCAAATTCCTTTGTTCCTCTTCCAAAGCATTAGGCCCTCAGCTGCTGATCAAATACGAGGAGTCATGAGATACCATTACACCTCTTGATTTCTCTCTTTATTAAGTTTTGAAAACATCGAAATCATCGAGTACTGTTAGTCAGTCAGACTCTATCTTAGGCAAAAGCATGAGCAAGAACATCAATAATCATGCTGCCCATTGGAGATACCCTCTCCCCCAAGATGTTAGTCCCCTCACTCCTTTCACCAAAAGCACCATATTTTTATGTTGTTTCTGTGTTTTATCAAATAAAATTCTCTCAGAGGTTGGTTAAGGATTTTGTAACCCCACAGTGTCCAGTTATTTTAACATCATTGCATAATTTTAATACTAGTTATACAGACTCATCTATCTGCACCTCGTGCTAGGTGTGTTTTCCCTATTTTCTATACAAAATTGCATCTTTTAAATTACAGACTTTTCCACTGTGACCAAAAGCATTTACTTCCTCTGTATTCTGAGAGAACATTATATTCCGCAATGGTTGTGGTTCTCTTCCACTGAAAAATTCCATTGTTTCACCACCATTCACTGTGATATCTAAATGCCACATGAACTTACAATCATTCACTGCTTCCATATTCCCTGCTTCGGGCCTCTTTTGCTCTTAGATTGCACCACTCTCTTGAATCCTCCCCATTCTTAGGCAAAAAACTTGGTCTCAATCTCTAAATATATGCATCTGTCTAATATGAAAGGTTTTTGTTTTTTTTAAATCATGGATAAGACCAAAGCAGAGCGCAATCAAGTGCCTTTTTGTAATTCTTTAAATACTAAATTGCACGCTGCCAACCACTAACTTTTCACTAAATTCTATACAATAATTTTACATTGGCAAACAGAGAAATAAGAGCAGAGCCCTTTAAGACTCTTTACATCTGTGAGAGTTTGAGGCAATATAGAGCTGGCTGATTCCCCAATGACCCTTTTGGAAACTCTTTCCTCACTGATCATATGGCAAGGTAGGCTCCCTCTTCTTGAAACTGCTTACATATCTGTAGGCTCAGTTTCAAAATGGTATTCACAAGCTTTATACCATCCAGTACTCTCTCTATAAATAATTACAAATTCATGGGTGTCATGCATAATCTAAAGAGGCTGCACTACTTTATATTTGAAATAGCCCCAAAACTGCCAATTTTCAAAAAACCCAATTAAGAGCCATTGTGAAAAACAAAACCAACTGCCTTGTGAATCATCAATTTTTGGCAAAGGTTAGAAATCCTTTAAAGGTGACTTCATTGTTTTCCTATAGACCTCACAATTCCAGTGCTGCTAGGAGAGATTTTTAAAACACAGGTTGTAACATCTTGTAACACCTCCTCACACACACTAATCGAGTGATTCCCAAACTAGAGGTTGAGACCCCAAATGGGGTTGCACCATCAGCAGAGAGGGTCGTGGTGATCCCAACTGTGCAGAGGAGGCCATTTTGCTCCACACAGCGTGACCTCGCATGTGTGAGCAAGATCACGCTGCAAAATGGCGTCCTCCGCACAGCATGGTCTTGCACATACAGGGCATGCAATGTCACACAGTGTGGAAGTTGCCATTTTGTATTGACATACTTCCTGCTGTCTGCGGTCATGGGAAGCAATAAAGCTGAAAATTCAGGCAAAATGTTTGGAAAGCTCTGCACTAATCCTTTCAGAGTATCTGCCTAAACTATCACTGAGTCACTGCTCACAGCCACTTAAAGTCTGTCTGCGCTAGGAAGTATTCTAAACGTTTGTCACCACTGCTACACAGAGTTCAATTCCAACAATGTTCGGAACTTCAGGAACCCTAGTGTAGTCAGCCCACCACCTGCTAACACTGTTTTAAGCACTATCCTGACGAGTCTTACTCTGGGCTGCTCTAATAAACCCAGGGTTTAAAGTGGCTTCAGTGGCTATCAGCTTGTCTACACTAGGGCTCTCAACCTTGCTAACGCCAAAAAGGGGCCTAATGGTTAAAGCCAGCAAGGTTGGGCAGATGCATCAACCTCCCTACGTACAGCTGTTCTGAATCTCAAAAAGATACTCATTTTGATTGACTTACTGGAGCCCATGTGGTTAAGAGGATCTGGTGTTAACAAGCTGAACTTAAAAGCATATATTGTTCTCATCAGTTAACCCAACTCATAACTAAATTAGATGTATCTAAGAGTGGCTGTAAACCTGTTCTGTGAGTTTCCTTCTCCATCTCAAATAGAGCTGCTAGCACAAAATGTATTTTTCATACCCCTACTGCTTTTGCCAGACTAATAATGCTTTAAGTGAATGATGAAATATGCTTTAAATTTTCATTCTTTTAATGTTTACAGGATTCCAAGCTCTCGCACCCAGAGGAGCTTGCCACAGCACCAAAAAATCAGAGTGCTGCTGCTAACCTCAACAAGCGACAGACAACTGTAATCATGGGCAGACATTCACAGGAGAAAGCCAGTCCTTTTGGTGAGATAGCCAGCTCCTTGGTGAACCAATTATCTGAACAGCAAAAGATGACTAAAGCCTTTCTAAAACAGCTTAGACAAGTGAATTTACCACCAGTGATGCGCCCTTTAAATAAAAGTTTAATCAAAGGTGACAGATGGAAAAACATAGATGAAGCTCAAGAGAAACGCAGACATTTTCTTTATGACTTCTGTAAAAAATACAGCAGTGACAACCAGCTCAGAACTCATCTAGTGCGTATGGTATCCAGAATATACGTGGAGGATAGACACAAAATCTTATACTGTGAAGTGCCTAAAGCAGGCTGTTCCAACTGGAAAAGGATTCTGATGGTGCTCAATGGACTTGCCTCTTCGGCATACAGTATTAGCCATGATGCCGTGCACTACGGAAAGCATCTAAAGAAATTGGACAGTTATGACTTAAAAGGGATACAGACACGTTTAAATACCTATACCAAGACCATATTTGTACGTGACCCCATGGAAAGATTGGTGTCTGCCTTCAGGGATAAATTTGAACATCCAAACAGCTACTACCACCCAGTGTTTGGAAAGGCAATTATTAAGAAATACAGACTTAATGCAAGTGAAGAGGCACTGAAAACTGGATCAGGTGTGAAGTTCAAAGAATTTGTCCGGTATTTGTTAGATTCCCAGCGCCCAGTAGGAATGGACATACACTGGGAGCAGATTAGTAAACTCTGCTATCCCTGCCTCATCAACTATGATTTCATAGGAAAATTCGAAACTCTAGAGGAAGATGCCAATTACTTTTTGCAATTGATAGGTGCTCCAGCAGAGCTGAAGTTTCCTAATTTCAAAGACAGACATTCCTCCGATGAAAGAACAAATATGGAAGTAGTGAGACAATACTTAAAGTTGCTGTCAGATACAGAGAGACAGTTGACCTATGATTTTTATTACTTAGATTATTTAATGTTTAATTATACAATGCCAATTGTGTAGCTCTGAATGATTTTAAAATTCTATCAGACATTTAACAATTTTGGCCTCAAACCAGCAACTGTAATATTACCATACAGCTCTGAGTGGAAGAAATGTAACTGCTAAGTGTAATTGTCTTGATTTAGTTGAGATTTTATAAATGAAAGTGACACCAATTGACACAAAATTATAGGAGCAATGCAC
Organism: Gopherus flavomarginatus; assembly: GCF_025201925.1. Lineage (NCBI taxonomy): Eukaryota > Metazoa > Chordata > Testudines > Testudinidae > Gopherus > Gopherus flavomarginatus. The sequence continues at coordinate 219,355,295 of NC_066618.1, read as the reverse complement.
AAAAGAGACCTATAAACTATCTAATTTGCACTAAAAGGTCTGAGAAAAAGCTGCTTTTGAGTACGGATTATATTGTGGAAGCAGTAATCCAGCCAGCTGTTTCATTAGCTCGCTAATGTTCTTGTAATGGTTGAAAAACTTTCAAAATAGCATGGATTTGTGTGTGTGGGTGTCTGTCTGTCTGTCTAAATAGGAATAATGTGTTGAGTGTTTTGAATGTATATTTTTTGCTGTGTGTGGCATATTAATAAAAATCATTGGCTAATTCTGTAAGAGATATGTAGTGTTATCAGTTGCAGTGATGTACCCATTTGTCACCTACCCACTCTCTTGGCATTTTAATTATTAAATAGAAATCCATCATGTGATGTACACAATGATCCCAATCCTGAACTTAATGGCCATCCTCAGTGTCTGGGCAGAATCATAGGGTGGAGGCTGTGGAACATCTGCAGAGGTTTTCTGTGGAGGTAACATCAGTGCAATGGCTATTATCCACCTCCACAGACAGTGGTAAATCCTCCAGCCATGCCTCCTGCTAACTGTTGCACGTGAAGTATGCACCCATTATTTCAGGACCATTGGTAACCATGATCACAGTTCAGTAGGAATTGCTCTATTGCAACAGACGCTTCCAGCAGAATTCCACTGGTTGTGCTCTGTGTTCTATTACCTTTTCTCTCCTTTGCGGAGTTTGGGCCAACAAGCAGCAAACCTCAGAAAGATGGAGGATGCAGCATTCTGAAGTGATGGAAAGGGAAATGGCCACTGTAATCCCCGAGGCAGATTTATGGAATTTGAGTACAAAATCCCATCATCCTGGTTATAAAGGAGTGGAACCTGGGGGCAAGAGGGCGGAATACCCTGTCTGTGACAGATAGAATGAAGCCAGGTATATCTTGAAACTATTGTATTTAACTTTATAACTATTATCTATATCTCTGTGAGCCAGGGATTGTATGCTGGCTGGTCGGGGAGAGTTGTCAACCTCCACGAGGAACTAAAATCACTGGGGATGATTAATGCAAAATCCCAAGGCTGGTTATGGAGCTACCCTTTGAGGCTTGGGATTTCTGGAGGAAAGGGGAAATGACTGGTTTTACCTGGTTTTAGGAGGCTGAGACACAAAGCTTTTCGGGGATATAACAGACTCAGGGGTTGCCTTTTGATTCAGTAAATGGACGTGGCCTTTTGTTCAAGGGAGCACCCAACCCTGCTGAAGGGTTGGAAAGACTGAGACCTGCCAGAGTCTCCATAGGACAGATGGGGAGTTACTGGTAAAGCATTTTAGATCCTGGTTTTGTTTGTGTGTTTTCATTTTTATCTGTGAATAAACCTGCTCTGTTTGGAAGAACTACGTGGTCATTGGTAAAAACACTCTAATTGTTCTGAGAGAGAAACTAAGAAGCAGGGGTTGGACATTTGTCAGACCTGCTTGGGATAATCACAGTGAAGTGCCAGGGGGACTGCAGGCTAAAACCTTGCGTCAGCAGGGAGTGGGATACTGGTCTCTGTCCAGAGAGAGGTAAAGGCCTGGGATCTGAGCAGATCATGGAGGTGGGGTTAAAGGTGCAATTATTCTGAAACTATGACACTATCATTCCTGATGCAGACAGTTTCTTCTGAAGCATTATGGAATAGATGCTCGGAATGTCCCAGAAGGGGAACAAAACCCAAAATTTTTGTAGTTTTGAACAAATGCTTCCAGTCTCAGAATATGAGGAATTGTAAAATGAGGAGACCGTTCTACAAGAAACTGTCATAGGTAAGTGACTCCCCCTTCTTCACTATCAGATTTACTGCTTCCCAGGTTCCTTGTGCCAAATGACTGTATGGCCCTGATCTTGCCAAAGGCAGTCGCTGGGTGGGGAGATAGGGGAGCTATTTACCCACCACATACATACTCTGAGGAATAGGGGGACCTCAATGCCTTTTTCTACTCTCAACTTTCAGCCTGTGTCAGAGGAGAGGGGAGGCCAGTTCCAACCCCAAAAGTGCTACTGCACACAGCTGGTTCCCTCACCAGTAGAACTGCTGAACAGCTGATGAGCACAGGTAAGAGCACCACTCAAAGCTGAAGGCAGAGAAGTTCCACACTGAGACATTAGAGGGTAAAACCTACCTTCCTCCCTGCTAGCTGCGCTTGTAATAAGGGGAAGGAAGAGTCCATGACTGGAGCATGTGGAAGGAGGAAGAGGACACCTTTCAGCTTTCCTCCAAGCAAGAAGGAGGAAAATACAGCTAGGAAGGGAACAAGCAGCCTGTATTGAGGAGACTGTATGCAAAGGTTGGGGGAGAAAGAAGAGAAGGGGAGAAAAATGTGGAGAGAGGACACTGGGGAGAAGGAACATTTAGTTCTAGGAGGACACAGAGGTACACAATGTTCTAGGCATGTGTGCACCGGGAAACGTGGCAGCATTGGGTGCGCACACCTAGGTGCATGCACAGTATGGACATATACTTTATTGTACAAATGTAGGACATGGTGGGTCTTTTGGAGGAGAGTACTTGGTACATCTTTGGAGCCAGCTTATGGGCAAAAATCACTCCACTGATTTTTTCCTCCTCTTCTTCCCCCACCCCCTCCAAATGTTTTTGGTGGTTGCTACTATGAATCCAGTAAGCCGATGGAACTGTACGTCATGTATGTGCTTAAGTGTTTCAGGGATCAAGGATTGTGTGTTGAATTCTTTTCCCCCAGATGTAATTGCTGGCCTTTCTTCAAGGGCCTCTGACTATTCCTCCTTGTAGGATTTGCACCCTGGCCGTAGAACTGTGGAACTGCCTCAAAAGGTTGTGTCCATTGGGGGCACACAGGTGCGCTCCTGTGAGGATGACCTCAGTGTACTACTCTCTATAAGGGAGTCCACCCCCAACCACCTCAGTTCCTGGACCGCTACCAAAGAGAGCTAACAGAACTCACCCTACTCATGTCTTTAGCAAATAGAACCTTCTCAGACCCTTTTTTGTACTTCCTTAGTTTAGTGCAAGTATTTAACTAATCCTGAAATTTCCCCCCTTTTTTTCATAAGAATATAAGACCGCCCATACTGAGTCAGACCAGTGCTCCATCTAGTCCCGTGTCCGGTCTTCTGACAGGGGCCAATGCCCAATGCTTCATTTCAGTACGGCATTTGATACGGTTCCAAAAAGTTTTTAATGAATCAGTAAACTCAGGGGTTGTACCTTATGACTGGAGAATTGCTAACATAGTTCCTATTTTTAAGAAAGGAAAAAAAAGTACTCCGAGTAACTATAGGCCTGTTAGTTTGACAACTGTAGTCTTGGAAAAAGTTTGAAGGAGAAAGTAGTTAAGGACATTGAGGTCAATGGTAATTGGGACAAAATACAACATGGTTTTACAAAAGGTAGATCGTGCCAAACCAACCTGATCTCCTTCTTTGAGAAGGTAACAGATTTTTTAGACAAAGGAAACGCAGTGGATCTAATTTACCTCAATTTCAGTAAGGCATTTGATATGGTTCCACATGGGGAATTATTAGCTAAATTGGAAAAGATGGGGATCAATATGAAAATTGAAAGGTGGATAAGGAACTGGTTAAAGGGGAGACTACAACGGGTCATACTGAAAGGTGAACTGTTAGGCTGGAAAGAGGTTACTAGTGGAGTTCCTCGGGGATTGGTTTTGGGACCCATCTTATTTAATCTTTTTATTACTGACCTTGGCACAAAAAGTGGGAATGTGCTAATAAAGTTTGCGGATGACACAAAGCTGCGAGATATTGCCAATAAAGAGACGGACTGGGATATACAGGAAGATCTGGATGACCCTGTAAACTGGAGTAATAGTAATAGGATGAAATTTAATAGTGAAAAGTGCAAGGTCATGCATTTAGGGATTAAGACAAGAATTTTGGTTATAAATTGGGGACACATCAGTTGGAAGTAACAGAGGAGAAGGACCTCGGAGTATTGGTTGATCACAGCATGACTATGAGCTGCCAATGTGATATTGCCACTGAAAAAGCTAATGCGGTCTTGGGATGCATCAGGCAAGGTATTTCCAGTAAAGATAAGGAGGTGTTAGTACCGTTATACAAGGCATTGGTGAGACCTCATCTGGAATATTGTGTGCAGTTCTGGTCTCCCATGTTTAAGAAGGATGAATTCAAGCTGGAACAGGTACAGAGAAGGGCTACCAGGATAATCTGAGGAATGGAAAACCTGTCATATGAAAGGAGACTCAAAGAGCTGGGCTTGTTTAGCCTAACCAAAAGAAGGCTGAGGGGAGATATGATTGCTCTTTATAAATATATCAGAGAGGGAGAGGAATTATTTAAGCTTAGTACCAATGTGGACACAAGAACAAATGGATATAAACTGGACATTAGGAAGTTTAGACATGAAATTAGATGAATGTTTCTAACCATTAGAGGAGTGAAGTTCTGGAACAGCCTTCCAAGGGGAGTAGTGGGGGCAAAAGACATATCTGGTTTCAAGACTAAGCTTGATAAGTTTATGAAGGGGATGGTATGATGGGATAGCCTAATTTTGGCAATTAATTCATCCTTATTAGCAGGTAAATATGCCCAGTGGTCTGTGATGGGATGTTAGATGGGGTGGGATCTGAGTTATTACAGAGAATTCTTTCCTGGATGCTGGCTGGTGAGTCTTGCCCACATGCTCAGGGTTTAACTAATCATCATATTTGGGGTTGGGAAGGAATTTTCCTCCAGGGCAGATTGGCAGAGGCCCTGGAGGTTTTTTGCCTTCCTTTGCAGCATGGGGCATGGGTCACTTGCTGGAGGATTCTCTGCACCTTGAAGTCTTTAAACCATGATTTGAGGGCTTCAATAACTCAGACATAGGTTACGGGTTTGTTACAGGAGTGGGTGGGTGAGATTCTGTGGCCTGCATTGTGCAGGAGGTCAGACTAGATGATCATAATGGTCCCTTCTGACCTTAAAGTCTATGAGTCCATGAGAACAGGGCAATTCTCAACTGATCCATCCCCGTTGTCCACTCCCAGCTTCTAGCAGTCCCTTGCCCTGGGCACTTCCTAGTTCCTTCATTAGGGCTATGCCACATCCCAAGCCTCATAAGCATTTCAAGAGGTGTGTCTCTTGTTCTGCTATTATACTACTGTCTGATGCCCATATCCAAAGCCTATTGTGCCTGGGTGAATTGCCACAGACTGCACATCATTACCCAGTGTGCAGTGTGCAGTGCCTTTAATCTCTGGACCAGAAAGGAAAGAGACACATGAGGCTCCAGGCTCACCTGGCTCAGATGTCTATAGCCCAGTGCTCTGGCAGATCCATTGCTGGTGTGGAGACCAGCTTCAGTGCCAACATCCTAACCAATCAAACCACAGAATCACCTCTCAACTCCACTTCCACTAAGGGCTCCAGACGAGGATCGCACCAATTCTGGACTGGGGGCTACTATCTCAGCCAGTGCTGCTCTGGCTGAGAGAATTTCTTCCTGCACAAGGTAACCCTCCTGAGGACCCATATGAGTCATTGTTGAGGGAGAATATAGATGCTTCCTGTCCAAAGTTCAAATTGGGGCATCATCCGTCTCCCTGCCTGATGAGCATAGGCAGCCCGAGGAACTCTTGGGGAGAATGGTTGTACATAAGTGATCCACCTTGACATTTTCTAGATTCAAACTACAGAGAGGCCAGCTCTGTCCCTTAGAAGTGGCTGTCAGAATTCAGCCAAGAACACCTAGCTCTCACCTGGCTCATTCCCTCCTGTAGCCAGAGGAGCAGGATATTTAACAAGAGCTACCAGTTTTTATTCCAGCAGCCAATGGCCAATTTCCCAGTGGTATCTGCAGCACAGGAGAAGTCTAGAGAGCTGCAGCCTCTCAATCACCCCCTTAGACAGAAAGAGGCATTAACTTTCTATTAGAATGTCTCAACTTGAGGGACACCTGTTTTCATGTGGTGATCAAAAGACTCGCACCAAATACCTTGGATTCTGTGTAGGGTCAAAGCATTATCACTTCAAAGTCCTACAATTAGCTCCATCCCCATGCCTCAGGTATTCACCAGGTGTCTTGCTGTGGCAGTTGCTCACCTCAGACACCCACGTGTCTTTGTTTACCTGTATTTTGATGACTGGCTGCTAATAGCCAAGTCTCCTCAGAACTTGACATGGGCAATTCAATACATATGCAGTCTCTTCTAATCACTGGGTCTCCTAATTAACAGGGTGAAAGCTCCTCTTCATACCACACATAGGATCTCTTTTATCAGGGTACTTCTCCACTTGACCCAAGCCAGGGCTTTTCTCACAGAAAAGACAAACTCTGACTACACTCAGGGAGCAACCAGAACAGACATTCAATTTTACGTAAGGCTCTTGGGCCTGTTGGTCTCCTTCCATATGTCATTCCTTATACTCATCAGTCCATGAGACCATTGAGACATTGGCTTGAAGTACACAGCACTCTTTGGTGTAAGGTACGTGGCTTGGTCATTGCCCACGCAAACAAAGGCCACGTTCACTGCTCAGAAACCAAGGTGGGGAAAAAAGTATGTGAACAGAACACACACAACAATGTGCAGAACAGGGACCAGTATGATGAACCCAAAGGATAAGACATTTACTGGAACATGGAATGGAAGAACATTGTACCAGGCTGAAGCACGACGGTAATGATATGCAAGTTGATATTTGTGGGAAATCATCGGTCTATATGAAATTAGATGGGAAGGCAAATAAGAATGCTACCACAATGAACACAGGATATCAATACTGGGAAGAGAAGATGGTGGACACCAGGATGGAGTTGCATTAGTGCTAAAGCCGAAGGCAAGCTGGGTTCTAATGGTATTTAACCTAATGTATCCTCATATGTTCAAGGTGAGATTTAGAATCAAATCTGACTCGTATAAAAATATATGTACTGAACACAGTAGTGCCCAAGGGAAAAAATGATGAATTTTATAGCAATCTACAGAAAGCAATACAAGATGCTTCAAGACAAGACATGTTATTGGTGATGGGAGATTTTAATGCAAAAGTAGGATAGACTGGAATTCCTGTGCCAGAGCGATAGGCAGATTCAGACTGGGTGAAGAAAATGCAAGAGAAGAAAGGCAGAAATTGAGCAGCCTAAGTAACAACCAGGTGATAATGAACACACTATTTCTATAAAGAAAGCTGTGAGCAAGTGTACTTGGATATCACCTGATGTGCAAATGAAGAAAATGAAAGACTCTGTATTTGTGAATCACAGATGGAAATCAAATGTGTGGTTGTGCAGATCATTGGTGGCCGATATTGAATTGGATCATCAATTAGTGCTGACATCAATGAAGTTGAGGCTACCAGCAACTGAAAATGTGCCAAGAAATAAAATGTATGATGGACAAATTGAAAGAGCCAGATATCCTGAAAAAATACAAAGAAACCATGCAGAGAAACATCACATCTCTGGTGAAAGAAGAAATGAATATTGAAAGACATGGAACAATGTAAAAAATGGGATTATGAGAGAGGCTACAAAGCCAAAATGAAGAACCCAAAGTGGATACTGATGGAGTGCTGCAATTGAGTGACAAGCACATGACGCTGAAAGAAATAAAAAGGAAGACATAAGTCTAAGAGCTAAGTTCAACAGTTTGACTGGAAAGAGAAAATAGAGAGACAGAAACAACTGGTTATGTGAACTACGTAATGAAGCAGAAGAATACACAAAGACAAATATGGCACGGATTGTATTGCATGATAAGAAAACTGACTGGGATATATGAGTTGAAGATGTCAGTGGTGAGATACAAGCATGGGCAAATAATTGAGGACAAACAAAAAATAAATTGATGAAAGAGTATTTTGAAGAGCTGTACAACATACAGAATACAGTAAATGAAACAGTCCTGGAGAAGCTTGCCAGTACAAACAAGGGAAAGCAGATGATGGAATTCTTAGAAGAAAAGATCTCAATGGAAAGTCGTGAAAAAGAAAAAGGTGCCAGAAAGTAACAACAACCGTGCAGCTTTACAAACAACAAGTGCACATGCCGAGCGAATGGGCAAAAGTGATAATAGTGCCAATCTATAAAAAAGAAGATAAGAGGAATCATCTTATTGAGCATGCCAGAAAAAGCATTCATCAAGACATTGCAGAGGAGAATGAAGTAGTATGTGGAAGCAGCACTTGCAGAGGAACAGGACGGATTCAAACAAAGTACAGTAGATCAGCTATTTGTGATAAGACATATATTGGAGAAGTACATAGAACACAACTGAACCTGTTTACAACAACTGTATAGACTTTAAACAGGTATTTGATATCATGTTGCAGAAAGGGTTATGGCAAGTCTTGATAATGTATGGCATCCCTGAGACATTGCTCAAGCTGGATGAGTGCAATGAGATGTAGACAAGAAAATGACGGTTCAGCATGACCATAGGAGGAGACAAGGATGCAGATTTGTTTTGGAATCAGTAATGGCTATAGCACTCTGAGATGAAACAAGAGGAGTCCTATTATGTGGGAGGAGTGTGCATAAACTTAGACTTACAGATAGTGTTGACATCACAGAGTTGACCAAGGAGGATTTACAGAAAATAACTGAGAAAGTAAATTGGGAAAGCAGAAAATTTGGACTGAAGATCAGCACAGAGAAGACAAAATCATGGCAATTGGAAGATGAGAGAAAGAGGTAAAGATCAAACTTGGAGACAAAGAACTGGAACAAGTGGAACAAATTGTGCACCTTGGAGGACTAGTATTGAAGATGACACAAAGAGAGGAATCAGAATAGCCACTATTGCATTCAGAACACTCTGTAAGAACTGGAAGGCTAAAGTCATTTTGATAAAAACAAAAATCAGTATGTGTGAAACAGTTATCGTGCTGACACTGCCGTATGGACCGGAATGTTGAAGTCTGATGAAAGGCAACAAATAAAAGATTTTGACAGTGAAAATGAACTAGCTGAGGGGACTACTGAGAGTTTGAAGACTTTAGAAAGTAAGAAATGAAGTGATGAGAAAATGGTTAGGGGAAGAAATAACACTGATCCAAGAAAGACAACTGAGATGTGTCTTGGACATGGGTCAAGAATGGTCCCAGAAAGGATACCATCACCTCCCAGGCCCTGACCCCCAGGGTCCATAAGAAAAATCAAGGCAGACACAGCCAATGTGGTATCTAGACCTCCCTACACCTGTCTGGAGAACCACCTACCCTCTGCCTCTCTCTCTAAACCTCCTGTGTATGCAGCAAGGGAGGCATTTACATTCTAATCCAGAGACATTCCATCTTGCAGAGTGAGGGATATTCTGGTAACTGCAGACTGTTTCTGATCACAGGGAATCCAGATCATCCCATTGCAATCTAGGAAAAGCTCCACTCTCAAGTGCTACAAATAAAAATAGATTTGGTTCTCCCTCTGGCCCAGTTCAAACAAAACAAAAACAAAGCCTAACCCTATCTCAAGCCATGGTCCCTGCAACCCAGGCCTACTTATTATACCTGAAATCACAAGGACTAGCCTCAGCTTCCCTCAAGGTGTGTTTAGCTGCCATTTGAGCCCACCGGAGGCATATTAAAGACGGGCCTACATGCTCTGCTTTTAGGTCCCTGAAAACCATTCTTTCTACAAAGGAGCCTCCTCTGTCCTTGGATTTAAACTCATACTGACCAAACTCATAGGCTCTCTCTTTGAGCCTCTTAGGACAGTATTTTAGAGCATCTCCCTATAAAGGCAGCCTTCCTTATAGCCATCAGTTCCACAAGAAGGGCTAGTGAACTCCACCCACTCGTGGCCACACCACACTACACCATAGCTCATAGGGACAAGATGATCCTGAGGCCACACCCTAATTTTATGCCCAAAGTGATGTCAGACTTCATCTTATCCAATACATCTCCCTTCTGGAGTTCTCTCTACACCTCCACTTCTACTGCCAGGAAACACCTCTGCACACTCTAGATCAGTGGTCCCCAACCTTTTTGGCTGGCGGGTGCCAGCCGAAGAACCACTGCGGCAGTGGAGCACCCGCCGACATGCTGCCGAATTTCGGCAGCATTTCGGTGGTGACACCTCTCGGTGACACCGCTTGCCGTCGACAAGCGATGTCATCGAGAGGTGTCCCCGCTGAAATTCAGGAGCGACGCCTCTCGGTGACGTCACTTGGCGATAAGCGTCATCATCAAGAGGTGTCCCCACCGAAATGCCGCTGAATTTCGGTGGCATTTCAGTGGGTGCTCTCCCGGGGGCCAGGACGCGGGCACATTAAGATGCCACCATGGGCACCATGGCGCCCGCGGGCACCAGATTGGGGACCACTGCTCTAGATGTTAAAATGACACTGCTTTTACTTGAAGAAAATCCAACCCTTTTAAAAAACCCAACAGATTATTCATAGTCTATGGGGAAAGATACCAGGGAGAACCTATTTCCAAGCAGAGCTGGTCACATTGAATAAAAAGACATATCTTAGGTAACCCTACAGAGACTGCGGTTCTGCAGATGTATTCCACCAGAGCCACTGCTGCACCTGTAGCATGTCTGAGCGTATTCCTATTTTGCAGATATGACATGAAATTTAATGCATATTTTTACCAAGTACTGTTCCTTAGACTTGGTATCCTACTCTGATGCCCAATTTGAGAGAGCACTGCTACAGTTCAAGACCACTTCACCCCCCTTCTATCCAAGGGGCACTGCTTGCTAGTTTCCTATGAGTGGGTATGCACACCAGCCTTCAAAAAAGAGTGGAAGGTTGCTCACAAGGAACTTTTGATTTTCAGGTATTGTCCCTATGCAGATCTACTGGCTAAGTCATGTGAAAACTATTAACTGCCTAGGCTTCACTAGGATTTTACCTCTTTAGTTAACTCAAATGCACCTTTTTTCCCTAGTGAAGGCAAGACTTCTGCATTCTACTCTATTTCTCTGTCCTGATGAGTGTTCACTCCCAGTTCAAATAGATAGAATGATAAACTACAAAGTCACTGAATGAGAATCAAACCTTCAACTTGTTCCCACTAAATAAATGATAAAACTTCCATTGTCCTCACTAGTGCAGGATTGGGGCCTGAAAGTGATTTTAGAAAATATGTATTTATATTTCTGTTGGACAAGCAGCATGGTCTCACATCATGGAAAATAAGATTTCACCAACTAATTCTTATTAGTTAAAAACAGTGTTTGAATCAAGAGAACATAAGAACGTAAGAACGACCATACTGGGTCAGACCAAATGTCCATCTATCCCAGTATCCTGTCTTCCGACAATGGCCACTGCTAGGTGCCCCAGAGGGAACAAACAGAACAGATAAGAGGGGAGAGGTGGTGTTAAAAAGTTTTGAACTTGTGCTAATGAGAGCAAAAATGAACAAAGAGCACTGATTAATGGGCATTTGCAGACACACATCATCTCCCTGGATTTCGCAAGTCTAATACATTTTGCATCTAGGATTTGCAGTGCGAGGGGACAAGCTAAGGGTGTATACACAAAACCATAATTGTTTTAGTTGCACTGTTGTTCAGTCACACTTGTGAAAGTAATTTAACTTCAGTGTGTGCTCAACGTCAGATGTCATAGCTCCTAACTGCACTTAAAATTCATTTTTTTGAAAATCTAACCTGGACTGTTGGAAGGAAAAGTCTCTCCCGGTCCTCTTCAGCAACCTGAGGGATTTGGATGATCTCAGTAGCAGACTCTAGATTGTACTTTGCCTCATTAACCACATTTTGAAACTCACCATCTTGCTTTGCCAGGAATTAAGTTACATGATTTAAAATTAACATAAAAGAGTTTAGTATAATTGAATTGGGACTGTGATATTTGACTTGTGGGATTACAATAGATAAAGAACTAATTTGCAGATAACCTCTATTTTTAAAAGTAAATTTTAAAAGGTCACAGGGAGTCTGGGTTGTAAATCAGCTGATGTTTAGAAAGATCAGTAAATGAAATCATAAATTGAAGGTCGTCCAATATAATCGCTATAAAAGCCCACCAATGTTTGTTGTACTCAAAATTATATGACGTGTTTTTGGCTGATGTACAAAAATGCACATTGCAGTATAGTAGGCAATAGTATCTTTAGGCCTACTCTAAGGATCAACAGCAATAAACAATGCCTGTCCTGGGAGCTATGTTAAGGTATCCACATGTCTTCCAGTTCAATTTTTGTTTGACCTTTTAAGCTTACTGTGCTATGTAACTAATATTTGGTCACTTGATACAGGTTTTGCTGTAATAATACATAGAAGTGTTGTACAACTTTTGTTCTGAGGATCTCAAAATGCTCTTCAGACATAAGTCAGTTAAGTGTCACACCACTTGGGCACAGAGATGTTGAATAGCTTGGCAAAAGCATTATAATGATCAGTACAATGTTCGTTTTGTTCTAATCACAAGTCTGCACTGCTTTCCTCCTGGAACAAACAGCTAACAGTTATTTATTTTAGGCAAAATGAGGAAAGTCAAATTTCCTATACTTCCCTTTTTTTAAGGCATCCAAATTAATTCTTCAAATCAAATTAAAATACACTGGTTTGTTTTCCATGAAAACTAGAGGCCAACTTTAAAATAAAATTTACACCAAAGCATTCACTGGGAGAACTTCCCCAAAAGACCAAACTGACTGAAGCTATTTGGGCCCCATATATTAGTGTTAGGTGGCTGCTTTTAACTTGGAGATCACCAATTTAATTTTAAATGTAGTGAAAATTACAAAATTACACATTTACAAAATTGGAGAGGAAATTATCTTAATAGAACTCCAAGAAAGAATGTGTATGTGTAACACTTATATATACATTTGGGAGGATTATATTTTTATTGGTAAATGTTAGTAAACATCGATTCACTGTACACACAAATTAATGAACAAATATTTCCATTGACAACAATCTAAATACACAGATAGACAAAGTAAGAAAAATGCTTCTTGAGAATTTAGCAGAGTAAAAATCCAGTGATTTAGACTTTCGTATTCAGCTTGGTTACAAATTAACTAGTGAATGATGAGTAAAAACAGATACCATTTGTTGATTTTAGGATATTTACTTTGTATATTTTGACATGTGCTGTTGACAATTTGTGTGAATGATTTAAAAAGCTTTAACTTTTTGAATCTATTGTCATTAAATAATTAGCTGTGCCCCCCCCCCATAATTTCCCACAACTGTGAGTTCCATGACTTATTTTGCATTACGTAAAAAAGTACATCAGACTTCTATTTATTGCCTTTGAATTTCATTGGGCTTTTGTACTCAGGGTACACAACCTTGCTTTATATCTTATTCTGAAGATGTCAGAGAAAATTGAGGACTTTTCAGTTATGTTCAAATAATTCACTGAATTGTTTCAGCTCCATTTTGTGCAGTTGGCAGTCTCAAGAATCAGAGCTTCTGTTTCAGCTCTGTGTCAAAACACCAAGAATTATTAAGGTTTCACCAAGCACTTATCTGACATAAAACTACAGCCAAGTTGTCTAACCTGGAGGAAGCTCCCATTACACTGTTCCAGCCCTTTAATCCAACATAAAGCAGCTAGAATAGGAGAGACAATCTTGTCCTAATTTTTATTATGATCATTAGACTAATTCATTTCATTTCAATATATCCCAAAATAAAATGATACTCAGATGTACTGTTCTACAGACCTAAGCTTTGAGTGCACTGTTTGAGTGCACTGAAGCCCACCCGTGTAGCTACACTCATTGGGGATGTCACAGGGCAGTGACTCACCCTACGGCGCCTCCTGCTGGTCATCCAGGGAATTAGTGTTTCCAGCCTCCGGAGCGCCCTCTGCAGGCCGGTGTCCCACTTGCCACTGGGCCTGAGTCCCTCCTGGACTCCAGTGCCCTTTTCAGGCCAGGGTGCAGATCTGGGTCTCCCTTCCCCAGGGAACCCCCACCCTCTATCCCCACCTCACCTCACCCTGTGGCCACTGCCAGTCATCACCTAGTCCCCGTTCCCTGGGGGCAGACTGCAGTGTAAGTGCCACTCATCACCAGCAAGGGGGGTTTGGACCTGCTGCCTTGGCCTACCCTGGGCTGCACCTCTGCAACCCCAGTACCCTTCCTGGCCTTTCATCAAAGGCCTCTAGCCTGGGGGGTTTCCTGGCTGGAGCTCCCCTGGCTCCTCTAGCCTTCCCCAAGCCCTGCTCCACTCTAGGTACTTTGCTCTGCTCCCAAGCAGCCAGGCCCTTCTCTCTCTGCTACCAGAGAGAGACTCCTCTCAGCTCCTGGCCAGCTGCAGTCTGATTGGGGCATAGCCCTGGTGCGGCTGCTTCCCCAGTCAGCGAGCCTTTAGCTCACAGCCCCAGCCCTCTCCCAGGGCTAGCCTCAAGCCCTTTCAGGGCAGGAGCGGGTGACCACCCTGCTACAGGGCCTACTGGAAAACTTCAGAACATATTGAAATATTTTCACCCTTAGAAAGTGATTACGATAATGATTAGAAGGAGGGGAAATAGTCACCTACATTTCAAAAATAAAGAGAAAATCCCACTTTGGCTACTATAACTTTTCTTCTGTAATAGCCCTCGATCACTCCCTTTTATCTTTGCATTTTCATCTTCTTGCTTTCTCATGTCCCTTACATTTACAAATGTCTCCCATGCCAATTTGTCTTTCAGTTTCCTCCTCAAACACATACTTCTTCCACAAAGCCTTGCTTTAAGCACTGCTCGCTCCCAAAGCTCTACTGTGCTGCACATTGGAAACATCATCCAGAGAGTTTGTATCGGAATGGTACTGTGTGTCAGAATTAGGGCCCAGATTTACAAAGGGATGTAGGCACATAAAGAGGGAGGTGGGCTTCACAAAAGTGTCTGGCTGAGATTTACAAAAGCCCCATAAGAGAGTAGGCAGCTAACGCCCATTGAGCACAGGAACAGGGCCCAGCTCCTCAAAGGTATTTAGGCACATAACCTACTCACATACTTTTGTAAAATCCAAAAGGCATCTATCAGCATTTTTAGCACCTAACTAGCTATGTAAATATGGCACAAGGGTCCCCATTCTGCAATGTTTCCAGTACAGGTGCAGAGATCCACTTACACAGAGTTCTGGGCAGCCCTGGGGCCTTCGACTGTAAGCTGCTAGAGAGTGGGACCGTGAGTTCTTCCACGTTTTCACAGTGCCAAGCACACTGACGGACTCAATATATATACAGTTTTTTAAAACTCAGGTTTTCCTGCTACTCAAATTGGTCCTTGCCGCTATCAAGTCACAAATGACTGACTGTCCTTACCCTGAGTGAATGGGAACTATTCTTAAAAAGTTGCAAAGGTCTGTGCACCCCGTTACTGCAGCCAAATAACACAGACCTGACCAATTGGACTTGGTGTTCAGAGCACGTGTGACAAAAGCATTTAAGATTATCTTGATGCTAAGATGCATACCAGCATATATAAATCAGGAGGAGGATCTCCTGGATGCCTCTAAAGTTCCTCGTACCACTCACAAGCCTTTTGAAGACACCAATGACATATCAAGGTATGAGTTTGGTGCATATGTTGTTAATATTCATTCATGTTCATCCAAAAGACTTGACCCAGTGGTCAATGGAAGTGAGCTGACTTTAGCAAATTCATAAGAGTACATTAATTTAGGAGCTCACAAAATATTAAAGCCAGTTCTGCAAGTCTCTCTCTTCTGGAAAGGCCATTTTGCATCTTGTTTCCCAAGCAGTTCCTTCCTGTCAGCATTCTTCTGCTGCTAGCATTTTTCCTTCTTCCCACCCAGCTTCCTACTATCTTAGATCCTTATCCAAAATGGCTTGCAGAGCAGAACTTTCAGATGTCCATTTGAAGAAGGTGCTGCAGCAAATGAGAGAAATACATTAGGCAGTCTCATCTCTAGCCATAGATGATAAAACCAGTCACATTTGAAAACTGTTTTAAAATGGACTATAGCAGCGCATTGAGACACTACTGTTAAAAATATCAGCATAGGAAATATGTTTTTTTTCTCAAGCTAATTACTTAGCTACAAAGATTGGATCCAGATAGATTAGCATTCAACCTGTGAAACAATTTCTCTTTATATAAAAATAAACATACACACATTGTCAATTTTTTTTTAAAGACTAGGAGGGAAAACAAAATTCTAACCTGTTTAGAAAACCAATTTCTGCTCATACAACTGAACTCACTCCTCTCTTGCCAATTCATTGATTCTCATGTGTCTCTCTGTGTGTACAGATTTTACATATACACACCCCCGACATATATGATTAAGATCTGTGATATGGGCTTGGGGATTTAGCCACATGTTTCCATTCAATGGGTGTTGTGGCTAAATTCTGTAGTTGGCTTTGAAAATCTCTATTATCTATATTGTAGACATACATATTAAAATAAAATGGTGCCTATCTATATGCTCTTTGCACTTACAGAGATTAGAATAATTAGATATAATGAAGAGAGGGTGGTGTATACATGTGTGTGTAACATATATTGTGTGTTTTATCAGCATGAGTGGTATAGAGAAAGTAAATAAGGAAGTGTTATTTACTCCTCATAATACAAGAACAAGGGGACACCAAATGAAATTAATAGGTAGCAGGTTTAAAACAAACACAAGGAAGTATTTTTTCACGCAACGCACTGTCAACCTCTGGAACTCTTTGCCAGAGGGTGTTGTGAAGGCCAGTACTATAATGGAGTTCAAAGGGGAGCTAGATAGATTCATGGAGGATAGGTCCATCAATGGCTATTAGCCAGGATGGGCAGGAATGGTGTCCCTAGCCTCTGTTTGCCAGAAGCTGGGATTGGGTGACAGGGCATGGATCACCTGATGATAACCTTTCTGTTCATTCCCTTTGGGGCACCTGCCATTGGCCACTGTCAGAGGACAGGATACTGGACTTGATGGACCTTTAGTCTGACCCAGTATGGCCGTTCTTATGAGTCTCACATGTTTTGAAGCCACTTGTGAGTTAGTTGGGTCATCCCAAATGTTGTAGTACAGGAATTTCAAGTTTGCATCATTAGTGGCCTTCTTTTTCGGTTGTCCAGCTTGAGGTGATACAGGGGAAGTGTTGGGGCCAATGCTAAGAATGTGTGAAGTGTGCAGTCATGACTAATGCCCTGATCACTCTGGTCTACAGGTGGCAGTGGTCCCCTTTTCCATTGACTTTTGCCATTTTTCTAAAAAGAGGGAGGTAGGAATAGAGAGGGTAGCAGCTAGCCCCTAGTGAGAGGCAGGGAGGCTCAAGTGCAGCTGGAGGAGATGACACATTCTAAGGACGGTGCCTCTCGAATCAACATGTCATAGGACTGGGAAGCACTCTCAGCTCCCGGGGCAGGGGAGGGTAATGACTCTTACAAGCTCCCTTGTATGGAAGGCAGGGCAAAACAGCAACATTTATACAGTCTGTCCCTCTCCCACCCACTGCTAATGCAAACCCCTCTCACAAATCTTCTCAGCTGCTGTCTTCAGACTATTTGCTATAATGTGAACAGATCCTTTTGTACACACAAACTCCACTGACTTAATGGGAGTTTTGGGTGGGCAAAGGAAGGCAAGATAAGGATCACATTTTGTTTCCCACCTTGTCTTCATTTAAAAAGTTAATAGAGAATAAGGCCTAAATTTGGGTGTCTAAGATTAGGCTCCTAAATCAGCACCTAAAAGAAATGGCCTGTTCTCACAGCTGCTGAAAATTCCCTGCTACTGTGATTGAAATCAATAGGAAGTGCTCAGTGCCTTTGAAAATCAGTCCACTTCTTCTGGATTTTGGAGCCTGAATTTAGGCATCCAGCTTTAAAAATGCTGGCAAGTTCTTTTAAAAAACCAAATGCAACCACTATCCCTCATTTGTTCTTTTGTGATGGGGCATAGAAACATTCTTCAAGGCAATGTTTAAGGCTATCTTAAATCCTTAAGCCACTTCCTTTAATAACAAGCTGATTTAAAAAGGGGGAGAGAAACTTTCATGACACCCCAAGGCTTCTCTTTATCATTTTCAGGTCATCTCTTCTTTATGAGCATAGATGCATTCTTCTAGTTTATTCTAATCTGCCAAAGGAAAACAAGCTGTCCCAGTGACAGCTTTTTTTAGGCTAGAAACTGCTATTTTTTTCTCTAAGCCACACTGGTTGCAGAGTTGTGTACTTGCTGAATGAGAGAAGCAGAGTATTTGTCATGTAAAATCTACAGTTTCTGGACTTCCTATTATTATTATGCCTTACCCTTTGCTTTGGCTCAGGAGCAAAACCACAGTGATTGGACAATTATAGGATGGGGGGGAGGGGAAAGCTTGTCACAGACCCTTGCAATTGTCTGTGTTCCCAAAGCTCTGAAATGCTCCAGGCCTTTCAAAATCACTCACATACAAAAAGAGCAATGTAGAAAAGGGCTCTGTTCTTTTAACCAGAACATTCCAGTGCTTACAGGACACTTTCCACTGAAATGCGTAAAAAGTCTCCAATAACTCTTGTAATTCTAAGCAATCTCTGGGGTGTCCCCAAAGGCTTAAATTCCCTTCACTTTTTGTATGTGGCTTAAATTCTTCACTTTCCAAGCAAATTGCACTTGCCTGAAAGTCAAGTGTTTGTTTTTTCCCCTGTTTTTGCAGCCTTCTCACTTGAATGATGAATAAAATTTAACTTGTTTTCCACCCAGATTGGGTCTCATAAACTTCCATAATCTCTCCCTTGTGAACCCTCCCGGAAAATGCACACTGTAAAGCAAAGGGGACAGGACTCTGCTCCATGCCAGAAAAGAACAGCCAGTTACCCTACAGTAACACTGGTTCTACAAGATGGTGTAATCAGTGGAGATCTCGTTGTAGGTTAGCATGCAGAGGAGACCAGAGGTGGTTAGACTAGCAGTGCCTATTAGAGCCACACAAGTGCCCTGTGCCATCTCATGTTCCCATAGAGCATGAGCACATAAAGATACCCACACTGACACCTACTTGAATAATAGGCAAATCAGAGCTACATGAGATTACCAGATAACTCACTTCACTAAATGCGGCTCATTCCCTGACTCCTCCCAGTGGGCCTGAGTCTCCAGTGAACTCAGCATCTGCTGAGTGCAGTACAAGAGGGTGCTGTCAGAGAGCCCGCTATGGCTATCTCATTTTCTGCCTGCCCTGGCACAAGGCACAGATTAGAACAGCCTAGGGGCTGAACCCATTGGCCATGGTCCCCTAGGAATTGCCAACCACTGAAAATAGCTACAGCTCAGCACAGTAGAGCTACTCTCCCACCCCCCACCCCTCCACCCCTGAAATGCCCTTTGCGCCAGAGATTGTGGGGAGAGGAAAGCATCTGAGTCAGCTGTTGGGCTTCACACGGTGGGTATCCTCAGCAAGGAGGCTTTGGCCAGTCATACTTCCTTTGCACGCCTGAGTGCAGAAAGAGAGTGGGGGGTGGGCAAGAATCTGACCCACTAATTCAGCAAATTATGTGTCACAGCTGGACCGAGCTTGATCTGTAAGCCTCACCTACTTATTGATCTACCCGTTACAAATGAAAGCAAGCTGTCCAATCATGTCCCCAAGAATTAGGAGGTTTTCATTTTATCGTTTTAGTCTTGTGTGTTAATATGTTTATTTCCTCACCATTATTTTGTCCTAAAGCCTTCTAAGATCCCAGATCTTAGATTCACCATTAATGTCTGAAGAAGTTAATGGGCTGCTTGAGACTGACTCCACAGTTAGGTACAAAATTTGCTAAACTCCTGAAGAATCATTATATGAGGGAGAATCCTTTATTCAAAGAGACAGAACTATCAGGCCCTCAGTTAAAGCTCAGTCACAGTCAGAAAAGTGACTGCAAAAATAACATTGTGCAGTGGCATATTCAGTCCCTCTCAATGACTTCCACATCAAATGTGTTCATTTTACAAGTCAAAAAGAGCTGACTACCGGCTCTGCAAACTCCCCCTGGATCTGAAAAACAGGCTGTGTATTTTTCTGCCTCTTCTTACACTGCCACGAATAAAGATTCCACAATCAGAGCCTCACTGATAATCGTGTTGATGATGCGTGTAGCTGAAAAGAATCTAGCTCACTCTTCTGTAGATGTGCTGGCTTTGCATTACTAACAATAGTAAAAACTTGTCAGTCGAGTAAGCTGGCATATGGTTTAAACTGGAAGGCATTGGGTACAGCAGCATTTAGTTTATAAAAGTGTGGAAAATCCATGTGCAAGGGAAAAATCCCTGGGAAATTTTCATCCCTGTGAATCTATTTATTCAGGGATCAAGCTTTTCTAGAATATGGCCTGGAGATAAGGGAGGGATTAGTAATATCTGAATCCTTTTTTACCTCTAAGGCACTACCTGCCTTCACCAAGGAAACACTTCGAACAGGACTTTGGACACACCTATCCAAAAATGGGAGTTAAGGGAAAGAGAACTTGCTGATTCTAAAGCTACATGCTATGGAAAACTGCCTCAAATTTGATCTATGGCACATTAAACATGACTTGTCTAATTTGCAAACAAGTATATGAAAAATTATTCCCAAAGACCTCCAGAATAGTGTCAACTTGCATTTTGGAGAGATTTTTTGTTTAATTATTTCATATCTGTTCATTCACCACAAAAAAATTTAAATCAGCTTTATAGAGCAACAGCCTGCATGTTCTAGTGTGTCCTAGCAAGATGTCAGTAGCAAAAACAAAAACAAACCAACCTATGAGAAGTGAATAAAACATGATACGATCCTTGACATGTCCGGTTTCTCGCTCTACTGCCTCTCTCCCCTACTGTCCAACAATGGGTAGTTCCAGGACGTGCATAGGTAATGGGCTAAGAGAGAGGTCTTTAAACCTAGCAGACACAGACAAAACAAGATCCAGTGGGCCGGTAGCTGGTATTAAGACTGGCCAAGTAGAAAATAAGATTCAGCTTTAACAGTGTAGCTTTGGAACAGCTTATCAACAGCTGTGGCAAATTCTCTATCAGCTGGAGTCTTTAAATCAAGACTGTATATCTTGATAAAATGCACACTGTATCTCTTCTCAACCACAAAGTTTTGGGCTAGAGACAGGCATCACTACATGAAATTCTATGCCCTGTGTTATGACGGAGACAAGACTGATCTTAATGGTCTCTTCTCACCTTAAAAATCTATCAAATCTATTCAATATACTAGCTTTATGTAACTGCAGCATCTATGCTACAATCTATCAGGATCACATGATGAAAAATTAAATACTGTCAGAAATGAAAACATTGTTCCCCAAAGTATTTGAGGAAAAACATGCAGTCCATTTTTCTTTATAACCTTGCACTGCAAAATAGCTAGTCTTGAACACAAACATTCGTCATCAGAATCTACTTTTCAGTTAGTTCAGTGGAAACTGGACCTTATTATAAAAATGAGCAATAACACCTTTAAAGGCATTGGGTGTAGTTTTTAGATGGTCTTAACATCGAGGGAGAAAATATAAAATAAATGATTAGTCCCAACTATTAAGAGGACAGTTACTATTTTATAAACCAAAAGGACAGTCTAAAATATCTGAAGCAGATCTGGCTTTTCCAAGTATAGACAGCATAAACTTTGCATGATGTAAGTTTTTAGTGCAGCTAAGTAAAACTTATCTTTATGATGATTTTTTATATTTTATTTCATCAAAAAAGATTATTTAGTGATTGCTGCAGAGAGCTGACAGTCAGAAGATTCTGGGTGCCAGGTAAGATTTGTGACATATTTTCTATACGGATTTGGACAGCTCAAAAGTAGATATTCCTAATACTGTGTGGAAATTGATCTTGTGGGCATAGAGCAAGGGACAGTTTTCAGAAAGGGAAGTCCAAGGTTCATGTTCATCTTGGTACAAATAGAGCCTGTCAAACAAACCTGATTTCGTTTGTTGAGATTACAAGTCTGGTGCCGCATAGAAATAAGAGACTTTTGGAATGCATTTGATTTAGCACTGTATGACATTCTGATTATCACTATACAATGTCAATAGAGCATATGGATTAAGAACTGGCTGGCAGATCTCAAAAAGTAATTGTCATTGGGGAATCAACATTGAATGACGGTGTTTCTAGAGAGGTTCCACAGAAATCAATACTAGGCCTGATGCTAGGCAACATTTCCATTAATATCTCGAAGTCAACATAAAATCATTGCTGATAAAAATTTCAGGTGACACAAAGATTGGTAGAGCCCTGCGTGGATACAAAATTTGTATCCGTATCCGATCTGTACTCTGCATCTGCGGACAACCACAGACTTGCAGGGCTCTAAAGATTGGTGGAGTAGTAAAAAACAATGAAGCCAGGGCAGTCCTACAGAGTGATATGGATCATTTGGTAAACTGGCCTGTTCAATCAAAATATGTTTTAATACAGCCAAATGCAAAGTTACAGGTTTCGGAACAAAGCACGCAGGCCATGACTACATAATGGAGGACTGTATCCTGAAAAGCAGCGATTCTGAAAAGGATTTAGGGGTCCTAGTGGACAAGCAACTGAACATGAGTTCCTACCGTGATGCTGGGGTAACAATGGCTAATGCCACCCTTGAATTTATAATCAAGGGAGTAGTGAGTAGGAGTAGGGAGATGATTTTACTTCTGCATATGGCATAGGTGAGACTGATAGTGGAATACTGAGTCCAGCTCTGGCATCCGCATTTTAAAAGAGATATTGGAAAATTTATCAAAAAGAAGATTGAGAGTTGACTAGATTACAATGGATAAATACCTTCCTGGGGAGAAAATGCTGGGTACTAGAGGAACCCTCTAATCCGGAAAAAAAAGGCATAACAGGAACCAATGATTGGAAGCTTAAGCCAGACAAATTCAGATTAGAAATAAGGCATACATTAACAACAGTGAACGTAATTAACCAATGGAATAACCTGCCAAGGGAAGTGATGGATTCTTCATCTTTTGATGTTTTCAAATGAAGACTGGATGCTTTTATGGAACATGCTCTTTAGCCAAACACAATTATGCTTTAGTTTAAAAACAATTTATTTATTCGGCTCAGTATGGGGTAACTTGGTGAAATTTATGGGCCTGTGATACAGAGGAGCTCAGACTAGATGATCTAATGGTTCCTTATGGCCAATTACGTGTCAACAACTGTTCACCCAGTTACTGAAAGAACCAGTGAAAATTGAACAAATGGGTAGGGAAGGCACTAAATCACATTTTGCTTGATCAACCATCTGCTTTGTGCATGCAATTGGGACATTTACACTTTAAATCTGACATGCATCCAACGAAGTGGGTATTCACCCACGAAAGCTCATGCTCCAAAACGTCTGTTAGTCTATAAGGTGCCACAGGATTCTTTGCTGCTTTTACAGATCCGGACTAACACGGCTACCCCTCTGATACTTGACTTTAAATCTAAGTTCATAATTGTATGTGCTTGTTTATACATGAGCCTTGTTTTGAAAACTGGCTCCTAAGTGTCATAAAAAAGTCAGGAATTTTTGCACAGGTTGATACTCTCTTTTTTGCAAACAAATGCAGCCATCCGCATAGAGAAATGGAGCACATGAAGTGCAACACTTTTACTTTTACTGAGGAAACTGTAGGTGAACCTTGCAGAATGGGAAAAGGTGGTGGCATATATGAAGTGGAAAACTAATTTGCATATGTCTGATAAAATTCGTGATTGCATAAATGAATGTCACTTTTACTCCTATCACAAGGCTGATACACTACTAAAATCCCACTTGACCCATCTCACCCACACCACTTTGCAGAGTAACTGCAGCAGGTTTGGGTGTGCAGTGGAGTTTCTCTTGTGTTCCCACTACATACCCAAAGTTGCTGTAGTTACCACTGCATAATCAGTTTCTAGCCACGTCTGCGCATCGTACATTGTGTTTCTATTGCACTTTTGTTTTTCAAATAATGTTTAACAGAGGAACATGGCAGTCTAAACCCTGCATTTCCCAGCCTACCAAGTTTTCAGTTTTGTTTGTTTCTACTGTGGTTTGCTCTTACTGAGTTGGAAAAAGAACCAGTTTCTAAGCTGTCACATTAGATGGGTAATGGATAAGGACTAAAGAAGCTAGCCAGTCATCCATCCACATTACTGATCTCTCGTAAAGCCTCTAACAAAATCCTGAATGAATCACTGTTTTGTCCCTTTCTCTCATTTTTCTTTACTTAGCATAGGACTCTGTGTACATCCACGGTAGGTACAGAGTCCACAGAAAATGGAGAAGGAAGGTAAAACTAAACCCTCTGGAGAATAGCCAGCAGCAATGTCAAAATCTCTTGACTGATTTCCCAGGGAATTCTTGATCTAAATGTCAGGAGTGCACATCCCTGCAGCCTAGTCAGGACCAGGCTGATACCAGGCATGATGACAAACTGAGCTACCTATGTGAAAAGATTACACTTTGATGTTAATGATAGTAATTTAAACTTTACAAATATGCAAAGATTATTTTTACATGAAGGGTAGAATGGTTTTAAGATCTTTTTAGTTGATAAAGCTGAAGTCTACGCATATTTGCGATCTTAAGACGTTTCCTTGGGGTTTGATTGAGATCTTTCATTTTACTCAATCAACATTTGTAATCAGATGCATCTGTCTCTACCATAATAAATAAATGTAGCAAAACTGTACAGGACAAGCTTAATTTGGATATAAATATTTTTAACTGTTAATTGAGCTAGTTATCGGGATGTTGTCAACTTGATTCTTGTACAATTGCTAATTTTAAAAAATTCTGGTAGAGCACTTTTTAAATGGTATGATCTGATTTTATTTAATTCCTTTTAAAAAACACAGGTTTTCTCCTGTTTGGTTGAAATTTAGAAGCATCTTTTGGGTGTGCCACAGATGAGCACCAAATATGCCTCAGGACGACCTCTCCCCCAGCATCCCCTACCTCTTGCTCTGCTCACACATGCCTGCTGCCTCTGTCGTTTCCATTTCAGCTTTATTGCTGCTAGCAGTGGTAAACACCTTTGTGGAGAGGTTAGGTGATCTTCACCCAGAGCACTGCTTATGGGGGTGTCAGGCTACCATGTAAGCACTGCTGTGCTTGGCACTTATGCTAGCCTGGTAGTACTGCTGAAAAGGATCTGGGAGTTGTGGTGAATCACAAGTTGAATATGAGTCAACAATGTGATGCAACTGCAAAAAAGGCTAATATCATTCTGGGATGTATTAACAGGAGTGTCGTATGTAAGATGCAGGAGGTGATTGTCCAACTATACTTGGCACTAGTGAGGCATCAGCTGGAGTACTGTGTCCATATTTGGGCGCCACACTTTAAGAAAGATGTGTATAAATTGGAGAGTGTCCAGAGGGGAGCAACAAAAATGATAAAAGGTTTAGAAATTCTGACCTGTGAGGGATGGTTAAAACAAACAGGACATGTTTAGCCTTGAAGAAAGAAGACTTAGGGGAATCTGATAACATTCTTCAAATATGTTAGGGGCTGTTATAAAGAGAACAGTGATCAATTGTTCTCCATGTCCACTGAAGGCAGGACAAGAAGTAATGGGCTTAATCTACAGGAAGGGAGATTTAGGTTAGATATTAGGAAAAACTTTCTAACTAAGGATAGTTAAGCTCCGAAATAAGTTTCTGAGGGAGGTTATGGAACCCCCATCACTGGAGGTTTATAAGAACAGGTTGGACAAATACCTGCCAGGGATGGTCTAGGTTTACTTGGTCCTGCCTCAGCACTTTGGGCTGGATTTGATGACTTCTCAAGGTTCCTTCCAGCCCTACATTTCTACAAATCTGTGAGACTGGAAGTACAACTGACTATCAACAAAACAGTGAAACTGATTGTTCTAAACAAACAAAGTGCTATCCTATACTCAAAGTTAAACAAACTGAGAAAACAAATAGAGAATTTTTCTAATATTTATGTAACAACAACTAAATACAGCTATATACAGGGAGAAGGGATAGCTCAGTGGTTTGAGCATTGGCCTGCTAAGCTAAGGGTTCAATCCTTGAGGGGGCCATTTAGGGATCTGAGGCAAAAAAAATCTGTCAGGGACAGTAGTTGGTCCTGCTGGTGAAGGCAGGGGACTGGATTCAAAGACCTTTTGAGGTCTCTTCTAGCTCTGTGAGATACGATATGATAGTTCATGAGGTGCTGAGAGACTCTGGTAATGGAACTCATGTAAGTACTTAAGATTGATAGAACAGTTGATACTATTTTTACGAGGGAACGTGGTCTTCAATCTGATTTTAAAAGGACACAGTTTCTGCAAGTGGAATTGTGTTTCTAAAAGAACAATAGATAATCAGAAGTGGTTACATCCCAGTTTCAAAAAAACCTTGGACTTAAGAGCCTGAGTCACATTGAAACACAATGGGTCTTACACTCCTACTTTTTTCAAAAGGGACTCAGGCAACATCACTTAGGCGCTTTTGAAAATTGTATCCAAATTGCACTTAAAACAGTGACTCCTTAGCTACTCCCCGTAAGGTGCTCAAGAAGTGGAGAAATCTGTGATTAAAATAAGCTTCCATTTTTGTTGTGATGTGTAAAATCTGATAAATTTTAAAAGAATTGTGTGAGAATAGGGTATCTGGGGAGCTTAAAGTCATTGAATCATCATAGAATATTAAGGTTGGAAGGGATCTCAGGAGGTCACCTAGTCCAACCCACAAGTCAGCTCACTTCCCACTGGACCTTGCAGCAAGTGTATATATTCTCCTTTTTTCCCATATCTATCCTTTTGGAACAAGCTGGACCCCTCAATGCTAGTACTTCAATAATGGGAGTTGTCCCATCAAGTCTCTGTAATGCCAATTCAGTAAATCATAATTTTCTTCATAAGCTCTCCTTATCAAGTTAACTAGACGTTGACCAAAGATGCTCTTCCTAGTATTTGATAGATGGAGCCCTTCCCAGCACAGTAATCCTCTTTCCTGGAACATCAGCTCATTGTCAGAGAAGCCAAAGGCCTCTCACTGACACCACCTGCGTAACCACGCATTTACTTCCATGATTCAATAGTCCCTAGACAGGCCTTTTCCTTCAACAGGGAGGATGGATGAGAACACCACTTGCACCCCAAACTCTTTTATCCTTCTTCCCAGAGCCACATAGTCTGCAGTAATCCACTCAAGGTCATTCTTGGCAGAATCACTGGTTCTCACATGGATAAGTAGGAAGGAGTAGTGGTCCAAGGGCTTAATGAGTCTCAGAAGACTCAGTAACATCCTGAATTCCAGTTCTAGACAAGCAGCACACTTCTTGGGATTCCCAGGCTGGAGGACAGATGGATGACTCTGTCCCCCTTAGGAGGCAGTTCCTGATCACCACCACGCTTCCCCTCCTCTTAGGAGTGGTGGTCATGGAACCCCCATCCATAGGACAATGCATCCCAGGCCTTCCGGTCAACAGGGTCTCCCGAACTGTTTCCTCAGATGACTCTTCCAAGGCATTCTCAGCAGTAAACCCGTGCAGAAAACCTGAAAGCGGTTTCTTACCTACTCTCAATCTGTCTAGAATAAATTTGTGTAGGGAGGTCGTGGATGCTCCTTCACTGGAGGTTTTCAAAAGGAGGCTGAATAGCCATCTATCTTGGATGGTTTAGACACAACAAATCCTGCATCTTGGCAGAGGGTTACACTAGATGACCCTTGTTATCCCTTCTAATCTTATGACTCTATGATTCTAACAAGAAGATTATAAGGGAGAAAAAATTAAGAACACTTAAAGTACAAGGAAGGTGACGGGAGTTGAGAGCAACAAGAAGAAAACACAAGTTGCTTCCTAGTTATGTTGTGTATCCTCTCAACCACCCTGTTTTTATCTCAGAAACCCTCTTGGCCATATCTGGCGCACTTACTCAAGTAGCACCTTATTCCACAAGTATTTCCACTGAAATTAATGGGACTATCCACAGATTGCTACTCGATGTACAGTGTCAGAATCTGATCCTATAAGATTTTCAGTCTTTCTCCATAACAATGCAAGATTATTTTGGCTGGAATTAGCTGTGTAAAAAATATGAGGAAATCCCAGTCCCTTTCCAAACACTGTGGTTTGCCTCTTCATCCATAATGGTCCAAACCAAACCCCCACGTACAAGCATCCCTGACGCTGGATCTGAATTTTTCCAAGTGGACATGTCTAATCTTATTGTGCAATGACACCTGCAAGACCTTTAATTTGTAATGCTTCTAAAAATGAGGCATTTTAACAGTTAGAGGAGAAGGAAGACATTCAACTATATTACTAGTTTTCTCCAATGTGGATTCAGGATAAACATCATTTTGGGATTTTTCATATGTTCTCTGAATAGATTACTCTTTAGCTGTGCTAGACATAGAAGCAGCAGGAACATCTCTCTCTGAGTGTTGGCTAACGTCCCATAAACCTTGTCTGAGTAATAGTGGGGACACAGACTATTAATGTTCTCTCTTGTGAGTCTCCCATTTTTTGATTACATTTAATAGTCATCTTTATGCTGATCGAGTGGCATATGGCAGATCACTCAGATCAGACACGGGACACATAAAAGAAAAGGGAGCGTGGTCTTTTGTTTTGCTAAATTAATTTAGGGGGTGTGAAAATTACTGGTTTGACAGCCATTAGAAGGAAATTCCTCAATTTAGCCACAGAACAAGTGAATTATGTGGAGAGACCATGCAAGCTGCCTCACACCACCCCAACTCGGATATGGAATGACCTCTGGGAATTAAAGGATAAATCAGTCTCCATGCCCAATCCTTCCTTGGCCTCTCTACCAAGAGTGTGATCAAGAATGTCAATCATGATGATGGGTTTTGTGTCCATTTGTATGTAGTGGACTGAAGCAGCCAGAAAATTACGTGTGTGTGTTAACGGAAGAAGAAAGGTTGGAGGAATTGCAGCGACAGAGTTGTGTAGAAGTGTAGTGAAACAAACTCTCTCCCCCTCCTTTCTCTCCAGCTCTGCTCCCCTTCAGCGGGTGCAGAAGGTACTGAATACAGCAGAACTGGTGCAGGTGAACTTTACAGATGGGGAAGGAAACTCCATGCAGAGGATCTACTTCTGAGGGGCTCCCTTGTCTGCTAGTGCCGAGAGATGTTTGTCAGTGGGACCGGGGAGTGGGGGGAACACACAGGACCAGGGCTATATGGATACAGCCCTGTGTGGAGGAACCCCCGTCCCAATCCCCTTCATGTAAGAGGAGATGCAGGAGCTACTTGCAGCTCTGATATTTTAAAAAAAAGTGTGGTGAATGTAAAATGGGATTATGTGTTAATGTGACGCTTTGAGGAGGTTAAGTTTCTGGAATCACTGACTGTATCAGATTGTGAATGGCATGACCTGAAAAACCCTTACCCAATGTACTGAGCATAAAAGCAGAGCTGTGCAGTTACAGCTGTGCTGCTTGCTGACTGATGTTGGATATAATCAAATGAAACCCTGAGAACAAGACATTCAAGCACTAAATCAGTTGTTTAACTTTTGTTTCTGATCACAAACACCTCATGCACTACCTGATTTGATACCTCTGGCCACTTGGCTGTAGGTAGGTACACACACATGACAAAACACAAGTATGCTCGTATTCTATCATCTTGTGCTTACTACAATCTCTAACTAGTATTAAATATGTGGGCCTGATCTTCTATTACCATACACCATGTGTAGTCATTTACACTACTGTTTATTTGGTAGTGTTTTAAATTACACCCACTTTGCACTGGTATAAAAAACTACACATGGTGCAGCATAATGCATCCTAGAATACTCAAATGCATCCTAGAATACTCAAGGAGTTCATAGAGGAGGTATCTGAGCCTCTAGCTATTATCTTTGGAAAGTCATGGGAGACGGGAGAGATTCCAGAAGACTGGAAAAGGGCAAATATCTTGCCCATCTATAAAAAGGGAAATAAAAACAACCCAGGGAACTACAGACCAGTTAGTTTAACTTCTGTGCCAGGGAAGATAATGGAGCAAGTAATTAAAGAAATCATCTCCAAACACTTGGAAGGTGGTAAGGTGATAGGGAATAGCCAGCATGCATTTGTAAAGAACAAATCGTGTCAAACCAATCTGATTGCTTTCTTTGATAGGATAACGAGTCTTGTGGATAAGGGAGAAGCGGTGGATGTGGTATACCTAGACTTTAGTAAGGCATTTGATACGGTCTCGCATGATATCCTTATCGACAAACTAGGCAAATACAATTTAGATGGGGCTACTATAAAGTGGGTGCATAACTGGCTGGATAACCATACTCAGAGAGTAGTTATTAATGGCTCTCAATCCTGCTGGAAAGGTATAACAAGTGGGGTTCCGCAGGGGTCTGTTTTGGGACCGGCTCTGTTCAATATCTTCATCAACGACTTAGATGTTGGCATAGAAAGTACGCTTATTAAGTTTGCGGATGATACCAAACTGGGAGGGATTGCAACTGCTTTGGAGGACAGGGTCAAAATTCAAAATGATCTGGACAAATTGGAGAAGTGGTCTGAGGTAAACCGGATGAAGTTCAATAAAGACAAATGCAAAGTGCTCCAGAAACAATCAGTTTCACACATACAGAATGGGAAGAGACTGTCTAGGAAGGAGTATGGCAGAAAGAGATCTAGGGGTCATAGTGGACCACAAGCTAAATATGAGTCAACAGTGTGATACTGTTGCAAAAAAAGCAAACGTGATTCTGGGATGCATTAACAGGTGTGTTATAAATAAGACACGAGAAGTCATTCTTTCGCTCTACTCTGCACTGGTTAGTCCTCAACTGGAGTATTGTGTCCAGTTCTGGGCACCACATTTCAAGAAAGATGTGGAGAAATTGGAGATGGTCCAGAGAAGAGCAACAAGAATGATTAAAGGTCTAGAGAACATGACCTATGAAGGAAGGCTGAAAGAATTGGATTTATTTAGTTTGGAAAAGAGAAGACTGAGAGGGGACATGATAGCAGTTTTCAGGTATCTAAAAGGGTGTCATCAGGAGGAGGGAGAAAACTTATTCACCTTAGCCTCTAATGATAGAACAAGAAGCAATGGGCTTAAACTGCAGCAAGGGAGATTTAGGTTGGACATTAGGAAAAAGTTCCTAACTGTCAGAGTAATTAAACACTGGAATAAATTGCCTAGAGAGGTTGTGGAATCTCCATCTCTGGAGATATTTAAGAGTAGGTTAGATAAATGTCTATCAGGGATGGTCTAGACAGTATTTGGTCCTGCCATGAGGGCAGGGGACTGGACTCGATGACCTCTCGAGGTCCCTTCCAGTCCTAGAGTCTATGAATCTATAATAGGGACCCTGTGACAGGATAGACTTGACCCTGCCCCAGAAAAGGGCAGTGGAAAGGCTCCTCCAAGCTGTCTAGAGAGGCAGTGTGGGATACAACTAATCAGGGCCCAGCACGTTCACATAATGAGAGCTGCAGGGCCAGCATGAGTTCAGTTTGCTGGCAGGGACCAGGCTAGTAAGAGGTTGTCATAAACAGATAGCTAAGGGTTAATGTCTCTTACACCTGGAAAGAAGTACCTGAAACACCTGACCAGAGGACCAATCAGGAAACAAGACTTTTTCAAATCTGGGTGGAGGGTTTTTTGTCTGTGAGTCCTTTGTTCTTGGTTTCTGTCTGTATGCTCTCTCGGCTATGAGAAGGGATTTCTGTTTTCCTGCTTTCTAATCTTCTGTTTCCAAGTTGTGAGTACAATATAGTAAGGCAGTAAGGTTTCTATTGTTTTTCTTTTTGTATTTACATGTCTATAGCTGCTGGAGTGCTTTGAATTGTATTCTTTTTGAATAAGGCTGTTTATTCAATATTCTTTTAAGCAAATGACCCTGTATTTGTCACCTTAATACAGAGAGACCATTTTTATGTATTTTTCTTTCTTTTTATATAAAGCTTTCTTTTAAGACCTATTGGAGTTTTTCTTTAGTGGGGAACTCCAGGGAATTGAGTCTGCAGCTCACCAGGGAATTGGTGGGAGGAAGAAGTCAGGGGGAAATCTGTGTCTGTTAGATTTACTAGCCTGACTTTGCATTCCCTCTGGGTGAAGAGGGAAGTGCTTGTGTTTCCAGGACTGGAAATAGAGAGGGTGGACTCCCTCTGTTTAGATTCACGGAGTTTGCTTCTGTGTATCTCTCCAGGAACACCTGGAGGAGGAAAGGGAAAAGGTTTATTTCCCTTTGTTGTGAGACTCAAGGGATTTGGGTCTTGGGGTCCCCAGGGAAGGTTTTTGTGGGGACCAGAGTGCCCCAAAACACTCTAATTTTTTGGGTGGTGGCAGCTTTACCAGGTCCAAGCTGGTAACTAAGCTTGGAGGTTTTCATGCTAACCCCCATATTTTGGATGCTAAGGTCCAAATCTGGGACTAGGTTATGATAGAGGTGCTCTTGGCTAGCTGCAGAGGCTAAAAGAGCTGGACAGATCATTTGCTGGCAGAGAATGGGGGAGCCCAAGAATAGCACCTGCTTTGCTGCTGGGACTCAACTAAGGGGGAGTGAGGAAGGAGCTTCTGGCTGGCTGCTAGGACTCAGCTAAGATGGGCTACAGGGAAGTGGCCCAGGGAAATGTAGAGCAGCAGTTAGTAAAGAGTTGCAGCACAAAGCTGTTATACTTAAAGGGTCCCTGGGCTGGGATCTGGAGCTAAGTGGGTGGGACTGGGTCCCATTCCCCCAACACCAGCCACTGGAGGAAGAGACTATGCCCTAAGGAAGGAAATTAGAACTGGCACTTCAGGGAAGGGGGCTGCACTGGGACTGACTCAGCAAGGAGCTGTGGTCAGTGAATTGAGTCCAAGAGGGGTGGCGCAGCAGGAAGGCTTGGGTCACTGGGGTCAAGTAGAGGCAAGGAGTCCGTGGGGAAGAAGCCCTCGGGGCGCTGCTCAATTCCAGAGTAGGAGGAACCTTGCAGCCTAGCTGGAGCAAGTAAGGGTACCGCAATGGGGCCTGTAGGATTGTTTTAGAAAACTGAGCCCAGGGAGGTCTGCAGAACATTGGCAACTCTGTGGACTGTGTACCCAGGAAGGGATTTTTTTGTGCCTGCAGTTTTTTCTCTGCTCATGGTGCCCCTTGTGCTTGTCAAGTGAGTCTTTGTTGACTCAGCCCTCCAGCTGATTTGCACTTCACCTGACAAGCCCGAGGGGCACCATAAGCAGAAAAAAAGCCTGCAGGCACACACACACTCGATCAGGGGATGCTTGCAAGAGATGGGTGCCACCCCTTTACAGACCCAAAATCTCCAAGCAAAAGATAAGGTGGTCCAAGTGGTGGTGATAGGGCTCTATCCATGCTTCTGTGTCTTCCCAAATGCTCTTCAGCTCTCAGAAGCTCTCCAATAGTCAGAAAGACTTCCCAAAACACTGTAATCAGCTTGGAACATGCTGGCAATCACATAATTAATCTTGAAGCTTATTATAGCTTTGATAACAAATACATGTATTTCTTGTGTGCATGTCATTTTTAACATGTTTTAAAACCATACAATTTCATATTTAAAAAGCTCTCCTACAGAATATAAACATGCAAATTCTATATATAATGCACTCAAGGGCCAAAAGCCACTAGAAAGTACTCTCTTGGTGCTTTGATCCATCTCCCCCCACCCCTTTTTTGAAGTCTCAGTTTATACAGACACGCATGTTAATCCCCTTCCAAAAATAATCTTGTGCAGAATAACACTGCAGTGACCTGGTGCTTAGTGTTACCTGAAGGCTTTTTCTGTAGTTTCCAATGGTTCTTTTACAAGGTGGGAACAGTTTGAATTTCTCAGTAGCTCAGTGGTCTGAATTCACCAGTTTTACCATTTTTTTTATCTTCATTGTGATCCCACCATGGGCCAAACGTCAGCGAACTCAGCAACCTGAAGAGGTGTTTGTTGGTGTCTATGGTTTGCAGTAATTCTAGTTCTGCTAATGTATCTGGAGTTATTTTATAACATGCATCCAACGAAGTGGGTATTCACCCACGAAAGCTCATGCTCCAATACGTCTGTTAGTCTATAAGGTGCCACAGGATTCTTTGCTGCTTTTACAGATCCAGACTAACACGGCTACCCCTCTGATACTTTATAACAATAATATTGCCTGGTAGTCAGTGGCAGAATAAAGTTTAGGTTGCAAATCACAAAGTACTGCATGTATAGGAGTAAACGATACTAAAGCCCTATACTCTGACAGTAGCAGTCACCACCTAACACATGCATAATTTTGTTTCCAATTTTTTTCTTCATTGCCATTACTTAAAAGCCTCTGCTGCAATGGAAGGTGTAGTTTCTGCTGCTGTTTTGTTTCTTACTCTCATTTGTAAGAGGCAGCAAACCAGATGCATTATATAAATGTTTCCATCATTAACAACTCTGACAGTTTCTAAACAGTGTCTAAAAGGATGATCAGGTAAGGGGAAATTTAGAGTTCAAATATAACTTAGTGACTTGCCACATGGTTCAAAAATCTTTCCACCTCTCCACTCCAAAAACCCAATCAGACAAGTAGCAGTAATCTGACTCCCAGTGCACTCCGGGCTGTGCTCCTGGCTCTTAGAGCTCTGTCTTCACTGCACACCATCCAGGGAAGGAATGAGTGACAGACCAGCAGCAAGAAGCTGGGGGTAAGTGTCTTGCTCTTACTAGGGAGCTACGCCTGAGTTTGTTCAGTGGACTTGAGATGTTTAGAAATTGCAAAGGTAGCCCGGGCAGGCATGGGTGGTGTGGGGAAGGAGTTTGTTCCTGATCTTTTGTAATTAGATGTATTTATTAGAGAGTATTCTGACTGTATTTTTCCTGCCACTTTTAGAGCAACGAAGGAAGTCTGAAGAGGGGCAAGGTGGGGAAAATATAGATCTCCTCCCCAGCCACTGCACTCAGCATCTCCCAGCCCGACCCCAAACCCAAGCGAGCACTCACCCAAGCGCTTCCCTGCTGTCCAACTTGGCTAGGCAAGGGCCGGCTGGCCAGCGCAACTTGAAAGAAATTAGCAGGCGCCGGCACAAGCCGTTCAGAGCAACAAACCCCGCTTTGTTCTGGGGCCGGGCTGGGCCCCGTCCAGCCTGCGGGTGCGAGTTGCAGCCAAAGGCCAATCGGCCGCCCCCCACGGAGAGCGGAGGGGGCAGAGCGGGGGCTGCAGCGCCGAGAGGGTTAAATTTCTCGGCGCGCCTGTTGCCGGTGTGAAGCCAAGGCAGCTGCGGCTGGGGGGCTGCAGGGGGGCGCTGCAAGTGGGAGCGCCTCATCTGCCCTCCCCAGTGCCCTGCACCCACGAGCCCGGCTCCTGTTGTCTTGCCCCGCTCCCTGCTTTCATTCGCAGGCACCGCTCCCTGCAGCCCCACCTCCTCCCTTCTCCCCGAGCAGCAACCCACGAGCGGCGCCTTTAACGCCGTCCCCGACCATCCCCGCTGGCCCGGTCGGGGCTGCTGGACTGGGGTCCCCGCTCGCTTGTGAGTTACGCTCACCGCCCACCGGGCAGGCGGGGGTTGGGTTCCAGAGCAAGGCAGGGCCGGGGAGGGATACTTGGTGCATGAGCTTGGCCAAGAAAGTTGGTGGGGGCAGTGGGGTGAAGCCGCCCCAGTAACTGGGTTAGCCCGTCGCTGTCTGGGAGAGGGGTGGCGGGTGGGTGTTTTGTCCGTGTGCAGAGCGTGAAACAGGAACCACCCGGGGCTGCGAAGTGGTCACTGAAAGGTCAGAGGCGATGCATTGTCTTTCACCCGTTTGGACAGGGTCCAAAAAATACCTTCCTCTGGAAAGTGCTGCAATCCAGGGCTGCCCAGAGGGGAGAGCAAGTGGGGCAATTTGCCCCTGGCCCCACAGGGGCCCCCATGAGAAAATAGTATTCTATAGTGTTGCAACTTTTTTTTATGGAAGGGGCCCCCGAAATTGCTTCACCCCAAGTCCCCTGAATCCTCTGGACAGCCCTGCTGCAAGCTGCCTCTTAAATACACCGGTCAGTATTTTAGGGTCCGGGGCTTGCTGCAGAAAGTCACTGCCTCAGTGACTTTCTTTCAGATTTTGCCTCTGAAGAACCCTAAGAGAGTTATATAGTATTTTTAAGCAAAAGTGAGGTATGTTCTTTAAAAATTCCCCTCTGCTGTTTTAGGACGAGTTCTAATCATCCACATTTTCTGCAGCATTTAGTTTAACAAGTGACGTGAAAACACCATGGAGATGTGGCACATGAAATACAGTATTTATTATTAATCTCTTCTGCGTGTACAGATAAGGCTTCTGCTTGTCTGCTGTCTGCACTCTTAACCTGGACAATTGTCACTTGGGATCCTGACTCAGGTGCTGGGGAACTGTAATGCTGCAAGTACTATGGTGGGAATGGGCCAGCAGGGGATGGGCTATCTCCAGGGCAGCACTACCCATTTTTCCTCTCCTTCAGAAGGGAAATGGCTAGAGGAGAGGATTTCATTCACTCTCCCAGGGCTTCTTAAGCCAGGGAGCTGCAACTACCCTCCTTTTCTTTATGTTCTTACCCTGTTTTTCGCTTGTAATATGGGGTCACTGTTAGGGCTGCCAACTTGCTAATCACACAAAAGGGAAGGCCCCTGCCCTGTGCCTTCTCTGAGGCCCTACCCATGCCCCGCCCCTCCTCTTAGGCCCCGCCCCCATTTGCTCCATCCCCCCTTTCTCAGTCACTCACTCTTCCCACCCACACTCACTTTCACAGGGCTGAGACAGGGCTTGGGGCGCAGGAGGGGGGTGAGGGCTCTGGTTGGGGATGGGGCTGGGATGAGGGGTTTGGGGTGCATGAGGAGGCTATGGGCTGGGGCAGGGGGGATGTGGTGTGGGAGAGGGTGCGGGATCCCGACTTACCGCAGCTGCAAGGAAGCAGCTACCAGGTCCCTGCAGCCTATAGGTGCAGTGCCTCTGCAGACACCCCTCCTCCCCACAGCTCCCATTGGTCACTCTTCCCGGCCAATGGGAGCTGTGGAGCTGGTACTTCGGGCAGGGGCAGTGTGTTGCACCTCCCTGACCACCCCAGCACCTAGGGGCCACAGGGACCTGGTGCTGCTTCCGGGAGCAGTGCAGAGCCAGAGTAGGTTGGGAGTCTGTCCTAGACCCAGGCCCCATTGCGCTGTGACCAGACTTTTAACAGCCCGGTCGGTGGTGCTGACTGGAGCCACCAAGGCCCTTTTCGACCAGGCATTCTGGTCGAAAACCAAATGCCTGGCAACCCTAGTTACTGTCTAGAAAAGATTGAGAAGCACTGCACTGGATGTTGCCATCGAACCAGGCCATAGGTTTGGTTTTGCTTATAAACTATGGGTTATTTTCCCCCAAAGAACTACAATACACGTGTTCCTTGCAAAATTGGGTTGAATTACATTTTGAAACCAAAACGAAATTGGTGAGAAAAGCGTAGGACAGCATGCGCTTGCATTGCTACAGCAGCTGACTGTCTCACAAGTTGTATGCAGAGTAGTTGTAGATGTGTCCATCCCAGGATATTAGAAAGACAATGTGGGTGACGTAATATCTTTTATTGGACCAACTTCTGGGGCGAGAGAGACAAGCTTTCAAACCATCCACAGTTCTCCTTAGACATCCAATGTCTGTCAGAGCTGCTGTGCCACAGCAGGTCTCAGGGTGCTCCAGCTTGCTATAGAGATGACTGTTAAAATATTTGTGAGATTCACAAAATATTGAAACAAGTGACACATGGAGTGTTGTTTGCAATAATCCTGCATTTGCTTTGTTTGCTCTGCTCACTTCTAATCACTGACATAATTTTCATAAGAAAAGGATGAATTTTTAAAATTTAAGTGAACTTTCTTAGTGCCGTCTTTATTAGTAGTATTGCTTATAGTAATACGTAGAGACCGTAATTCAGGTTGGGGCCCTATTTCACTAGGCAGGTATATAATAAGGCCTGGTCTACACTATGGGAATACCATAGCTGAAGTCGACGTATCTTATTTCGAATTACCTCCCGTCCTCATGGCGCGGGATCGACGGCTGCGCTCCCCCGTTGACTCCGCTACCACCGCTTGCTCTGGTGGAGTTCCAGAGTCGATAGGAGCGCGTTCAGGGATCGATGTATTGCGTCTAGCTGAGACCCAATATATTGATCCCCGATAAATTGATCGCTACCCACCGAGTAGTCTGGATGTACCCTAAGAGACAGTCCATGCCCCAAGGAGCTAACACTCTAAATAGACCAGGTGG
This sequence comes from Gopherus flavomarginatus, assembly GCF_025201925.1. NCBI lineage: Eukaryota > Metazoa > Chordata > Testudines > Testudinidae > Gopherus > Gopherus flavomarginatus. The sequence goes on along the minus strand of NC_066618.1, from coordinate 219,317,314 downwards.
ACAAAGGACATGAGGGAAAACTGAGACATGAAAGTGTGAAATGACTTACCCATGGTCATACAGCAGATCAGTTGCAGAGTGAGAAATAGAACTGATGTCTCTTGACTCCCAGTCCACTGCACTACCCTCTAGGCCAGGGGTCGGCAACCTTTCAGAAGTGGTGTGCCGAGTCTTCATTTATTCACTCTGATTTAAGGTTTCACGTGCCAGTAATACATTTTAACATTTTTAGAAGGTCTCTTTCTATAAGTCTATAATATATACCTAAACTATTGTTGTATGTAAAGCAAATAAGGTTTTTGAAATGTTTAAGAAGCTTCATTTAAAATTAAATTAAAATGCGGAGCCCCCCGGACTAGTGGCCAAGAGCCGGGCAGTGTGAGTGCCACTGAAAATCAGCTCACGTGCCACCTTCGGCACCCGTGCCATAGGTTGCTTACCCCTGCTCTAGGCCATAATGCCAATCTTTTTAGTGATCACAGTTCACATTTCAGTGTCATAGCTACACTGGCACATCCATGCCCGTAGGATGGTAAAGGAAAGATGTGTGTGATGGCCGTCCTGCTGGCTGAGACACCCTCGTCCTCTAGAGCAAAAAGCATGAGCAGCTCCACCATAAGTAAAGAGTTACAGCTCTGTAACTAAGGGTTGTAACAACTCATGTCCTCTGTGGATCAGCACAGAGGGGAACCAGTAACACACTCATTAGCGGGTTACATGTGCATAAACAAAGCAAACACTTAAGATAATACTTGTAAAAATATAGATGAAACGATACAGGGCTCTGTGTTTTTCCATGACGCTTAACAGGCTGGAAATTTACCTTCTCTTGATAAACAGAGCCTGACTATTCATTTGTGTAATGCCTTAATATAATACTTGGCTCTTAAATAACACTTTACACTTTCAAGACCTTAAATAAACATTAACTGAAAAATCCGTAAGCACTCTTACCCCGATTGCCAGTTTACAGCCTGCCCTTTGTAAGGAGCAACCTGTTGTTGCACTGACCCTGGAGCAGCCTAGGAGAGACTGTGACATGGTCTACACTACAGGCTTAGGTTGAGGTAAGGCAACTTACCTCCATCTGATTATATCCGTGTCTACACTACAGCCTTGCTCCAGCCGATGTAAGTGCCCTACTTCACCGACATAATAACTCCACCTCCACGAGATGCAGAGGGATTATGTCCGTACAGTTAGGGTGGCACAGTGTCTATGCTGTGTAGAGACTGCATTACTTTCATGGGCTGCTGGCTGTCATTCTTGTCAATTTCACAGCTCCTGACTGGAACCCTGAAATTGACAAGAAAGGTGGGTAGGTAACCTCCTGTGAACCTTGTGCCCAGCTCACAGCTGGGGCTGTCTCTCCAGGGTAGGTGGAGGGCTCCAGTTGTAAGCCCAGCTACTGCCCAGGCTTCAGCTACTGGTCCCCATGGAGCTAACCGCTGGAGCCTGGGCTCCTGACTCCTCATTCGTCACTAGGAGCCCAGCTGCCACCTGGTGAGCAGGAGCACCATCAACAGTGGGACATGGAAAACCACAGTAATTACTCTGGTGGCTGTAAGTTGACCTAACATAGGTGGACTTAATTTTGTAGTGCAGACATGTCCCATGACTCCACAAATTAGTCTCCCTTCCAGTCTCTCTGCTGCCCCTGAGGGGGAGTAAACTGCATCAGGTTGAGTCCTAGATTTATAGATTTCAAGGCCAGAAGGGAACAGTGTGATTATCTAATCTGACTTCTGATATAACATAGGCCATAGAACTTCCCCAAAAGAATTCCTAGAGCTGATCTTTTAGAAAAACATCTAATCTTGATTTTAAAATTGTTAGTGATGAAGAATCCACCACGACGCTTGGTAAATTGTTCCACTGGTTAATTACTCTCACAGTTAAAAATGTGTTCCTTATTTCCAATCTTAATTTATCTAGTTTCAATTTCCAGCCGTTGGATAGTGTTATATCTTAGTCTGCTAGAATGAAGAGCCCCTAATTAAATACTTGTTCCCTATGTAGACTTATAGATTGTAATCAAGTCACCTCTAACTCTTCTCTTTGTTAAGGTAGATAGCTCAAAGTCTTTGAGTCTGTCACTGTAAGGCGTGTTCTTTCCTCAGTCTCGTGGCTTGCCTCTGAACTCTCTCCAATTTATCAACGTTATTCTTGAATTGTGGACACCAGAAGTTACTTCTGAGGGAATTCTGTGCCAAAAAATTTAAAATTCTGCATACAATTGTCATAAACAGATAAGAAAAGTTAATAGCACAGAAGTACTTTATATCTCTTTGACTGTAAAGGGTTAACAAGTTCAGTGAGCCTGGCTGTCACCTGACCAGAGGACCAATCAGGGGACAGGATACTTTCAAATCTTAAGGGTGGGAAGTTTTTGTGTGTGCTGTTAGTGTTTGGTTTGTTCACTCTGGGGGCTCAGAGGGATCAGACGTGCAACCAGGTTTCTCTCCAATCTCTCCAATACAGGCTCTTATAAGTTCAGACTAGTGAGTACTAGGTAGATAAAGCGAGTTAGGCTTATGGTTGTTTTCTTTATTTGCAAATGTGTATTTGGTTGGAAGGAGTTCAAATGTGTATTTGGCTGAAAGGAGTTCACATTGGTATTTTGCTGAAAAGATTCTAATTTGTACTTGTATACTTAGACTGGGAGGGTATTCCCAGTGTCTATAGCTGAAAGACCCTGTACCTATTCCATTTTAAATTTACAAAGCTAATTTTTACTGTTTTTCTCTCTTTAATTAAAAGTTTCTTGTTTAAGAACCTGATTGTTTTTTTATTCTGGTGAGACCCCAGGGGACTGGGTCTGGATTCATCAGGGAATTGGTGGGGAGAAAGGAGGGACGAGGGAGAGAGAGGCTGATTTCTCTCTGTGCCAGGATTACTGTCTCTCTCAGGAAGAGTCTGGGAGGGGGAAAGAGAAGGAGGGAGGAAGGTGAATTGTCCTCTCTGTTTAAGATTCAAGGAGTTTGAATCACAGTGATCTTCCAGGGTAACCCAGGGAGCGGAAGCCTGGGAGAGGCAACAGTGAGGGAAAAGGTTTGCTTTCCTTGTGTTAAGATCCAGAGGGTCTGGGTATTGCGGGGTCCCCGGGCAAGGTTTTGAGGGGACCAGAGTGTACCAGGCACTGGAATTCCTGGTTGGTGGCGGCGCTACAGGTTCTAAGCTGGTAATTGAGCTTAGAGGAATTCATGCTGGTACCCCATCTTTTGGACGCTAAGGTTCAGAGTGGGGAATTGTACCATGACAACAATATTTTTAAATTATGCAAATTTTATTTGTCAATAAATAAGTGTGGAGGCTCCAGCATGGCAGTGGGGAGCACAGGCCACCGACTACATAGAGATAGGAAATCACCCTGCACCTCCCCTCACCCAGACATGGACTTGGCGGTAAAGTTACACCTGACCCTGACATAGTGCTAGGACCCAGGACTGTCCCAGAAACACCCCAGGGCCCTGCCCCTTTGTGCCAGGCACACTAGATGTAGGCAGACAGGCTCAGCCCAGGAGGATCCAAGTATGAAGGGGCTTAGTGTAAGGAGATCTATGTGTGGGGTGATAGGGTTCTGTGTGGGGCAGTCGGGGTGCAGGTGGCTTGATGGGGGGTCTGGGTGCAAGAGGGATCTGAATGAACGGGCTCATTGGGGGGTGGTTTCTGGATGCAGATAAAATGAGTCTGTGCTGGGGTGTCCAGGTGAAGGTGTTTGGGGCTCAGCTGGAGGGGTATGAGTGTGGAGTGCTCAGCGGGGGGAGGGGTTCCAGTTGCTGGCTCAGTGGGGTGCAGGTCCAGGTGCTGGCTTGGTGGGGTTCAGTGGGGTGGGAGTCTGGGTGCGTGGGGCTAGTCAGGGTGGTCCAAGTGCAGGGATGGGGGTTCTAATAAAAGGGCTGGTCTGGGTGCAGGAGTGGGGTCCAGATGCAGTGAGGTGGGGCTTAGCGGGGGGAACTGGGTGCAGGAGGCTCTGGATGCAGAGAGTGAGGCTTGTTGGGGTGTGGGTTTGGGTTCAAGGAAGTCAGTGGGGGTGGTTCTGGGTGCGGGGCTTGGCAGGGCAATGTGAGTATGAGGTGGGTCTGGATGCACGGGGGTTGGGCAAATGGGGGAGTAGCTCCCCGTACAGTGACCCCTGTCCCCTACAGCTGAGGGGCGATGAGAGCAAGAAGCGGGAGTGCAGAGCTTCCTGCAGCTAGGGAGGTTTCTGGAAGTGGGTCTGATCCAGCCCTGGCTGCTTCTTGCAGAGGAAGAGGAAGTCCCATCCTCCGCAGCCAGCCAGGACTAGTAGCTGAGCCTGGCACAGGATAGGAGCCACTGGCCAGGATGTCCCTAGCCCACCCTCCCTGCATAAAGATTACCACTCTGCTGGCTGTTCTTGGCTACCAAAACAATGCATCTGTGCTGCAGGGGAACGGCACATGACCAGTCTTGTGACTTCCCTTTGCTTCCCTGTCAGAAAGTCATTTTTCTGTGGGGAAGCAAATTAATCTGTGAGGGACATGAACTCTGCACATGTGCAGTGGCACAGATTTCCCCGAGGAGTAAAAAATGGACACAGTTCCTGCTGCAGTGCCAAATATAGAGGTAAAATTACCTCTCTACTCCTACTCAGGATTCCCTTGTTTATGCGCCCAAGGGTTACATTAGGTCTTTTGGCCATAGCATCACACTGGAAACTCATCTTCATCTGATTATCCACTACAACCACAAAATCCTTTTCAGAGTCACTACTTCCCAGGATAAAGTCCCCTATCTTGTAAGTATGACCTACTGTCTTTGTTCCTAGATGTATGTATTTACATTTAGCCATATTAAAATGCATACTGTTTGCTTGAGTCCAGTTTACCAAGTGACCTGTCCTCTTCATTATTTACCATGCCCCCAATTTTTGTGTCCTCTGCAGACCTGACACATCATATGCCCTCTGATGTGCTCGTGTAGCTATGCCAACAGGTACATTTGGCAAGGCTTTGCCCCGGGGCAGCTCTAGCCACTTCGCCGCCCCAAGCACGGCGGCATGCCGCGGGGGGCGCTCTGGCGGTTGCCGATCCCGCGGCTCCGGTGGACCTCTTGCAGGTGTGCCTGCGGAAGGTCCGCTGGTCCTGCAGCTCCACCGAAGCTGCAGGACCAGTGGACCCTCTGCAGGCACGCCTGCGGGAGGTCCACCAGAGCTGCAGGATCAGCGGACCCTCCGCAGGCATGCTGCCAAAAGTGACCTGCCTGCCGCCCTCCCGGTGACCGGAAGAGCGCCCCCCGCGGCTTGCCGCCCCAAGCACGCGCTTGGCATGCTGGGGCCTGGAGCCGCCCCTGCTTTGCCCCTTTCTGCCAACTTGTGCAGGGGTGGGGGAAATGAAGTGCCTGCTGCCCCTGCATGCTGGAAGCAATAGTACAACACACTGGTGCAAGGGAATAAGGGGACACTTCAGGCCCCCTTACATTCCACCAGCATACAGGACAGGCCACAGTGCCCTCTATCTGACAGGAACGTATTTTTATTCTAATTTTACAGAGGAGGAAAATTAAACACAGAGTGGTTGTGACTTGGCCAACATTGCACAATGACTCGAGAGTAAATCCAAGGTGAAGACTAGGAGTCCGGCCTCCATGCACAATGCACCAGACTGTTGCCAGGGAGGTAATATTTGGTTGAATCTGTATTAGACGTAGGCCAGTGATAGAAGGTGGGTTTAGTGACAATCTGGTTTAGGGTTCAAATTCAGTGTCGATTTAATAAGCTGTTTTTGTGAATATTTAGCCATTTTGAATGATAGAAATGTTGCAAGATTAGCTGTTGTTGCATGATTTCCACAGTCTTAGTGTGACTAGGTGTATTGCGCCTTTGCAGCTCCCTGACTGGGAGCCCCACGGTCCTACTATACCCCAACCCAAGAAATAGCGAGCTGAGAGGAGAACAGTGAATATGGATCCTCCAAGCTTGCCTAAAGAGGAGTATGTAGAACAGCTTTTTTGGAAACCACAGGGACCAGGTCCTCCAAGGGCTAGAGGGGTTTGCAACATCCAGTCAGGCCCTGGTGGCCCAGATAAAAGGAAGTTCAAGGGGCTTAGCTGTTCAGTTCCTGGCTGGGAGCAGAGGAGAAAGGAAGGATGCTCCTCTCTGGCCACAGGAGCTTGTGGGATAGCCAAAGATTATTTTCTGGCAGTATTTTGCAAAGCTGGGTTTGCAAGGAGAGTTAGTACCTAAGAACCTTAACCCTGGGATAAGGATGAAGTTAAAAGGCCTGGTGAGAAGAAGCAGCAACTGATTGACTCAAGCAGTGTGTGGCTGCTGGGTGTAGGGTACCTAACCTGGGTTGGAATCCAGAGTAGTGGGCAGGTCTGCGTTCCCTCACAGGTAACATGGCATAAACCCCAAGAAGGGGAAGGAGTTTGTTTGGGAGCCTGAACAAGTGGCTGAACTTAAAGGACCCACAGCCACTGCTGAAGACCCTAGCGAGGGACAAGAGATTGTTTATGTATTGGGAGAGGTTCACTCAGATTTTGTGACTTGGACAGAGGGCCAAGCCACTGAACACCCACCAAAGTCAGTCTGCAGGAAGTGCCTGAGAGAAGGACTGCAGTACTGAATCCAGCCCCAAGGAGGTGCTCAAGAGGTGAATTCTTCACCCTGTGGTTGAAATCTTGTGAAAACAATCTCACCTGGCTCAAAAAAAAAGAAAAAATTTTGTCCCATTCTCGTTCGGGCACTGACCGAAACCAAAACTTTAGGTGCTAGTTCGTATCTGTGTATCCAACATTTTAAAGGGGTTTAAGATTCCGGTTTTGCTTCATCTTTTCACCTGCTTAACCTTCATTGCTTCCATGGGTAATTGTCCCAGGGAAATGCAGCAGTTAATAGTTAAAGGGAAGCAGCAGGTGGCTGCTACTTATAAGGTCCCTGGGTTGGGACTTGGAGTAATGGGCGTGCCTGGGTTCACCTCCACCCTCCCCCCCACACACACACACACTGGCCACAGGTGGAGTGGTCAATTCCCTGAAGAAGGAGAGATTAAACTGGCCCAGGGAAGGGGCTGAAGACCTAGAAAGAGGGGCCGCATTTGTGGGACTTCTGTTACAACACACCCCAAAGTCAACAAATGGCTAGGCAGGTGGTGTCGGAGAGAAGGCTTTGGATTCTTCGACCATGGGATGGTGTTCCAAGAAGGAGTGCTAGGCAGAGATGGACTCCACCTAACAAAGAGAGGGAAGAGCATCTTCACAAGTAGGCTGGCTAACCTAGTGAGGAGGGCTTTAAACTAGGTTCAGCGGAGGAAGGAGACCAAAGTGATGAGGTAAGTGGGGAAATGGGATACCGGGAGGAAGCACGAGCAGGAGAGCGCAAGAGGGGAGGACTCCTGTCTCAGACTGAGAAAGCGGGACGATCAGCAAGTTATCTTAAGTGCCTATACACAAATGCAAGCAGCCTGGGAAACAAGCAGGGAGAACTGGAAGTCCTGGCACAGTCAAGAAACTATAATGTGATTGGAATAACAGAGACTTGGTGGGATGACTCACATGACTGGAGTACTGTCATGGATGGATATAAACTGTTCAGGCAGGGCAGAAAAGGTCGGGGAGTTATATTGTATGTAAGAGAGCAGTATGACTGCTCAGAGCTCTGGTATGAAACTGCAGAAAAACCTGAGAGTCTCTGGATTAAGTTCAGAAGTGTGAGCAACAAGGGTGATGTCGTGGTGGGAGTCTGCTATAGACCACCAGACCAGGGAGATGAGGTGGACGAGGCTTTCTTCCAGCAACTAGCAGAAGTTACTAGATCGCAGGCCCTGGTTCTCATGGGATACTTTAATCACCCTGATATCTGCTGGGAGAGCAATACAGCGGTGCACAGACAATCCAGGAAGTTTTTGGAAAGTGTAGGGGAAAATTTCCTGGTGCAAGTGCTGGAGGAACCAACTAGGGACAGAGCTCTTCTAGACCTGCTGTTCACAAACTGGGAAGAATTAGTAGGGGAAGCAAAAGTGGATGGGAACCTGGGAGGCAGTGACCTCATGGTGGAGTTCAGGATCCTGACACAAGGAAGAAAGGAAAGCAGCAGAATATGGACCCTGGACTTCAGAAAAGCAGGCTTTGACTCCCTCAGGGAACTGATGGGCAAGATCCCCTGGGAGAAAAACATGAGGGGGAAAAGAGTCCAGCAGAGCAGGCTGTATTTTAAAGAATCCTTAGTGAGGTTGCAGGAAAAAAAACATCCCGATGTGTAGAAAGAATAGTAAATATGGCAGACAACCAGGTTGCCTTAACCGTGAAATCCTTGCTGATCTTAAATGCAAAAAAGAAGAAAAAAGAGTTTCTTCAGGTATGTAAGCAATAAGAAAAAAGTCAAGGAACGTGTGGGCCCCTTACTGAATGAGGGAGGCAACCTAGTGACAGAGGATGTGGAAAAAGCTAATGTACTCAATGATTTTTTTGCCTCTGTCTTCACAAACCAGGTCAGCTCCCAGACTGCTGCACTAGGTGGCAGCACAGCATGGGGAGGAGGTGACCAGTCCTCTGTGGAGAAAGAAGTGGTTCTGGACTATTTAGAAAAACTGGACGAGCACAAGTCCATGGGGCCGGATGTGCTGCATCTGAGGGTGCTAAAGGAGTTGGCTGATGTGATTGCAGAGCCATTGGCCATTATCTTTGAAAACTCATGGCGATCAGGGGAGGTCCTGGATGACTGGAAAAAGGCTAATGTAGTACCCATCTTTAAAGAAGGGAAGGAGGAGGATCCGGGGAACTACAGACCGGTCATCTTCACTTCAGTCCTTGGAAAAATCATGGAGCAGGTCCTCAAGGAATCAATTCTGAAGCACTTAGAAGAGAGGAAAATGATCAGGAACAGTCAGCATGGATTCACCAAGGGAAAGTCATGCCTGACTAACCTAATTGGCTTATATGAGGCGATAACTAGGTCTGTGGATGAGGGAAAAGCAGTGGATGTGTTATTCCTTAACTTTAGCAAAGCTTTGAATACGGTCTCCCACAGTATTCTTGCCAGCAAGTTAAAGAAGTATGGGCTGGATGAATGGACCATAAGGTGGATAGAAAACTGGCTAGATCGTCGGGCCAATGGGTAGTGATCAATGGCTCCATGTCTAGTTAGCAGCCAGTTTCAAGCGGAGTGTCCCAAGGGTTGGTCCTGGGGCCAATTTTGTTCAATATCTTCATTAATGATCTGGAGGATGTGGAAAAATTGGAAAGAGTCCAGTGGAGGGTAACAAAAATGATTAGGGGGCTGGAGCACATGACTTATGAGGAGAGGCTCAGGGAACTGGGATTGTTTAGTCTGCAGAAGAGAAGAATGAGGGGGGATTTGATAGCTGCTTTCAGCTACCTGAAAGGGGGTTCCGAAGAGGGTGGATCTAGACTGTTCTCAGTGGTACCTGATGACAGAACAAGGAGTAATGGTCTCAAGTTGCAGTGGGGGAGGTTTAGGTTGGATATTAGGAAAAACTTTTTCACTAGGAGGGTGGTGAAGCACTGGAATGGGTTACCTAGGGAGGTGGTGGAATCTCCTTCCCTGGAGGTTTTTAAGGTCAGGCTTGACAAAGCCCTGGCTGGAATGTTTTAGTTGGTGATTGGTCCTGGTTTGAGCAGGGAGTGGGACTAGATGACCTCCTGAGGTCCCTTCCAACTCTGATATTCTATGATTCTATGAAGGGAACTGAACTGTACAGAGTGATTTAGCTGGAACAATAGGTGAACAATCTCCAAGGAGGAAGCCCTGTGGGCAGTGCTCTGTACCAGAGCAAGGACAATTTAAGACTATGGGGAAGGCTGCAGGAACAGACCAACTGTAGGTACTTGATAGGCACTGTTGGACTTGTATCCAGAAGGGATCTGTTTGTTGTTTCGCAGGAGAGGGCTGAGTCACTGAAATCTACCTAAGACGTTTAACTGCCACCAGGGGTCACCACAAGCAGAGCAACGCAGAGGGAGTGCAGGTATAGACACATACTCAGCCAGTACAGGTGCTCACGTGAAGTGAGTGGGCCCTGCCACACCTCCCCTGAGAGCATCAAAACTGCACTGCTGAGAAATTCATGGTCATGTGTGCCTCTAGCGCTTATGAAGATACATAATGCATTCTTTCAAGTGTTAGGTATGTACTATGGCTCAAATATCCTTAGGTAACGAGTTATCAAATTCCTCCATCCTTCCACCTGAAATTCTGCTCTGAGTTGTAGCAGTTCAACATTTTTATTTTCCTTTGTTTAAATAAAGAAAAAGAAAATCTTGTTTGCATTCCTTGGAAACTCATAAAATGCTCCCTTTTTGGTTTATTCTCAGTTTATTAATACTAACAATAACTCTTCTTCAGTAACCCACTTTCATAGGTCTCTGGGCACATAACAAAAATATAACTCATCATGAAGGCAGTGTAGCCTAGTAAATATCAGTGCTGGTGCACAGTTGAAACCAATGTGGTACTTTCTCCCCCCACCCACAGCTCTCCGTGCTACTTATACAATAAATATCACTACATCTCGCTCCTCATCCTACAAACATAGCCCAAAAGAAATTGAATGTTTGATTCAGGGGACAAAATTTAGGATTTCTTGTATTCTCCTGACTGACTTAATTTTACTCAATGTCCATCCTGAACAAAATTGTCCTCTGTGCATAAATATGTTGTTTCCTATTGAGACAAAATAATATTTCAAAAAGAGGCTCCCTTATAAACCCTTCTAGGGCAACTTCCAAAACTGCAACACCAAGGAAATTATGATTTTGATAATTTGCATAGAAAGGCAAGCTATCCATAGAATAAACACAGTGGACAAAGGGACCCCTGAAGTTAATAGGGTTTTACAGTATGCAAGTTCAATGCAGACTAGAAGGACAAACCTACTTATTTTAAAAAACCTATAGGCTTCTTTACCTGAAACTCCGTCTGTTCAGAGAAACTTTCCTTATCAAACACAATGACTAGTTGCCCTGTATCCTTTAGACTGCAATATACTAAGAACAGGACCTCCTGAGCATGCGTGATGTTTCGTTATGAGGTCAGTCTCTCTTGCAATGCACATCGTTATTATTAGCTCCACTATAAGGTACCCAGTGTTGCTGCCATCCCCAGAAGGTCAGCCAGACAAGAATACTATGCAGCAAAATCTAAGGCTGACTTGGTGACTTCTGATGCAGATTTGTTTTCTTTTTCAGTAAGTGTGGACGTCTGTGTAAGTGTGAGACCATCATGGTGGCATTTAAAGGCGTCTGGACTCAGCCTTTCTGGAAAGCTGTTTCAGCAGAATTTTTGGCCATGCTAATTTTTGTCCTCCTCAGCCTTGGCTCTACAATCAACTGGGGTGGATCTGAAAAGCCTCTGCCTGTAGACATGGTCCTTATCGCTCTCTGCTTTGGACTGAGCATTGCAACCATGGTGCAGTGCTTTGGACACATCAGTGGTGGGCATATTAACCCTGCTGTGACTGTTGCTATGGTCTGCACTAGGAAGATCAGCCTTGCCAAGTCTGTCTTCTATATTGTTGCCCAATGCCTGGGTGCCATAGTCGGGGCAGGAATTCTCTACCTTGTCACACCCCCAAGTTTGGTGGGAGGCTTGGGAGTTACTACGGTAACAACTTTTGCTCCTATTCTTAAAGTAGAATAACTTTTTAGTGTCAGATTTAAACCCAGAAAGTAGAAGCGATGGTTTAAGTGCATTGCTGGTTTATTTACAACTCCTATATGTGGCTTAGATCTCTCATTAGGATGGGTTTATGCTGAGCAATTCTTTTACAGAAGATTTCTCTTCTAGAATTCCCCCAAATCTGGTAACAGAAGGCAATGTTAATCTACGTTCACAGTTTAAATATACATGCATGAAATACAATCTCAAGAAGAATTCTGAAATTAATTCTATGCCATTAGGATGGTGATTGAAAAAACATCAATTTAAAATGACACACTCCTGAAATAGATGGTGCCTTAGATTTCCACTTTGTTCTAAACTAATAAGGAATGCCATCAGTTAACCCTGTTGCAGGACTTATTAAAAATGCACTTGAGCCACACGCTGCTTAATTTTTAATTGAAATGTCAATTAATTAAGTCGGGGCTAATTAATGAATTTATAATTGAATAGTAAATTACAATGGTCCCAAGAAAAAAAGTTGTGCAAGTTTAAGTGCAGCATTTGCAAATTTGATACGTAATAAATGCAGTCTAGCTTTGGAGTTCTACATTAAAATCCAATAAGAACTTTCTTGGTCAGTCCATCGGTAATTTTCTATAGCTGTCAAAAAAAAAAATGAATCCATATCTTTCCAAAGTACAGTGCCGCTTCATCACTCTGCATGACTAAACATTTTAAATCACAGAACAATATTTGTAGTAGCTTTTTGAACTGCAAACTCACCTTTGCTTAATCTTCGGGGGTTGTTTCTTTTTCCAGGTACACGGAGATCTTTCCGCTGGCCATGGACTCCTGGTGGAGTTGATAATTACATTCCAGCTGGTTTTTACTATTTTTGCCAGCTGTGATTCAAAACGAAGTGATGTCACTGGTTCAGTGGCTTTAGCAATTGGATTTTCTGTTGCAATTGGACATTTATTTGCTGTAAGTTAATGACTTCTGTTTAAATAATAGAGCCCTTCTTCCACTGCCCCTACTCCAGAACTAGGTGGGAGCTCCAGGAGCCTTTAGAGTTGTAATTCTTTAGTAGCCTGTTGGGGATCCATTGCAAAGCCAACTGAAGTCAATAGGAGGCTTTCTATTGATAGGGCATTGGATCAGGCCTTTATCTGTCTATGTATATGTTAATTTTGTTAATTCTGTCACTAGAAGGGTGACCTGGAGAATGATAATATAGTCTGATACTACAAAGGTGGGCAGGAATACAAAATCAGAAATGCCTCAAAGTGGTTTGGGTGACAGTACAGTAACTCCTCACTTTACATTGTAGTTATGTTCCTGAAAAATGCGACTTTAAGCGAAACAATGTTAAGCAAATTCAATTTCCCCATAAGAATTAATGTAAATGAGGGGGTTCGGTTCCAGGGAAATTTTTTTCACCAGACAAAAGACTATATTATATATATACACACACACAGAGAGTATAAGTTTTAAACAAACAATTTAATACTGGTACACAGTGATGATGATTGTGAAGCTTGGTTGAGGTAGAGGAGTCAGAGGGTGGGATATTTCCCTTACTGCTAAATGATGAACTAGCAATTGGCTGAGCCCTCAAGGGTTAATTCTCTCCCTCTACAAGGCAGCAGGGATGAGGGAGATATGTGCATTTCCCCTTTAAGTATACTGCCTTGTTAATTAGATCAGCTTGCTGAGACCGCAGCTGCTGCAAGCTCCCTCCGTCCTGAGCCCTGGTGTGTTCCCCCTGCTCTATGGAAGATGGGGTAAGCAGGAGCAGGGGGGAGTGGGACCCCCTGACATACCCCCTCTTCCTTCCCTCTCCCCCACACAGCAAGCAGGAGTCTCAGGGAGCAGTGCTCATGGCAGTGGGGAGAGAGACAGCTGCAATTGCTAGCCTGCTGGGCAGTTGCAGCACAGGGAACTTAGGGGAGCAGGAGCTGATGGGGGGCTGCCAGTCCACCCTGGTTACAAGCCCCCACCAGCTAGCTGCAACAGGCTGCTCTTCCTGCAAGCAGTAGACAAAGCAGGCGGCTGCCAAACGATGTTAGAAGGGAGAATGTTCCCTAATTAATCAGCAATGTAACAATGAAACAACGTTAACTGGGACGACTTTAAGTGAGGAGTTACTGTACTGCATTACAGCAAATGGCGACAGTAAATGGTTGAATAATAATGTTCTAATAATAGCAATATTTAACATTTTATTTTTACTGTAGATCAACTACACTGGTGCCAGTATGAACCCTGCTCGATCATTTGGACCTGCAGTTATCATGGGGAAATGGGAAAACCACTGGGTAACTGCTTTTATGCTTCATTTACAATAGCAATAACCAACTACCAAATTATATTTTTTTCTTCATTTGCTCTTCTTATTCTTCATAATGTTCCCTAAAGACAATCACTGAGAAAGATGGCCACTGACCTGCCACAAACTTTACCATATTTATCTATTCTTTGCCTAAAGTACAAGTCTTAAAGTTGTACTCACTCTGTCCTGTGTGGGATGAATTATAATTGCCTATTGTGTATTTGGAGGTTGAGATTTTGAGGAGGTTGCAAGCATGGAGAGAGAATCAAGACATGTTAAAAACAAAAAACGCAATGTGATCAAAAGAATTGTTGTTATTGGAAAGAAAGATACTTTGAACTTGACTGCAAATCTCTCAGTCAAGCTGGTGAGTAGTTACTCAGGTAATCCTCTGGCTTCACATTTTCTAAATGCTTCTAAAAAAAGCAGGCCAGATATACAACATGAGAACTTCTCCATTTTGATCTGGCATCAGTGGGCATACATGAGTAACTGCTCACCAATGTGAGATAATGGGATCAGTATCTGGCCTTGTAAGAGTAAGACCATAGCTAAAAGCATAGATATTACCTGCTTTGATGAGAAAGCATCAGCCCAGCTAAGAGTACATGTGTAGGAAGCTTTTTTGATTAATAGATTTTGCAGTGCTAACAATGCAATAGTTTATTAAAGCATTCTAGATAAAATAATTATTAAAAACAAATTCACATGTGTTAGGAGAGAGGGCTAATGTCTTACTTTCCCCTAATTAAAGCAATGACAGTTATTTTTAGATACTCTTCCAAAATTATTTTTAAGAAGGCCACATACTCTCGTGTTTATCTATATTTCCTAATTTGAAACAATGAGCCCATCTTATTGCCCCTGCAGTTCATAGCAAAGCTTTCATTGCCTTCAACTGGAGCAGGATCAGGCCCATAGGCTCTGATCCTGCAAACGCTTACACCAGGCATAACTTTTCCCCCATTAGTCAACTTACTGAAGTGGTTTTACTCTTACCACCAAATGATTTATTCAACTTTTAAAACAACTGTAATTATACACAAGATTAATTAATTATCTAAAGCCATCTAATACATAACCAAAACTATAAATATATGTATAGTATTTATTTGTAGCAACAGCCCAGGGGAAGCAGAGCTGCTTGCTGCTTGAAAGATCCCTTCTGCTCCTGAAATAAGAGACAGTCACTTGCCCTTAGCAAAGGCAGGTGGGACCTGTAACAGTACATGGCTAACTAGTAGTGCAGGACTATTGGAAATTATGTTGAAGCAAATTGGCAACCATGGATCTGTGTGCAAGTAGGATAATTAGACATCTAACTACCTCTTCTGGGTGAATAGAAATCAAGTATGCAGAGCTGTCTGCAATTTCAGAGACCAGATTTGGATTCTTTTGAAAATGTGGTCCTAAAAATAGAAGTAGAAATATGTGTTTATGTACTTTGATTTGTTTTCTGCATTTATACACAAAAAAAATGAGGTGTTAATCTCCCTGTACTTCCAATTTCCCTTCTACAAAACTGGGATGATAGCACTTACCCATCTCATAAGCTTGTTGTGAGGACAAATTCATCAGCGTTTATGAAATGTTCAGATTCTCTGGCGTTAAAGGCCACAGGAGTACCTAGACAGACACAGCCTCATTGTTCAGATCACGTCCACCTCTGAGCAAGAGAGGTCGGTTAAGCTCTCTACTCAAGGGGCTTTGTGGACCGTCATCCTTTTAAAGTCTTCACTAAATTGCTTTTCTCTGAAACATTTTCCTTTCATCACGTACCCTTGTGGGGTTTTTTCCCTCTCTTGTAGGTCTATTGGGTGGGACCAATAATAGGAGCTGTCCTTGCAGGTGCCCTTTATGAGTATGTGTATTGCCCAGATACTGAGTTCAAGCGACATTTTAAAGATGTCTTCGGTAAGGCTACCCATCAGTCTAAAGGGAAGTACGTGGAGGTGGATGATAGCAGGAGCCAGATAGAGACTGATGACTTGATCCTGAAGCCTGGAACGGTTCATGTGATTGACATTGAGAGTGAAGACAAGAAGGGGAGTGATCCAACCAATGAAGTGCTCTCTTCTGTATGACTAGCAAGGAGCACTGAAAGCAGAGAACGGCCGACTAGAATGTCCACAGATATCCTTTCACCCATTAAAGAGACAGATCTACTGTAAACCAGACACCTGCAATATCTGAAAATGTATGGAGATGACAGCAGCTATGTAGTTGCTTCACCAAGCTATACACCTGCTCAGTTTGATTAGAAATGTACTATATTTAAGAGTCCCCATAGATTCTTCCAAATTCAGAAATGTCCTTTTGGGGGAGAGAGCATCCCCAAAGTCAATTGGAAAGAGCTGATAGCATTCCCATTTTAATAAGGCCATCAAAAGCAAGATGAAAATAGAGATGTTTAACATTCAGATTGACAGTTAAGACTTATCTTCAAATGCCTATAGCATGCAGACGTATTTATCAGATTATTATTCTGACATTTAATTGGCTGTTGTCAACCCTGATTAGAATGTCTTATCCATTAAAGTGTTCTTTGCAACGTTCAGTGACAATAATGCCAAAGTACAGCATGTAACAGAGTCATCCAAATTTAAGGTAGTATTTTTTGTTCTTATATATCCTGTCATTATTTCTTTACAAATTCTGAAAAAACTGTATTTTCATAGGCAAAAATTGGTTCCTGTCAGTCATCCTACCAATTTTCATCCATTACATATCCCTGTTCTGTTGTAAAAAATACTGCTTTCCTGCCATTCCCCACAACTAAAAATATTGAAGCCAAAGGCTCTGATCTACTGCAATAATGCTGTAAAACCTTTGAATGATTATGTATTGTATGCAGGTTAGCATAGTTGTCCATCTGGTGAAACGTTGTCTTGAGGTTCAGCTATTGACCATTTAGTATTAGCTGACTATAGGTCATGCAAGGAACCTGAAGGCCCACATGTTACTCAGTAACTCAAGTAAAAGGAAATAGATGTTCAGGTATCAGAAGAAAGGAAGGCGTTATCTGTTTTCAGTGCATTTATTCAAACAAATATCACCATGCTAATTTATATAACTAAACATTTAAATTACTCATCCACTTTGCTGACAATTTTATTTTTATTTATTAGCAAAATAAAGGTGGATTTTTAATTTTTTTAACTGTATTGAAGCACTGACTCAAAAATATTTGTAATAACAGCTTATATTGATATGATTGCTTTTGGTTTTGACTTTTTTTGCAAACGGATCTCTAGTTAGTTGAACAGCATCAATGATTGCGGCACTGTTCATATAATCTTATTCTTTCATTTCTGTGGCAAAGTTTCCTCTGTTAATTAAATTTGACAATAAGAAATGCAAGCATGTGATGCTTTTTAGAGAAACAGGGAAAGGGATGCCCCAATGATATTACGTGCAAAAGTGCTTAAGTGACCAATCCTTCCTTTATAGAAGTGTTTCAACAGAGGTAGCTAATCCAACATAAAACCTTTATAGAATCTTTTTAACAAGCTCATGGCTTTGTTCCTAACTAGTTGCATTGGATTTTTTGTTGTTGTCGTTGTTTTTTAGGTTTTTTTTTTATGATTTTGGCAATATGTTATTACAGTGCTTGTTGGAACACCATTTTCTGGCACCCTAGTTGTATAGGTTGTATCTACAACTTGAAATCTGTTCATGATTATTTAACTACAGTAAAAAAAAAAAAAAGGTTGTGGATTGTATGTAATAGACTTCTCTGTCCTTTGATTTACAATGTGTGCAAGTGTGTAACTCATTAAAATGAGTAAGGGGGATATATGTATGTATATAGAGTAATGGGATAACAGACCACTACTAAGTTCAAATCTGTGCATCATTGCATAAGGGCATCTCTAGCACCAATTTATTTCAATAAGTAGTCCAGGCATTATCATGTTATATTCATATTCCTGATCTCATCCTCTCTTTGATAGCTTCTGTCTCTGTAGCAAAGGGGGATGTTTTTCATGAATTGTATATATCTGATACAGGTGCCTCATCAAAAGTCAAGAATTCAAACATAAGAACATGCAAGACAATTTCAAATTGCACTGAATAATGTTGTCATGTGCTAAGGGTGAAATCCATCTCTGTGCAGAGAACAGTGCAAGGTCGCTACATATGCTGACCAGAGAGATTTTGCTAAACATTTAATAAATGCATGATTTCAGCAGGCTAACTAAAAGGGACAAGTTGTACAACATTCATGGACTGTTAGATAGACTTTGTTTCTTGCATTTCAATATTTTAAGATGCACAGTATACAGTGACTCATCACTTGTGAAGCTTGTACAGCCTCATGTTCTTTAGATACAAGGCTCTGGTTTTTGCACTCATGGCTCATCTAGACAAAAGCCAGATACTATGGCTGAGGTGAGCATGAAACCAGCCAAGTCAATACAGAGACCCTTTTTTCCCCTTGTAACACTCTTTGTTAATGAAGTGTGGCGAACACTCAGAGCCAGTCCCAGAAGAGCGCCTCACACAAGGAAAGAAACAATGATAAGATACAGAATGTTCAACAACGAAGGGAAAAAAGGAGGCAGCCAAAACAAATAGGACAAACTGATGTAGAATATTGCCCCCTGCTCTCTATAGACTTAGGAAGGAAGAGTCAGAAAGTGAGATACAGTGGCTCTGCTCCTATTCCATTTAAATTAGAGTCATCAAGAAGTTTGCCATTGACTGCAATGGAAACAGGATCAAGGCCTAAAGTATGTTTTCACTGAGTCCTTTCTTAGGGCTTTCTCCTGTTCTCTGACCCATGATGCACTTCTAGGGATAGCTCAGTGGTCTGCCAAACCCAGGATTGTAAATTCAATCCTGGAGCGGGCCATTTAGAGATTGGAGGCAAAAATCTGTCTGGGGATTGGTCCTGCTTTGAGCAGGGGGGTTAGACTAGATGACCTCCTGAGATTCTATGATCTGTTTTTCAAAATCAGAGGTCAAGAGAGAGCCATCAGGTATGCTGTTTCATTTTGCAAGTACATGCGTTGGATTTGTGTTTTATGACCCAAGCCTAAAATAAACTCCAGCCGTACTCCTCTTTATCATCTGTTCTTCAGCACCACAAGGAGAGATCACCATTTATCCAAGCCACAGTTTGATCTCTCTAACAAATTGATTTAGCCTGATGTATTGATTTTTGTGTTGCTTCTAAGTTGTTTTATGGTGGTATCATTAACATACAATATTTGGGTTAAACAATATAGACTTACACAATCTTTTTAACTGTTTGTATGTGTGATTGCCTTAATTTTTAGAATATATTTATTTGTATTTTAGTATTCTTTCATGTTCACTTATGCTATACATTTTTTCAGCTATAAGTTTGTTGCAGCTCGTAATGTAACCAATGACCTATTAAGTGATATGTGGGACATTTAAAGCTTAAAACTTATTTCGTTTATTATGGCAGATGGTCACTGCAATAAATACACCAGGTGTGTCATTATAATCCCAGAAACTAGAGATGGAGAAGAGTTCTTGTATCTGCTCTGTCAGTATAGGATTGTTTCTTACAATAGATGCACATCATGGCTACTGTGTTCAAAATATTTATTTTTAATTACTGTAAACCATAGGAAAAAGATGAACATTGACGGTGGGGTGAACTTAAGCAAATACTTTGTTTGCAAATACCTTAAGTAATCTATCACCCAAATGATTACTGATCTCAGCAAAAATGTGATTCCTGAAACTTCTGATATATTGTAATTCTTACCCCATTGAAGTGTAACTAGAAGCTGTATCATTGACTACGATGGGAGTAGGAGTAGGCCAAAAATCTCATATCACATGCTGTGCTTATATCTAGTATATGTGTTAGTACACAAACTTTCTGCAATATATTTTGTTTCTAGTCATCAGTACTCTGCTACAACGGTTAGTTAAAAACATCTTTTAAAATAATCTTACATATTTCCATCTTTTAAATGTTTGGTTTCAAAGATGTAACATTTGTGCTTTGCAATGTTTAGACTGCAGCTTATGAAAATGTATGCCAGATATTCTACACTCGACAATGTTGACTATATTAGAGAAATTACAATCTGGATATTTTATTCTAAGATCAGAGATGCAAACTAGCTATCAAATTTATGTAACTCACCGTCAAGGCGTGTGCGTCTGAGTTGTGCAAGGACTCATTAAATAAACAGGCATGAAAATATACACTCAAGTATTTATTATTCTCTTATATGAACCAAGTCATAATGTATAAGTACTGTAATTCAGGATAAATTGTGTAAAACAAACTGAATACAGGGATGTTTCCACAAAGTTATGTATTATTGAAACATTAGTCACCACAATAGCAAAGCTAATGTAATAGTATTTTAAACTTCCAACGTGTAACATTTGGAATAATCTACTTAAATATATGCTATAAAATAAATAGGTGCTTGTCTGGTGCATTTCTCGTGCATTGCTGTATCTCATAATGTTGAACTATTGTAAATAAACTATTGTCTGTTTTAAAAAAATATATTTGGTCACTGGAAACTATTTTAAAACTATAGCTAAAGAACATTATACAAACAAACAGCAGGTGTCTGAGACCTTCAAATGAACAGATTTGTGCTGTAAAGAATGAATGACTGTGAGAGAGAGCATCTCCCATCAGTGAACAGATGGATGTGTTTCTGGAAAGACTCCACAAATTTACTGACACAAGCTGAACAAATTTAGGCAAGGGGTTAAATTGGTTTAAGTGCATCGACATCAGGAGTTTGCACCCATTTAGGTAGATCAATTTAAAATTGAGTTAGAGTGGTTCCACTTTTCTTGTAGAGCCAAGGGGTAACATTTTTAAAATTTTTATTTGTCAAAAGTGACATAGGCTCTTAAGTGCCTAAGTCATATTGTCTGTCTTTCCCTGAGCGCTAAGTGCCTAAGACAGGCCACTAAATGAGAATTTGACTCATAAGTCACATGCACACTTTTGAGAATTTTACTCAAGACCTTGGAAGATGATAGGTAAACTTGCTGAGGAGCTAACAGAAAGGCCAGCAAATGTGGAAAGTGTGTCAGATCAATGGCAACTGTATCCTCATCAATGGTAATTCACAGAGTCTACTGATACAAATTACCTCATTTCCTCAAAATCAAAATACTCCTCAAATCAACTTCCTCATAATCAAACTTTCTTTTGGACTCTTATCAAGAGTAGATTGTAGAGTGTTTCATGTATTTTAACCCCTCTTAACTTTTATCAGTCTGATAGGACTATCTTGGTTATTAATGCTTTTTCTTTCTTTCTTTTCTTTCT